>NW_027509464.1:691033-1291033 GCF_048541705.1 Temnothorax americanus
TGATCACGAATGGTAGTGCATACCGTCTACCAAATGACGAATTAAGAATGTGAACAGATTATCTATAAATTGAATAAGATGTGTAATATTTGTGTGTATAGGTGAAAAGAAACAGTTTGAATAATAAGATAATAACAATATTTAAGTCATCACCACAACAGTAGATTGTGGATAAATACAAAAAAACCTTCGATTCTTTTAAATTTTCATTAAATATTGATTAACTAACTGATGCTACAAGAGATATGAATCAGTTATACACGTGGATAAATATTTCAGTCTCAACCGTAACATATTTTTGCATGAAGCGTTGGGTGTATGGCCATTTACCAAAAATCGAAACTTGCCCGATTAACACACTCAGTTGTTTTGCATTAGTAGTAATATAGTAACGTGCTTAGATTCAGGACATGTAAATTGAATATTCATATTTTCAGTCAATTTTATGTCATATACAGGACATATCTCGATATTATCTGGGGTCTTCGACGGATAAATTTGGAGAACTGGTTGTCTTACTAAAAAACTAATTGTAGTACAAACATCATTGAGTATCTAAAATTCTTAAATTAACTACAAAGATTTTAACAAGTAGGTATTCAAATACACGATAATACTTTACATATATTAATAAATCTAAATAGATTGGTCACGTTATAGAGGCACACTATCAATAAATATATAGAATGTATTGATGTTTTACATTTTACAATATTCAAACACACATCATACTGGGTCCCTTCGTCGGTAAAAAAAACGAATAACAAAGATCTAAAACAGATCAGAAAGGGGGGCATCAAAGCGAATTGTATTCAAGCGTTTGGGGCTCCATTAAATCAAAACCATTTTTCCCGTCGTATGATTAGGGGCAGACTATACACATAAGATTAACGTTTGATAAGTGAGGGGATAAAACGTATGTAGGTTTCTAACATTCGTTCAGAAATTATTGATTCCATTTGTACAACATTTTACGAATACTAAGATTTACTAACAGACCGAACATTAATAAAGATTTTGCGCTTCATTCTTCTGGTATCTGTCCAAGCTGGGGTATAATAAAAAACAAAAACTCGTTTTGCGTTACACATTAATACCGTAATTAAATTATTTTAAAATGTATCATAATTTTTAAAATAAAAAACTTTTTATTCTACCCAAGATTATATTTGTGTATATTTAACTTATTACGTACTTGTTTCTGCTGGGTCAAATCAGAGCCAGGCTGGCGGAACCACCTGCCGCTAATCCAGCGATGTTGTGTATTAGGAGCTGTAAGAGACTACAAAAATAACATGAGCTTATTAACCAGATAAAAAATTTAATGGAGCACTTCAGTGTATTTAAGTGATGAATTTAATGGACAACAAACGCAGATTTCCATCATAGAGGTGAAAGTATGCAGACATGCAAAACCACAAGTGGTTATAAACGATTACATATAATATCAATACAACTTAGGAACAATATTAATTTTCATTTTTATTCGTTTTAATCTAAACTACAAAAAGGGAGTCCCAAAGTTTGAAATTTATATCATAACATAAGAAATATTTCAAATTCAGCAAAAAGCGACCATTTTTACATTGGTAACTTATATTTAATAAAATATATTAAAAGAGTGAAATATGAAAAGCGAAGCAAAGAATCAATTCTTACACTTTTTATAATTAATAGTTTATTCGTGTATTTATTTTTCTTTCCATAATATATTTATGTGATTACGAGATAACATTATTTGTATAATTTTTCATTATAATAATTTAATGTAATTTTATCAATAATCAAAAATGTCTTATAAAATCAATACAATATCTAAACAATTTGTGCGTAACAAGCATTCATTTTTTTTTCACTACCAAATTTGTACACTTCTGGTCGGGAATATTTATAAGTATCCATGTGTCGTTTATTACTTCTAACTCCAATACAATCAAACGTTAATACTGTTAAAAACGCCTTAAAGAACAGAATGAATGATGAAAGAAAGGGGGGACAATCTGCATTTGAAAATAGAATTTGAAATATGGAAAAGAAATCAATATATAAGTACCTCTCCGATACCGTGGTAGTAGTCCAAGGTATGCAATCCCGATCAGATATAAAATTTTAAAATTTCAGATTGTTTTACAACTACAATATAATATTAAACTATGGATCTTTCATAAAAATGTTTGTTCTTTGTGTAGTATTCTCTGTTGTGCAAGTATATTGTATGTTACTAAGTCGGCCGGCAAGGTTGGTAGTCCGGAAAGTTTTTGACATTAAATTTGTATCACGCAAACACAAGTCTCAGAGTAAACATATGTCTACAAACAAGTCTCAAAAACTGAGTATGTTTATAATGATCAAGACAATATTACTACCATTAAAGTATAAGCGCGCTCTACAAACACATAACTATTTAGCTTTCTATAATGGGATTAACCGGTATTTTATAGCAAACAGGACAAATACTACCTAGCATTCAACTTACAAACAAAATGCCTTCGGAAAATGTTTGAAACAAAATTGCTAAGGTAAGGGTAAAAGCAATCACAAATAATTAAAATATCAAAAAGTAATTAAATCAAAAAAAACTTAAATTAAATAAATTTTTATATCTGAAGAATTTTAAAAACTCAAAAGTTTACCATAAAACGATATAAAAGATGAAGAACTACGAATATAGGGGAGACCACGTCATCGTCCCATAACAACCATCAAATCACCCTTTAAACACCTTAAATCCGTTAATCATTACTTTTAGACACTGTAAATATGTACAGTGGCGTACAAATCAGAAATTTCTATAGACTAATCAATTTCAAGCAGCATATTTTAGAAACAAAAAACGGTATTTACACAATATATGAATCAAGAACTCAATGAGACAGAAAGGAGCAGAGAGATACTAGATAGAAGGAGGAGAGTAAATAACAAAGAGAGAGAGGAAAAAGAGCAGAGAGATAGAGAGCGAGAGAACAGAGATGACAGAGATCAAAAAAATAAAGGATTTATTGTACATTTTTCTCCTAAACATTAATAACAGTTAACAAATATTTTAGGCATGATTCTATTCGATGTAAGAGTATAACGACAATGTTATCATAAGACAAAAAATGGTGTAGAGAACAATACGTTAATACCATATAGCGTCTGAGAGCACGTTTAAACAAACACAAATTACAACTAAAAAGTTTCAAAAAATCTCTTATGTATTATTCGCCTGAACATGGGGGGGTGGTGTAAAGGATAAAAAACCGGAACTAACTGAGGGGGTAACTTTCCTAAATTCGTCGAGTCCAAGAAAATATATAATAGCTACATTAATTTTACACGTTTATCGTATAACAGTAAAATATCAATAGACATTTACTATATCGGAAGTACATTCGACTAAAACAAGTAAGATTTAGTTTGGCACGGCCTCAGGTTATATACGGGTGTACATATTACACGAAACAGGCAATTAATATGTTGGTGTATTTGAATGGATTCTTTTAATGATGCTGTATATATACAAGGCAGATATCAAATCAGGCGACCACATAATTAATTTAAATATAAAGGTTTGATACCGATCATAACTAATGCTGAACTAGATTTCCAGATATCTTCATGTTTTTTTAAAATATGATAGATCGGATGATGAAATTAAAAAAAAATAGTGAATCCTTAATACTTTATCGAGGTAATTTTTGTTTTTGCTTGTATCCAAATTCACACATTTAACAAGTAGAATTTTGAAATAAGGGGAAACAGATCCTAAGAATGTTTTATAATATTTAAAATACTTTGTCTTAATGGGAAAATCTCAACTCGCAGTATTTGGTATCAGGGGGGTATAGTTAATTAAACAAATTAGAACAATTATTAGATTGGTTTTTGTAAAAAAAAGGGTTATTTTAATTTAAGAGAATATATTTTATGTTATTCAGGTAGGGGCTAATGCTTTAAGACAGACTAGAAATTTAATAAATCCACTGGTCCAGTATCTTGTATAATAATCCAACAATATTTTAAATACTAAAAATGTCAAAACAACCTTTTCGGTGTACAAAGAAAACGTTGACTATTAGTGATAATTAGGTTTATAAACAGCTGTGAGAGCCTTAGCATAATATTTTAATTTAGGATTTTTGTATTAACTCTAGCCTATAGAATTTTTTTGTATATTATTAATGATTAAAAAAAAGGCAGCTGATATTATATTGGCGAATTGGACGGAAACTAATTGTCATTAACAAATATATCACCAGACAAATAATCACGTGAAGACAATTCTTATAAAAACTGTTAGTCCGGCCTTGCAATATCCTACTGAAAAAGGGAGGGGAAAAAAAAAAAGGAAGGATTATCGTTTATTTACAAAAATAGTTACATCTAAACGATAAGTTGTAGTTAAAATTTCTATAGTATATTTGTAATAGATTTGTAAAGAATCTAATTCAAACTGTGATTTAAAAGTTGATTTTAGCACTAAAACTTGTACATTAGCTTTTTCAGATGTTATCATCATCCACATTTAATATTGAGGACTTTCTAATAACTCTTATATCAACAGGTATTTGTTTTATATACATGTTCTTAGCCAACTTCATCGGACAAGAAATTACAGATCACTATGATCTCATATTTGCCACTGCGTAAGAAATATCGTAGTTTATTACATTATACATATATTGTTTTACAAACTTTGCTATCGAAGGTGGAAGTTAATACAATACTGTAGTTAATATAATACATACAGTAAATATACGTATGCTGTAAAAGTCATCATAAATATCTTTCTTCCTCAAATTGTTATTAGATCTTTATATTATTATATATATGTAGATATAAAGTTCAGTGGTACATAACTCCTCTATACATACAAAACTTCATACTATTTCTATTGCTAAGAGGCAACAAGTCTTTGGTCTGAATGTGGGTGGATTGTTTGTTGGATCCTTACCATGGTTTTGCTTCGGTATAACATAAATATTTTATATGTCGTAATAATATTGAATGTATTATACCTTGAGATAGAACGAAACAAAATTATTATCTTTGTTATAGCTAGCAAACGCGTCTTTGTCTTATTTTATTGTCATCTATTCTAGTGGCATAATAACGGAGAGAGGTACGTGTCGAATTAGTATAGATTATTATATAATGTAGAATTAACAACAAACAAAATATTTTATGTTCGATTAAACTCGATAAATATAATATACAAATGAGAATATGTGTACCATAATTTCTAATTACATTATTGTAAAGACAATAAATTATAAAATAAAAATTATTTTGTTGTCAATCATATAAATGTTTATTTATTTCTTGCGTTATAAATTTTAACATATAAAATGATTTATACTCTTTCATCAACATTATCATTTCTAGAAATAATGATGTTACTTTAATCAATATACAATGTACTAAATATATATTTTTTATATGTATGCGAGTAAGCGCAAAGAATATTGTAATAAAAAATCATGATTTTGAATTTAATATGATTTATTCTCGAAATAATTAACAATTTTTCAAATGCATAGGCACTTCTATATAAGACTCCGTTTTATAGTATTTTTTTCCCAAAAGACTATTATACGCATGCAACGCCTAGTGGGGATTTTGTTTTACTTTTCATTTATGTATTATACTTACATTTTTTTTATATAGTTGTTATTACAAAATTCTTTCTTGCTTATAAGTTTTTAGATACATATATCTTTGTATTCTAAAATATCTTTTAATATTTAATTAAAAGTAAGAAAGATACTGGATAGTATATAGGAAAGTGCATAAAAACAAAATGATTTATTTTGCGAGAAATGATATTACATGCTTTGCAGGTAAATTTATAGTAGATATAATATTTTTAAAACATTGTTATTCTGAAGAATTTTAAAAGTAACTTACGACTGCACCCGTTGAAAGATCGAAGATGAATACGCCACCGGCAAGTAAGAAACGGTTACTGCGCTTGCGTAACTTTCACTTCAAAACTTCTCTCGTGGATTATATTCCATGAGAAAGAAACATCTGTCGAATTTCTGTCGCCATTGAATCGATTACTTAATCGGCGACCGCATATAGTGTTAAATTGTGCAATTGTTTCAATTTCACGAAGGTATTTCATACCTTTTACGCAATTACATTAAATTACGGAATTATCTCAAATTGTAGAACGTTAATATTTTTGCTAGAGAAAAAGACGTAGGAAATATAGATATAAATATTTAATAGATCAACCAAATAGTGGGGATAAGCAAACCTTCGATTCTTTTATTTTCATTATATGTACTCTGATGCTAGCAGAGAGATGATCAGTGTCGTGGATAAATATTTCAGTCTCAACCGAACTCTTTTGCTGAGTGTTGGTTTATGGCCTTACCAAAAATCGAAACTTGCCCGACTACACTCATTTTGTTGCATCAGTATTATTGTAACGTTAATTATATTTCAGGTATGTTGATATTCTGATTGTATCATTTTATTTAATATACAGGACATTCTCGATATTTTCTTCGACTAATTTGGAGATGTTTCTTTAATAAAAACATAGATTGAGTGACAAATAATTGAGTATCTAAAATTCCTCTAAATTAAGCTACAAAGATGTTAACGAGTAATCAAATCTACGTTCTTTCAATAATATTAATAATTCTAAATAGATTGTTAAATATATGAGGCACTATCAAATAATTATAAATTATTGTTTTACATTTTACAATATTAAACAAAGTAGAATGGTCAATTATCGGCAAATAGAAAACAGATAGAAAGCAGCGCGAATTGTTTCAAGCGTTTGGCTCCAATAAATCAAACATTTTTACATCGTATGATTAGGCAGAATATACATAGATTACTTTGATAAGAGATAAAAATATGTATGTTTCTAACTTCTTCAGAAAATTATTGATTACAGTTTACAACATTTATAACTACTAAATGTACTACAGACCACATTATAAAGATTTTCGCTTTGTCTTCTGGTATCAGTGCCTTTGTAATAAAATACAACTCGTTTTGCGTTAACAGTAATACAGTAAGTTAATTATTTATTATATTTTTTTAAATAAACTTTTATAATTCTACAAATATTATAATTTTTTTATTTTAAATTTTTACTAATTGCTTCTGCTTCAGCATACAGGCTGCGGAAACGCTTATTGCCGCTTCCGCGATTTGTGTGTAGGAGCTGTAAGAGATACAAAAATAACATAAGATCTTATTAAACAAACAGATAAAATATTTAATGGAGCAACTTCAGTGTATTTATGATGATTTAATGGACAAAAACGAAATTACCATCATAGATAGATATGCGGACATCGCAAAACGTTATACGATTACATTGACAAGTAAGACAATATGTTTTATCTTTTATTCGTTTTATATCCAAACTATATCCAAAAGTTTGAAATTTTTATAACATAAGAAATATTTCAAATTCAGCAAAGCGCCATTTTTAATTTAAATTTATTTATAAATATATTAAAAGGTATAATAATGAAAACAGCAAGAATCAATTCTTAAAATTTTTTTAATTAAATAGTTTATTCTGTATTTTTTTCTTTCCAATAATTATATTTATGTGATTAAGAGATAAAAGTATTTGTATATTCTTATTATAATAAAATGTATGTAATTTTATCAGATATCAAATGTCTTATAATACAATACAATATCTAACAATTGTGTGTAAAAAGCATTTCATTTTTTTACTACGGTTGTAAATATTAAATTTTTAAGTTATACATGTGTATTTTTATTACTTATAACTCAAATAAAAAGCAAACTTTAATAATTGTTAAAAGCATTAAATAAAAGATAATGATGAAGAAGGGACAATCTGCATTTGAAAATAAATTTGAAATATGGAAAAGAAATCATATATCTCTCAAATACCGTGTGTATACAGTATCTACCCTAATATAAATTTTAAAATTTCAGATTGTTAAAAAACTACAATTTATATAACTAAGTCTTTATAATGTTGTTTCTTTTGTAGTATGTCTCTGTTGCAGTATATCTGCTGTTACTGTCGCCCAATTGTGGCCAGATTTTGACATTATTTTATCCGCAAACAAGTCTCGATCATATCGTCTACAAGTCTCAACTGAGTATTTTATTGATCAAGAAAAATATTACTACCTGTTGCTGCTCCACATAAATTTAGCTTTATATATGGGATTAACCGTATTATTAGCAACAGGATTGATGCTCCTTGCATTTCTTTACCATGCCTGCGGAATGTTTGAAATTGCTAGGTAAGGTAAAAGCAATAAATATTAAAATAATCAAAAAGTTAAAATTAAAAAAAAACTTAATTTTTTATATCTGAAAATTTTAAAATCAAAATTTTACATAAAAAAATATAGATTGAGAAATATATAAGGAAGACCGCGGCGAAGTCGTCCCTACCAACCATCACCTTTCGGTTAATCAGTTACTTGTTAGACACTGTATATGTACAGTGGCGTACAATGAAATGTCTATATAATTATTTCAGCTATTTTGAAAAAAAAACTTTTAATAATATGAAATCAAGACTCAATGAGAGAGAGAGAGAGAGAGAGAGAGAGAGAGAGAGAGAGAGAGAGAGAGAGAGAGATTGATTGATTGATTGATTGATTTTTATTATGCCCAAGCAATAGCTAAAGGGCAAAGAATGAATACAATATGCATTGAATACATGTAAATAGAACATGTTCATGTTCATGCTCTCTCCCAAACAATACACACTTAAAACTAACTTACAACTAACTCGCCTTAAAAATTAACGCAACTTAAGACTAAGAGAATAACGCTACGAAAAGAAAAACAAATAACTACAAAGAAAAAATACAATAATACAGCAATTCACAAGAACAAAAGTCCAAAGGACCCACTACTCAGATTCAGACGAAAGCAAATACTCACGAAAAAGGCTTTTGAATAATGCAAGAGAAGATGCAGATGTAATTTCATCGGGAAGAGAATGCCAAAAATATATGGAAGAAAGTTGGAAGGAATTTCTATAGGTGACCGTTCTGTGAGGAGGAATACGAAAGATTTGAGGAGACAAAGCAGCAAGTCGGTCAGATCTTCTGAGTAATGGGTCTAGTGGAGTGAAAAGTTCACTTAAGTACAAAGGTGAAGACAAATAAAGTATCCGGTACATCTGACACCCGAGAAAGTACCGCCTTTTGTCTTCCACCAAAATCCATCCCAAGCGACGCCTATACTGAGTAATATGCTCATCCCGCCGCAAGTTATATATGAATCTGATGCAGCAGTTCACTAGTCTCTGTAATCTGGTGTTCAGTTCATCACTCAAGCCATGATAGACTAGGCAACAATAATCTAAATAGGGTAGAATTAACGTCGTCACAAGCTTAATCCTCAGCTCAGTAGAGAGAGAGTTTTTATTGAATTTCAGCTTGTGTAACGCCCAGTGAACTTTTTGCGAAACATGCATGACATGCTTCCTCCAAGAGAGATTAGATTCAAACCAAACACCAAGATTTATCACCTCACTAACAAATGGTATTTGTATGTTGTTAACAATTATAGAAGGAAGAAGGTTGAAATCAAAGTTGTTGACATTTCTACTACTGCCAAATATTATAACCTTAGATTTGGCAGGGTTAAGTTTCAGACCGTTTGCCGATGCATAATCGAAAATAGCATTAGCGTCCACAGAGATCAAGTTAAGATTGTGAAGAATGTCAGAAGGTGGACACGCACGATAAATCTGGATGTCATCGGCAAACATCATGTGTTCTGTATATAACAAGACCTTTCTTATATCATTAATGTACAGGGAAAATAAAGGTGGACCCAGCACAGAGCCCTGAGGTACACCACATAACGTAAATAGCCACGACGAGAGATTACCAGCATCATCGATCACAGCCTGAGAACGACCCGTTAAGTATGAATAGATCCACATAAGAACAAGGTCAGAAAAACCTAACTCTTTCAGTTTAATCAGAAGTTGAAGATGCGGGAATGTGTCAAACGCCTTACTGAAATCAAAAAGGATCATAATCGTTACCAGCCCACTGTCAATCGCCTTTTTAATGTCGTCACTAACACGCAGAAGTGCCGACTGAGTGCTGTGACTTGGACGATATGCGGATTGTCTTGGATTTATAAGATCATGCTTGATTAAATAGTCCATGATCTGCGTGGCAACGATCCTCTCAAGAATTTTAGACAATTCAGGCAGATTAGCTATTGGTCGCGTATCAGACGGAGATGAAGGAATACGGATCTTAGAGAGAGGACGGATAAGTGCCCGCTTCCACTGAGATGGAAATGAAGAAGTTTCCAATGAACGGTTGAATAAGGTAGTTAGACACGATGAAATTGTAGGCCAAGCTATTCGCAAAATGTAGAGAGGTATGCCGTCTGACCCTGACGCATAAGAATGAAGAGGTCCTTCAGAAATGAGTCTATGGACCATATCTGGCGTTATAGTGGTGAAAACAAACTCTGGACGATGGGATGGACAAACTACCTGGGGGAGAGAGAGAGAGAGAGAGAGAGAGAGAGAGAGAGAGAGAGAGAGAGAGAGAGAGAGAGAGAGAGAGAGAGAGAGAGAGAGAGAGAGAGAGAGAGACAAAAAGATATTTTGATTTTTCTCCTATTAATAAATTAATTTTTAGCTTTCTTATCGTGTGATATAATGACAAATGTTTCTGACTTGTAGAGAACTACGTTAATACATATACGTATAAGCACGTTTAAAAATTACAACTATTCAATCTCGGAATTATTATTTGCCTAACATTGTTATACCTATAGTAACTTTCTTAAATTCTCATACAGTTATAATAGCTAAATTATTTACAGTTATCGTATCAGTAATGCAATAGACATTTATATATCAAGTATTAAACTAAAAAACAAGAGTTTAGTTTGCAAAGGCCTCATTTACGGTGTACATATTCATCGGAAAGCAATGATGTTGGTATTTATATTCTTTAATATCTGTATTATACATGCAATATCAAATCACACACATATTTTTTTAAAGGTTTTCCGATTATCTAATATCTAGATTTGAGATATCTTTCATGTTTTTAATAGTGGTCAGTGTAATTAATTTGAGCCTTAATACTTTTCGAGTAAGTTTCGTTTCGCTTGTTACAAATTCACATTTAATGAATTGTGTAACATTCCTGTGTTGTTTTATAATTTGTATTAATAAATCTCAATCGCATATTTTCAGTATAGTTTTAACAAATTAAAAATTTTAGATTGAAGTTTGTAAAAAAGGTTTTTTAATTTAAATTTTTTTATGTTATTCGGTATAGCTATTTTTTGAAACTAAATTTTAAATCCCTGTCCAGGTTCTTTTAATAATCCAAATTTTAAATACTAAATGTAAAAAACATTTTATTACAAAAACGTTGCTAATTTAGATTAGTTATAAACACTGTAGCCTTAGCATAAATATTTTATTTAGATTTTTTATTACTACTTATAAATTTTTTTTAAATATTATTTATTAAGAAGACAGCTGATATTAATTTGATTGAAAGAATTTGTCATTACAATATAATACAATAGCAATAAGAAATATCGTATAACTGTAGGTAAACTCGCAATTAATAAATGGATTCGTTTATTTACAAAAATAGTTACATCTAAACGATAAGTTGTAGTTAAAATTTCTATAGTAATTTTGTAATAGATTTGTAAAGAATCTAATTCAAATTGTGATTTAAAAGTTGATTTTAGCACTAAAACTTGTACATTAGCTTTTTCAGATGTTATCATTGTCCACATATAATATTGAGGAATTTCTAATAACTCTTATATCAACAGGTATTTGTTTTATATACATGTTCTTAACCAACTTCATCGGACAAGAAATTACAGATCACTATGATCTCATATTTGCCACTGCGTAAGAAATATCGTAGTTTATTACATTATTCATATATTGTTTTACAAACTCTGCTATCGAAGGTTGCAGAAGTTAATATAATACATAAAGTAAATATACGTATGCTGTAAAAGTCATCATAAGTATTTTCTTCCTCAAATTGTTAGATCTTTATATTATTATTATATATGTAGATATAAAGTTCAGTGGTACATAACTCCTCTATACATACAAAACTTCATACTATTTCTATTGCTAAGAGGCAACAAGTCTTTTGGTCTGAATGTTGGTGGATTGTTTGTTGGATCCTTACCATGTTTTGCTTCGGTATAACATAAAATATTTTATATGTCGTAATATATTGAATGTATTATACCTTGAGATAACGAAACAAAATTATTATCTTTTGTTATAGCTAGCAAACGCGTCTTTGTCTTTTTTTATTGTCATGTATTCTGTGTGATAATAACGGAGAGAGGTACGTTTCAATTAACATACATTATTATAATGTAGAATTAACAAAAAATAATATATTGTATGTTCGATTAAACTCGATAAATATAATATACAAATGAGAATATGTGTACCATAATTTCTAATTACATTATTGTAAAGACAATAAATTATAAAATAAAAATTATTTTGTTGTCAGTCATATAAATGTCTATTTATTTCTTGCATTATAAATTTTAACATATAAAATGATTTATATTCTTTCATCAACATTATCATTTCTAGAAATAATGATGTTACTTTAATCAATATACAATGTACTAAATATATATTTTTTATATGTATGCGAGTAAGCGCAATGAATATTATAATAAAAAATCATGATTTTGAATTTAATATGATTTATTCTCGAAATAATTAACAATTTTTCAAATGCATAGGCACTTCTATATAAGACTCCGTTTTATAGTATTTTTCTCCCAAAAGACTATTATACATGCAACGCCTAGTGGGGATTTTGTTTTACTTTTCATTTATGTACTTATATTTTTTTTATATAGTTGTTATTACAAAATTCTTTCTTGCTTATAAGTTTTTAGATACATACATCTTTGTATTCTAAAATATCTTTTAATATTTAATTAAAAGTAAGAAAGATACTGGATAGTATATAGGAAAGTGCATAAAAGCAAAATGATTTATTTTGCGAGAAATGATATTACATGCTTTGCAGGTAAATTTATAGTAGATATAATATTTTTAAAACATTGTTATTCTGAAGAATTTTAAAAGTAACTTACGACTGCACCCGTTGAAAGATCGAAGATGAATACGCCACCGGCAAGTAAGAAACGGTTACTGCGCTTGCGTAACTATATCTCTTCAAAACTTCTCTCGTGGATTATTCCATGAGAAAGAAACAACTGTCGAATTTCTGTCGCCATTAAATCGATTACTTTAACGGAGACCGCATCTTGGTATAGTGTTAAATTGCAAGTGTTTCAATTTCACGGAGGTATTTTGTACCTCTTACGTTGCGATTACATTAAATTATGAAATTATCTCAAATTGTAGAACGTTAATATTTTTGCTAGAGGAAAAGACGTAGCAAAAATATAGATATAAATATTTAATAGATCGACCAAATAGTGGGGATAAGCAAACCTTCATTTCTTTTATTTTCATTATATGCACTCTGATGCTAGCAGAGAGATGATCAGTGTCGTGGATAAATATTTCAGTCTTAATCGAACTCTTTTGCTGATAATTGGTTTATGGCCTTACCAAAAATCGAAACTTGCCCGACTACACTCATTTTGTTGCATTAGTATTATTGTAACGTTTATTATATTTCAGGTATGTTGATATTCTGATTGTATTATTTTATTTAATATACAGGACATTCTCGATATTTTTTTCGACTAATTTAGAGATGTTTCTTTAATAAAAACATAGATTGAGTGACAAATAATTGAGTATCTAAAATTCCTCTAAATTAAGCTACAAAGATGTTAACGAGTAATGAAATTTACGTTCTTTTAATAATATTAATAATTCTAAATAGATTGTTAAATATATGAGACACTCAAATAATTATAAATTATTGTTTTACATTTCACAATATTAAAAAAAGTAGAATGGTCAATTATCGGCAGATAGAAAACAGATAGAAAGCAGCGCGATTTGTTTCAAGCGTTCGGCTCCAATAAATCAAACATTTTTACATCGTATGATTAGGCAGAATATACATAAATTACTTTGATAAGAGATAAAAATATGTATGTTTCTAACTTCTTCAGAAAATTATTGATTACAGTTTACAACATTTGTAACTACAGACAAATGTACTACAGACGACATTATAAAGATTTTCGCTTTGTCTTTTGGTATAATTTGTTTAGCAATACAATACAACTCGTTTTGCGTTAACAGTAATACAGTGAGTTAATTATTTATTACATTTGTTTAAATAAATGTTTATAATTCTATAAATATTATAATTTTTCTATAATATTTTAAATTTTTACTAATTACTTCGGCATACAGGCTGCGGAAACGCTTGTTGCTTCCGCGATTTGTCTGCAGGAGCTGTAAGAGATACAAAAATAACATAAAAACTTATTAAACAAACAGATCAAAAATTTAATAGAGCAACTTCAGTGTATTTATGATGATTTAATGGACAAAAACGAAATTTCCATCATAGATAGATATGCGGACATCGCAAAACGTTATACGATTACATTTACAAGTAAGACAATATATTTTATTCATTTTATATCTAAAATATCCAAAATATATCTAAAAGTTTGAAATTTTTATAACAAGAAATATTTTAAATTCAGCAAAGCGTTATTTTTTATTTGAATTTATTTAAATGTATATTAAAAGGGGGGGGGGGTATATAATAAAATGAAAACAACAAGAATCAATTCTTAAAATTTTTTAAATTAAATATATTATTGTGAATTTTTTTTCTTTCCAATACGTTTCAATAATTATAATTATATGTGATTAAAAAATAAAATAACTTGTATATTCTTATTATAATAAAATGTATGTAATTTTATCAGATATCAAATGTCTTATAAAATAAATACAATATCTAATAATTGTGTGTAAAAAGCATTTCATTTTTTTACTACGGTTGTAAATATTAAATTTTTGAGTTATACATGTATATTTATTACTTATAACCCAAATAAAAAGCAAACTTTAATAATTGTTAAAAGCGTTAAATAAAAGATAATGATGAAAAAGGGACAATGTGCATTTGAAAATATATTTGAATTATGGGAAAGAAATCATATATCAAATACCATGTATACAGTATCTATCCTAATATAAATTTTAAAATTTCAGATTGTTAAAAAACTACAATTTATATAACAAAGTCTTTATAATGTTGTTTTTTTTGTAGTATGTCTCTTTTGCAGTGTATCTATTGTTACTGTCACCCAATTGTGGCCAGATTTTGACAACATTATTTTATCCGCAAACAAGTCTCGATCATATCGTCTACAAGTCTCAACTGAGTATTTTATTGATCAAGAAAAATATTTCTACCTGTTGCTGCTCCACATAAATTTAGCTTTAAATATGGGATTAACCGTAGTAGTAGCAACAGGAGCAATGCTCCTGGCATTCGCATGGCATGCCTGCGGAATGTTTAAAATTGCTAGGTAAAAGCAATAAATATTAAAATAATAAAAAATTTAACATTAAGAAAAAATTTCGTTATCTGAAAATATTAAAACCAAAAGTTTACATGGAGAAATATACATTAAACAGTATACATACTATATGTCAACATGCTTAATATAAAAAATTTTTTAAAAATAGAATCGGCTTATTAAAATAATAAAATTTTAATATGCATAACACATATGTACAGTGGCACACAATAAAATATCCATACTGTTATTGCAGCAATTTTGAAATCGGAACTTTTAATAATAATAATATATGATTTGATAAGGAAAACAGATATTTTATTTTCGACTTTTCTCGATCCCATTAATAATAATTTTTAGTCTTCCCATCGTGTAATAAGACGAATGGTTCTGACTTGAGAACTTAATAATAACGTTAATACATATACGTATATAAGCTCGTTTAAAAATTGTAACTATTCAATCTCGGATTTATTGCGCGCCTAACATTGTTATATAATAATGTTGTTAAACTCTCATACAATTATAGTAGTTAAATTATTTACAGTTACCGTGTCAAGAATGCAATAGACATTTATATATCAAGTATTAAACCAAAGAACAAGAGTTTAGTTTGCAAAGGCTTCATTTACGGTGTACATATTCATCGGAAAGCAATGATGTTGGTATTTATATTCTATAATATCTGTATAATACATGCAATATCAATTTACACGCACACATTTTTTTAAAGGTTTTCCGAATATCTAATATCTAGATTTGAAATATCTTTCATGTTTTTAATAGCGTTCGGAGTAATTACTTTGAGCCTTAATACTTTTCAAGTAAGTTTCGTTTCGCTTGTTACAAATTCACATTTAATGAATTGTATAACATTCCTGTGTGGTTTTTTTTAATGTTATGGGTACCTATATTGATGGTATATTCGGATTAGTATAATAAATATTCGGTAGCTATCTTTTGAATTATCTGAATTTTAAATCCATGTCCGAATTTTTTAATAATTTGAATTTCAAAAAATTAAATGTATTTAAAATTTGGTCATGAAAAAATATTTTATGAATCGGATCGATTATGGTAGACATTTAACATTGCTAATTTAGATTAATTATAAACACTACAGTCTTGGCATAAATATTTTATTTTAATTTTTTTTTATTTATTAAATTTTTTTAATATTATTATTTATTAAAGAAAACAGTTGATACTAAATTGATCAAAGAAGTTGTCGTTACAATGTAACACAATAGCAATGAGATACACTGTATAACTATAGTTCGAACTTACCATTAATAGAAAGATTCGTTTATTTATAAAAACAGTTACAATTTAGACGTTAAGTTGTAGTTAAAAATTTCTGTATCTACTAATTTTGTAATAGATTGTAAAGAATCTAATTCAAATTGTGATTTAAAAATTGATTTTAGCACTAAAACTCGTACGTTAGCTTTTTCAGATTTTATCATCGTCCACATATAATACTGAGGAACTTCCAATAACTCTTGTGTCAACAAGTGTTTGTTTTATATACATGTTCTTAGCCAACTTTATCGGACAAGAAATTACAGATCACTATGATCTCATATTTGCCACTGCGTAAGAAATATCGGTAGTTTATTACATTATACAGATATTGTTTTATATAAACTCTTATAGTATCGAAGGTGAAAGTTAATACAATACATACAGCAAATGTACATATGCCGTAAAAGTCTTTATAAGTATCTTTCTTCCTCAAATTGTTAGATCTTTATATTATTATTATATATGTAGGTACGAAGCTCAGTGGTACATAACTCCTGTTTACATACAAAAATTGATACAATTTCTATTGTTAAAAGGCAACAAGTCTTTTGGTCTGAATGTCGGGGGATTGTTTGTAGCGTCCTTACCGTGTTTTGCTTCGGTATAACATAAAATATTTTATATGTTATAATATGTTGAATGTGTTATACTTTAAGATAATTATTAAGAAACAAAATTAATGTTTTTTATAGCTAGCAAACGCATCCTTGTCTTATTTTATTGTCATCTATTCTATGCAACAATAACGGAGAGAGGTACGTGTCAATTAGTATAGATTATTATATAATGTAGAATTAACAAACAAACAAAAATTTTATGTTTGGTTAAACTCGATAAATATAATATACAAATAAATATGTGTACCATAATTTCTATTTACATTTTTGTAAAGAGAATAAATTATAAAATAAAAATTATTTTGTTGGTAATCATAACTGTCTATTTATTTTTTGCGTTATAAATTTTAGCTACAAAATGATTAATTTTTTTATCAACATTATCATTTCAAGAAATAATTATGTTACTTTAATCAATACAATGTACTAAATATGTGTTTTTTATATGTATGCGAGTAAGCGCAAAAAATATCGTAATAAAAAATCATGATTTTGATTTTAATATGATTTATTCTCAAAATAATTAACAATTTTTCAAATGCATAGGCACTTCTATACGACTTCGTTTTATAGTATCTTCCTCCCAAAAGGCTATCATACATGCAACGCCTAGTGGGGATTTTGTTTTACTTTTAATTTATGTACTTACATTTTTTTTTATATAGTTGTTATTACAAAATTCTTTCTTGCTTATAAGTTTTTAGATACATACATCTTTGTATTCTAAAGTATCTTTTAATTTTTAATCGAAAGTAAGAAAGATACTGGATAATAGGAAAGTTCATAAAAGCAAAATGATTTATTTTGCGAGAAATGATATTACATGCTTTGCAGGTAAATTTATAGTAGATATAATATTTTTAAAACTTTGTTATTCTGAAGAATTTTAAAAGTAACTTACGACTTCACCTGTTGAAAGATCGAAGATGAATACGCCACCGGCAAGTAAGAAACGGTTACTGCGCTTGCGTAACTTTCACTTCAAAACTTCTCTCGTGGATTATATTCTATGAGAAAGAAACATCTGTCGAATTTCTGTCGCCATTGAATCGATTACTTAATCGGCGACCGCGACCGCATATAGTGTTAAATTGTGCAATTGTTTCAATTTCACGAAGGTATTTCATACCTTTTACGCAATTACATTAAATTACGGAATTATCTCAAATTGTAGAACGTTAATATTTTTGCTAGAGGAAAAGACGTAGGAAATATAGATATAAATATTTAATAGATTAACCAAATAGAGTGGGGATAAGCAAACCTTCGATTCTTTTATTTTCATTATATGTACTCTGATGCTAGCAGAGAGATGATCAGTGTCGTGGATAAATATTTCAGTCTCAACCGAACTCTTTTGCTGAGCGTTGGTTTATGGCCTTACCAAAAATCGAAACTTGCCCGACTACACTCATTTTGTTGCATTAGTATTATTGTAACGTTTATTATATTTCAGGTATGTTGATATTCTGATTGTATTATTTTATTTAATATACAGAGGACATTCTCTCGATATTTTCTTCGACTAATTTGGAGATGTTTCTTTAATAAAAACATAGATTGAGTGACAAATAATTGAGTATCTAAAATTCCTCTAAATTAAGCTACAAAGATGTTAACGAGTAATCAAATCTACGTTTTTTCAATAATATTAATAATTCTAAATAGATTGTTAAATATATGAGACACTATCAAATAATTATAAATTATTGTTTTACATTTTACATTATTAAACAAAGTAGAATGGTCAATTATCGGCAAATAGAAAACAGATAGAAAGCAGCGCGAATTGTTTCAAGCGTTTGGCTCCAATAAATCAAACATTTTTACATCGTATGATTAGGCAGAATATACATAGATTATTTTGATAAGAGATAAAAATATGTATGTTTCTAACTTCTTCAGAAAATTATTGATTACAGTTTACAGCATTTGTAACTACAAAATGTACTACAGACCACATTATAAAGATTTTTGCTTTGTCTTCTAGTATCAGTTGCTTAGTAATACAATACAACTCGTTTTACGTTAACGGTAACACAGTGAGTTGATTATTGCTTCCTCATAGAGAAAGCTTTGTTTTCGTAAAAAAAAAATTTTTTTTTGTTTATCTGAATGTGTTCAGAATGTTCTAAAACGTCGAAAAATTTCAGTTTTAAAAAGGTCTGTATGTATGTATGTGTGTGTATATGTGTGTGTATGTGCCAAATTTACCGACATTTCTATAACTCCAGAACTAATCAACCAAATCTTAACGATATGAAATAGGGGTAGAAAAAAAACTGAAGAATATAATAGAATTAATAAAAATTGCTAATATAATCAAGGGGTTCTTTTTTAATAAAATTTTGAATTTGCAGAAATGTTGTTTGTGCTTTAATTTCCGCAAATTTGGAGATATCGATCTATTTCTAATTTTATTATATTTTTCAGTCTTTTCTACCCTTATTTCATATATAATTCGTTAAAATTTGGTTGATTAGTTCTGGAGTTATAGAAATTTCAGTAAATTTGCTCTAACTTCCGCAAATATTGAGATATCGGGCTTCTTTATAGTTTTTAAGTGTGCAAGTAGAACCCTTTGCTCACAGTCACAAAGCTTCCTCTATGAGGAAGCCAAAAAAATAAATACTATTAATTATACATTAAATAAAATAAAAGCTTCCTCATATATATTAAATTTATACATTAAATAAAATAAGCTTCCTGTAATAATGAGGAAGCAATGTGCAAGTTTGTAATTTGCACCCTTTTTTATTATACTTGTTTGAATAAATATTTATAATTTTACAGACATTATAATTTTTTTAATTTTTACTAATCACTGCAGCACAAACGCTTGCCGCGCGGCAAGAAGCGATGTATAACCAATAAACTTCTGGTTCTTAAGGAAAAACGGTATGTTAATTAGCTACCGCGTCGCTTCTTGTTTACACGGCAAGCGTTTCTGCACGTTTTGTGTGCAGAAGCCTTAAGAGATACAAAAATAACATAAGAATTTGTTAAACAAACAGGTAAAAAATTTAATGGAGCAACTTCAGTGTGCTTATGATGATATAAAGGACAATAACGAAATTGCCATTATGAACAGATATGGGGGCATCGCAAAACGTTATACGATTACATTTACAAGTAAAACAATATCTTTTATCTTTTATTTATTTTATATCTAAAATGTATTATATATATATATATATATATATATATATATAATAAGTTTAAAGTTTCTATAACATAAGAAATATTTTTAATTTGGCATAGCGTCATAATTTTCATTTAAATTTAAAAATATCAAAAGGTAAAATAATGAAAACAGCAAGAATGAAGCAATTCTCAAAATAAAAATATTTTATTCTATATTTTTTCTTTCTCAAATGCTTTCGACTACAGCAATAAATGTTAAATTTATAAGTTATATATTTATTATTTAGTTTAAATAAGAAGCAAAATTTAATAATTGTTAAGAAAATTAAATAAAAGATAATGTAAAAGGGAGAATCTGCATTTGAAAAGCTATCAGATATATATTTGAATTGCGGGAAAAAGAATCACATAGATCAAATACTGCGTATATAGTACCTATCTTGATATAAATTTTAAATTTTAGTTATTGTTAACAAACTATAAGTTATATGACTAATTGTAAATCTTTATAATGTTTAGTATGTCTTCTTTTCTTGGCATCTTTTATTACTATCCCCCAATTATGGCCAAATTTTATCGGCATTTTTTTATCTGCAAACAAGTCTCAATCATATCGCCTAATACAAACCTCAACTGAGTATTTGATCGATCAAGAAAAACATTACTACGTATTACTATTCCATACAAATTTAGCTTTATGTATAGGATTAACCGTATTAGTAGCAACAGGATCAATGCTTTTTGCATTCCTTTACCATGCCTGCGGAATGTTTGAAATTGCTAGGTAAGGTAAAAGCAATAAATATTAAAATAATCAAAAAGTTAAAATTAAAAAAAAACTTAATTTTTTATATCTGAACATTTTAAAATCAAAAGTTTACATTGAAAAATATATTAGATTAAAAAGTATATAGGGGAGACCGCGGCGAAGTCGTCTCAACTTACCATCGCACCTTTCGGTTAATCAGTTACTTGTTAGACACTCTACATGTACAGTGGCGTACAATAAAATGTTCATATAATTATTTCAGCTATTTTGAAAAAGAAACTTTTAATAATATGAAATGAAGACTCTCGAGGAGACAGATATTTTCGAATTTTCTCACATTAATAAATTAATTTTTAGCTTTCTCATCGTGTGATATAATGACAAATGTTTCTAACTCGTAGAGAACTACGTTAATACATACATGTATAAGCACGTTTAAAAATTACAACTATTCAATCTCGGAATTATTATTCGCCTAACATTGTTATACCTATAGTAACTTTCTTAAGTTCTTATACATTTATAATAGCTAAATTATTTACAGTTACCGTATCAAAAATGCAATAGACATTTATGTATCAAGTATTAAACTAAAAAACAAGAGTTTAGTTTGCAAACGCCTCATTTACGGTGTACATATTCATCGGATAGCAATGATGTTGGTATTTATATTCTTTAATATTTCTATAATACATATGCAATATCAAATCACGCACATATTTTTTTAAAGGTTTTCCGACTATCTAATATCTAGATTTGAGATGTCTTTCATGTTTTTAATAGCGTTCGGAGTAATTACTTTGAGCCTCAATACTTTTCGAGTAAGTTTAGTTTCGCTTGTAAATTCACATTTAATGGATTGTGTAACATTCCTGTGTTGTTTTATAATTTATATTAATAATCTCAATTGCATATTTTCAGTAATATAATTTTAACAAATTAAAAATTTTAGTTTGAAGTTTGTAGAAAAAGTTTTTCAATTTAAATTTTTTTATGTTATTCGGTATAGCATTCGGTGCGGCTATCTTTTGAATCTAAATTTTAAATCCCAATCCAGGTTTTTTTAATGATCCGAATTTTAAATACTAAATGTAAAAAATATTTTATGACAAAAATCGGATTATGCCAGACATTTAATTCATAAAACGTTGCTAATTTAGATTAGTTATAAACACAGCAGCCTTGGCATTTTAATTAGATTTTTTATTACTACTTATTAAATTTTTTAAATATTATTCATTGAAAAAAGACAACTGATATTAAATTGATTAAAAGAATTTGTCATTACAATGTAATACAATAGCAATAAGAAATATCGTATAACTGTAAGTTAAACTTGCAATTAATAGAAGGATTCGTTAATTTATAAAAATAGTTACAATCTAAACGATAAGTTGTAGTTAAAATTTCTATAGTAATTTTGTAATAGATTGTAAAGAATCTAATTCAAATTGTGATCTAGATGTTGATTTTTGCACTAAAACTCGTACATTAGCTTTTTCAGATTTTATCATCATCCACATATAATACTGAGGAACTTCCAATAACTCTTGTGTCATCAGGTGTTTGTATTACATACATGTTCTTATCCAACTTCATCGGACAAGAAATTACAGATCACTATGATCTCATATTTGCCACTGCGTAAGAAATATCATAGTTTATTACATTATACAGATATTATTTCACAAACTCTGCTATCGAAGGTAGAAGTTAATATAATACATAAAGTAAATATACGTATGCTGTAAAAGTCATCATATGTATCTTTCTTCCTCAAATTGTTAGATCTTTATATTATTATTATATATGTAGATACAAAGGTCAGTGGTACATAACTCCTCTATACATACAAAACTTCATATTATTTCTATTGCTAAGAGGCAACAAGTCTTTTGGTCTGAATGTTGGTGGATTGTTTGTAGCGTCCTTACCGTGTTTTGCTTCGGTATAACATACAATATTTTATATGTCGTAATATATTGAATGTATTATACCTTGAGATAACGAAACAAAATTATTATCTTTTGTTATAGCTAGCAAACGCGTCTTTGTCTTTTTTTATTGTCATGTATTCTGTGTGATAATAACGGAGAGAGGTACGTTTCAATTAACATACATTATTATAATGTAGAATTAACAAAAAATAATATACTTTATGTACCATAATTTCTAATTACATTATTGTAAAGAGAATAAATTATAAAATAAAAATTATTTTGTTGTCAATTATAAATGTCTATTTATTTATTGCGTTGTAAATTTTAACATATGTATAAAATGATTTATACTCTTTCATCAACATTATCATTTCTAGAAATAATGTTACTTTAATCAATACAATGTACTAAGTATGTGTTTTTCGTATATGTGAGTAAGCGCAAAGGATATTGTAATAAACAAATCATGATTTTGGATTTGATATGATTTATTCTCGAAATAATTAACAATTTTGCAAATGCAATAGGCACTTTTATAAGACTCCATTCTAGTATCTTCCTCCCAATAGGCTATCATACATGTTTTATTAGCATATAATATGTAGTAAATATATATAATATTCACAAAATAATTCACATTTTTATGACCATAATTCAATAAAGTTTATATAAAAACCATTTGTATAACAAAAACAGCATTAGGTGCATATATTGGTGTTTTTATCATCATTTCGAGTTCTAAACGTTCATCCTTCATTATTTATCGCCTTTGTCATTGTATTTCAATATTTATTATAGGCATTTAAAATACTTCCAAAATTGTTACATGTTAAAGATAACTGTGTGTTATAATATTTGTTCTCTGAAGTTTCCAAAATATATAATTGACGAAAGACTTTAGAAATACGCGCATATACCCTCATGTTTATATTCATCTTCATTCTTTGTTAGTTGTACTTATCTCTAAATTTTATCTACAGTTTCTTTTTTATTATTGGCTTCTTACAGACCTTTATTAAGATTAATCCGATTTTTGCATCCAAAGTCTTGTTATTTTTATCATTTTTAAACTAATGATTATTTATGGACTTCATTTCTCTCTTTTTTATCACACTGTACGGCGATGTATACTACATCTTACTGAGCTTAATTATAGATAAGATAATGCTATGTTGGCACGCTCGTCGCATAACGAAATTGATGTACAAAAAGTATATATATGTATATATAATATTATAAAAATATATTTACAATAATTTAAAGTACATAAGTTTTTTAAAAAAATATCCCGTATTTGTCTTACACTAACAATAAGATTTATCAATTATATGTTGCAAGATTGATATATTTTGTCTTTATTATCAAAAAGAGACATATACTTTATTTTATTCATAGACAAAATACGGAATATCTTTATTATTTAATATCTAAAATTCTTAGTCACTATGAGCGGAATTTTCGAGGTACTTAATGTCGTGAATCGATATTTTCAAATGTAATAACTTACTGTGGCACTTTTCAAAGACGTGTTATTTAAGAATAAGGCACTTTGTATTCTTGCATCGCGACTATAAAATTTTTATCAACGTAACGATTACATCAACCATATTAACGTTATAAAACTAATCTTGCTATTTAAAAACAGTGTCGATTTTCGTTGAATAGATCAGTGGTGGGATTTAGTGAATACATATAGATAAATACAATAGGATCTGTATCTTCCTTATTCTGGAATCGTTTTTCTAACAAATAGTTGTAAGTGCTCTTAAGGTCTTCATCCAAAATGTTTTCTTTTTTTTAATAATTATAATTATATAATTATGAATTAAAATTATAATATTATAATTATTATAATATATATTTTATAATGTTATCATAAATATAGGTATAAATAATTGTATAGGGTGCTGCAAAACGATCTTGATCTCCTCCGAATGTGTTTACATAATTTTTCAGCATGCTGTATTTAAGGTGATTCGGCAGGAAAGATTAATACATTTAATACGAAAAATGATAATCATAATCATAGTGAAAAAAAGTTCATATAAACATGATTCCAATTCGGAATAGTTTCTGAGATAGACCGAGTTGAAGTAAGATTCTTACTCACTCCACTGAAGTCTTTCGACTTCGCTCTATTGGATTTTTATTTGGAATGAAATGAAGAGTGAAATCTATGCAAATAAAATAAAGACAAAAGCATTGTCTGCTCGCATGTTGAATGCTTCTGTGTCTCCATTAAATCCCCATTAAATTATGACCGTATCAGCTTCGATTAGCAACACAAAATCTTGATATACGAACTGCAGCGAAGTTAACGATTTAATCTTTTAATTTTTATATAAAAGTGAGAATTTATCATTGAATCTAGCGGGTAATGTATCTTTATTTATATTGCAATATTTTTCTTATTTCCAATATATAAATTATTTCTATCTGCTATTCCAATTCGGATATAAACTTTTTTTCTTCATCATGATTAATGCTTTTACTTCTTGATTTTTTATCTAAATCTCTCCTTGTATCTATAATTTTTATTATATTTATAATTAAAATTAAATTCTCTAAAAAAAAATATCAAAGAGGGTCTTATTAACCTGCGGAAAAGTATAATCCTACTCAACCAATAATACGTTCATTCCTAAAACAGAATGTTATGCATTTTAGTTACGTCTAGTAACTCGTCGCTAATTGTAAGATACAAATGGTAAAAGAAAAATAATAATTGTTAAATATCGGGCCAAAAATTACAACTAAATCCCAAAACTGATTTTATTTAGTTATATCTTTCAATATTTTTTATCACGGTATATACTAAACTTTGCCAAATACATGCATTAGTAACACGAAAACGTGTTACAATCACTTCATACTTTACTCAAAACTTTTAAATCTTTAACAAACCTTTTATAAACTGAAACATATATCGGATAAGAGTCAAGATTGAACCCAGGAATCTACTAATTACGAATCAACCGTTTCTATACAAAGCCACGCTCTATTTTAAATTTTATCAAATGTATTAATTTATTGTTCTCAAAACGAATTACGATCACTTCGGACTCTCATTCACAATCTTTAAATATATGAGATAAAGACATATGAGGTGTCAAACCCAAAAATCTGCAAATTATGAATCGACCGCACCTACATGAAGCTATCATCAGCGTCATCATAAATTTTGCTAGATGTTTCATATTTAATATTTTATATTAAGAGAGTCATGTACCGATTATGATGATAATCAAATAAATAAGAAATGCCAATATAAGATCGGACTGGATCTTTTGTGCCTAATAATTTTAATATTTTAATTTCATTCAAATTATATATTAAAGATTATTTATTATTGTGTAATAATCAAGTGGAAAACTGTTTAAGAGCGCGACTGTTTCATCGATCGATAAAACTAAATTGATGCTTCTCGTTAATAGACATGGGGTCATTGGATCATTTGTAAATATCTATTTTCTTCTAGTAAAGAGCTAAGCGAAGATGTCATGTCATTGACAACCATATTGGCGCTAGCTGGCAAAGGTTGCGGCAACGACAAAGGATGCGTCGAGCTGGAGACGTTGGTCTCGTGGGTTTGAGCGTTGACGGACCAGTTCCTACATTGCTGGACGTACTCCAATGTTCTGCGGTAGGAGTCCTGTCGCATACCTTGAGGCGGCTTTATCGGCGAGCCTTGTTGCGACTGGCTAATATCTCTGCATTGTATTTCCGGCAACGGTCCACCATGTTGATCGCGATAACATTGATTTCCATAAGTCCATGCGCAATTGCAGTTGTACTGAGCAGGAGGATTCGTGCGAGTTTGACAATTATGCGCGCAGGTTTGTTGCTGCTGTTGCATTCTACAGTTAGTCTGCTGAGCGTTACAAAGTTGTGGTGACGTTCTCTTTGACCCGCCGCCACCGTCGTTGACCAGCCGATGCGCACCACTGGGATGAATACAGTTGTTGACTTGCAGGCAGGGCGCTGTGGCCGATTGTTGAGTCTGCTGTTGACAGCTTTGAAGATTTGTCGCGAGCGTATTCATCGGTTTACCCTGGTTCGCATGATTCAATTGAGAACAATGAGGTGACATCGGACCGCACTGATTAGTCACTGGAGACTGTTGGGCAGAGTGTACGTTGGGCATTTGACTATTGGACGTTGCCATAGGCCTCGTACATTGACCAGAGGATTGGCTGCACTGAGCGTTCGGATGAGCAATAGCTGGCGGATTGGTCATGGGCGCAGTCTGCTGAGTGCAATGCGGCGATAATTGCTGACAATTGTTCGTTAGCCGCATCTGTACGGTGTGATTGGATGATGTGCAAGTCTGATTAGAATGATGACCGGCTGGGCCACCGGTGCCATTGCAGTTCGCGTTCATTTGACCCGCGCAACCGTAACCCGAATAGTAACCATGATGCGAGTGGTTTTGAGGACAATTTCTAGAAAGTTGGGCAGAGTTCTGGGGCAGGTTTTGCGGCGCGTGCTGCGGCGCTAACGCGCCAGCCGCGGGAGATGTCAACGGCTGATCGCTTAAGTGAGCCGAAGCATAATGAGAACTCGGTGACATGACTTGACCCGCGGCTGGACTTGCCACTTGTCCGCCAGTGACTTGAGACCCATAATTTGGCGGCGGACAATACTGCGACGGAGGTTGAGTCGTACGTGAATTCGGACACTGACCATAAGACGCAGACGAGGGATTTTGATAGTTCGGACAGGGTTGTTGAACGACTTGCTGAGAAGAATAACAGTTCTGTTGATGTGACTGATGCGATTGGTTGTAATTGCACGTAGGTTGCACCTGTCGCTGATAATGCAGAGGATTCGTGCATATCGGCGATTGGCAGATCGGTAAAGGACTACCGCGATAACTGACTTGATTTCCACCCGCTTGAACCTATAGTGGCAATATAAATTTCGAGATTAAAAAAAAAATTAGCATGAGAGAAATATATTACGGATCTGAATAGTTTAAATAACACACCAGCATGATTACCTGATTCAAATACTGCATCATTTCGTCGGGAATAACCAGCTTGTTTTCCACCATTTCACCTTCGCCCACCTCATCCAGAATCACCTCCTGATTGGGATGAAGCTCGGGCTGAAGCTCGGGCAGCTGTGCCGATCTTGGCCTGAGCGGGATCGGAGGAGAAGTCCTTTGGGCCGGGTTACTGCGAATGGGTTCGGACATTCGTCGATCACTCGATGGTTGAGTACAATGACCGCTCGGATTATTCCAGTCGCTTGGCATCCCCTGAATGCTCTGCATAAAAATGTTACACAGTTTAAAAACCACTTTCTGTCTTTCTATACGACAATCGTAGGTACGAGGCATACCTGCAGGGACATATTTTGCGTTTGAACGACAAGATTATTCGTCGAGTAAGGCCCCTGAAGATGATTCTGATCGATTCTGCTAGAAGCGGTGCTCATCTGGCTGCTTCGCCTAGACGTACCCGGACTGATCGGATCGTAGAAGCTCTCCGGTCCTGGGCCCATTCTAACGGCGCTAACGACACTCGCCTGGCTGCTCCTTCGGCTACTGAGATCCGCCGATCTCATACTGCCGTAATAAGTGCTGACGGTGCTGTTGCTGTCCCTTCGCGGCTCACCGAACGGCTGCAACCTCAGTTGAAGATCCGACAGACTTGTCTGCCGCGTCTGGCCGCCGCCACCCTCCATCTTCAAATCGGTAATCCTCTTATTGAGGTCACCGATATTACCCTGAGGTACGACACCGTGAATCCCGCGCATGTTGGCTACGCCGATCGGCATGTTCGGCATGCCTTTGGCGTTCAGTCTTCCTTTCAGCCGATTTCTCGACGTGGGTGCCGGCACTTGCAATTGCTGCTGCGATTCCATACCGCCGACCTGTGAATAATCGAGACAGTGTCATCCTTGACAAGAGTCGAAATCGAAGAACATCAGAAGATATATAAGCATAAAAAAGGCAAACCATAAAAAGTCATTCTGTGTTAGAACGGTTCTCTTATCTAGCGAAATCCATACATGTTTCTCGAGCAATCCTCGAAAGCTTTACCATGGCGCGTAGCGCTACAGGAAGATCGGCGATGTCCAAGTCGTCGGGTTCCTCGTTCCACGGTTCTTCGGCGAGGGCGATTCCGTCACCGGTGAGAGCGCCCATCCCCGCGACCTCGTCGTTACAACCACCCACCAGCGGACTACCCTGCTGCTGCATGATCCCGGGCGGACTGTTCGCCTCGCTCTCGGATTTGACGCTGGGACTTGAGAGGCTGGGTGTCTTCGGAGGTAAATCCTCACTCCTGCTGGGGCTGTTACCTCCCGCGCCGGCCTCGTCGCTGCCACCGCCGTCACCACCGTTGCCGCCCTTGTGCTTCTTGTTCGCATAAAACTCGGCGCCGTGAACAGTCTTAACGTGCTTCCTCAACGACGACGGATCCGTGTACCTCTTCGTACAGCCGGGAGCTTTGCAAATGTACGGTTTCTGGACAAGGAAAGACAATTAAATAGATATAGAATTTTCAGGCAACAATTACTGCTGATCGTTCGATCTATCATGAGCGAAGAGACAATCAGACGATGACTACTAATCCACGAAATTAATATGTTATCTAGCACTTGTACCCGTCTTTCGAAACTTTTAAAAAATTTATTTTTTTCTTTTTACAGTTAGGAAGAAAAAGGATAATACCTCGCTGGAGTGCGTTCTGTTTTGATGCTTTGCTCTATCGCTGGCGTTGCTGAAGGCTTTGCTGCAGCCAGGATACTCGCAGGTGTATGGTTTCTCGCCGGTATGAGATCTGAGATGAGTCTTGAGGTTCTCCAGTCGCGAGTAGGCTTTGAAGCAACCCTCGAACTGTATTCAAAACGATATGTAATTTATAGCTCTGTGCAATACTATTATGTAATATAAAAATACAGATTAAGTACAATTCTCGAACACGCTATTCGATAACCAGTGTAGATATTGAAACCAATGAAAAAGAATACGAAGAGAAAAAGGAAACAAGCATTTAGAGAACGCTATATGCTGCATTAAAAAGTAATCGCGTCCTCACACTTTCATATCGCTAGTTCGCAATTGAATTAATAGCTACGTGTTTCTTTTAATAGTTCATCAAAGCGAAATCGTGCGCGATTCAATCTCTTGCCCTTATCTAGTTATCAGCGATATTTATTTTCTCAATAATTTCTCACCGTGCCGCGTCGCCGTACATATTTCCCGCGTCGCGCCAACGTACGCGGTACAGTCCGTGACCATATTTCGAAGCGCCGATAAGTTCACACCGCGCCGCGCGCGTTTCACGGTACGTACCCCACGACGCGATCGCTCCGATTTTCGCGTTCGTTTATTCATCCCGGGGCGAATCTCGAATACGAACGAGTGCCGGGGACATCGAATTTAACGGCGTTGATCATTTTCGTCGTACGAATCGACTCGGGCAGCCGCTCGATTAACAGCATTTCATGATTGGAGTTGCGTCGTGTCCGGAGCAGCACCTGAAGCACCGTTTCGGTAACCATTTTCTAATATACGTATTTTCGATATTTTGCTCGTCTAGCGAGAGCTCGTTCGGAAAACGCGAAAAGATGTCGAGAGACAAGCTGTCGCGACGGTATTCAATCGAAACGCATAATCTCGCTTCTTGTCTCCTGTTGACGGACGCGTCGAGATTTCTCAGAATTTCGATCGAGAACGCGTCGCGCGTAACAAGTCGGTATAGTGACGAATGCATGGACGAGCGATCGCCATGACGATCATCCTTTACATCCTTAATTAATCTGTTCGCGCGCGATTTTCAGTGCTCGTAATTGTCGACGTCTCCGTCAGAAGAATTCGCTCACGGACACGCATGTGCATTACTCCGAGTCTGTGATTGAACGTCGAGGGCGTCGGATAAATGCAGAAACGGATGGAGTTGTGGTACGCAGACATCGTTACAACGGATTGGTCGAGATGAACGCAGCTTGTCGACGACGGTGAGTCTTTTAAGAAACCTTTTTTAGAAGTGGATTTGCGAAAAATTACTTTAAGTAAGAATAAAACCATATCTTTTCTCTTTTAATTCAGGATTCTCGAAAATTTACAAAGTATGAAATTAATTTAAATTGTAACAGAAAAAGAATTTCTTTTTTTTTTTCAATTTTGTCTCCTAAAAATTTTGTAAAATGCATAATTAATTTAAACATAGGGATAAAAAATATTCTCTTTGAATTCTCTCCAAAATTTTGCAAAGTATGAAATCATAATTTGAATAAGATGGAGAAAAATACTTATCTTCTCCTTTAATTACATTTTATTGAAATTTTGTAAAGTAAGCAATAGAAAGAACTTAAATAGGAATAAAAAATTATTTAAAAAACCTTTTAAAATTATTTAGAATTATTATATTAGAAAGATTAAACATCCACATAACAAATTCTTTCAAGATTATCTTTAGAGTTTATACGCAAAACACAATACAAATCTGTTGTTCGCATAAGTTAAATGTTTTTCTTGACACTTGTATGTACCAATTTAATTTCTACATATTATCTATACATGTATTATATCTTGTGTATTCTGTATGCATATATATGTATTTCGAATGACGAGAAATTATTCTTTGTGGAATACGTAATATTTTTGCGTACATTAATGCTGACGTGTTTCGTATTTTATATGTAATTTTATTCAAAGTTATCGAAGAAGCGCAAACATAAATCTAATAAAAGAGAGGTTGTGCTTATTATTAAATCATGAAATAACAGATATCACATTATGTTTAGCGTAATTTCACTCTTTCACAGCATATCGCTATAGAAATAAAACTATCACTAAGGATGAAATTTACAAAAATTATATTTTATACAAATATACTCAATTAATTAATTAATAGGTACTTCAATTAAATTGGGGTATTAATTCAATTAAATACTCCAACAAATTAATACTCTAACAATAAGTTCTACAATCGATTGCTATTTTTATTTAAATGTTTTTAATAGCTAACAGTAAAAAGTCAAATAAAACGCGCTCTGAAATAATGAATAGCGATATTTACGAAATTTCTTAAAGTCACTCTGCCAGCATTTACAGCGCGTTGTGATTGATTAATACAAAAAATTTTCGGTCGGGAGAAACAAGTAAGTACTTCACTTACGGTACACTTGTGTGGTTTTTCACCCGTATGCCTTCTCATGTGCACGACCAACATGTACTGAGCCTTGAAGGGTTTTTCCTCCCTCGAGCATTCCTCCCAACCGCAAACAAAGCTCTTCTTGTTGGCGTGTATGTGATCGTTGTTGATATGTTTCACGAGATCGTCCTGGTTTGAAGGGAGATGCATGCCAGATTAATGTGGATAAGACCAAGTCTTCTCGCTGAGATATATAGAGATAGTACGATATCGTTATATCTTTAACTCTCTTTTTTCCTTTCTCTTTAAATAATTTATAAAGAAATACCTCAACGTCGTGTAAAATTGATTATTCCCATTAACATTCTGCTCGATGCTCCGAAAATCGCGTATAAATTGTAATTATTCGCGTCGCTCTTAGCGCTCGCTTGTTGACGAAGAAATAAATATGATTAAGATATCGTCGCACGTCCGTATATTACCTGTGTAGGAAATTCGAGACCGCAGTCCCTCCAATGACAATTCGTTTCGATAAAGTCACCAGGTTCGTCTCTGAGGTCCTCACTCGGACTAAGACCTTGAGGGTGAGTCGGTGGGGCGGTAGTGGTGGTCGCGTTGGTGGTCGTTGTCGCCGGTTCCCTCTTGACTTTGGTAGCGGCCCGCCTTGAGGAAGTGTCGGCCTCGGCCGTCACCGAGCGAGTCGATGATTCCGACGCTTTTCGACACGACTCTACGCTCTATACGTGAAAAAGAGTGTGTGTGTGTGTGTGTGAGGTAAAGATAAAATTAAATAAATATCGTATTTTAATACATACATATATTTCTTTTATCTATTATTTAAATTCTCGGACAATTTGAGATCGTGAATGTAATGCTTGTAATTTCAAAAGTAGAGTATTTTCAAGTGGACACAGTTTGCGCAATTACATTCAAGTTCCAATCGCTCATTAATTATAGTAATTATATCAATTTATCATGAATTCATACGTGCGCACGATGCATGCAATTTTGCAATTATCACGTTTGTGAAACGCAGTGATTTGGTCGATTGTTGCAAACCCCCATAAATCGTTCATGTTGCTACTCTTTTCTCCTTTTGGTCTTACGTACTCTCTCTGATAGAGACATAACTCCAAATACTTAATTAAATACGTGTATGTGCAGGTTTCTCCACATCTGCACTATGTTGCGATACAGATTGATAGACGATAAGTATTCAAGCGCTGGCTAAACTATATATTCGAAAGTAGATCAATAAAAATTAGAATAGAATGTAAATTAAATGTTACATTTTTAACATTGTCACTTAATGTAAGCATTTTTAGGAATATTCTAATTGCTTCTTGCAACCACACGCGTAATAATTTAAGCAGAAATTCAGTTCAAGTTACTTAATCAGTTTTACAAATAAGTATTAGCAGAGATAAAAGTAACAAGAGCATGATAAAATGTTTTTAGTAACGATATATTTCTGAGTAGAAAAAGCTGATGATACATGAGAGAGCTATTGGTAGCCTAAGAATTTTTTTTTGCGTGACAACTTTAATATTTTGCGATGATAAATTGGCTTTGCTTCTGCGTTTTTATGTTTTTAAAATATACATATAAATGACGCGTCATAATTAATAAAATTGGAAACGCGAATACATTTGAGCATTTTGAAAGGTAATCAAACAGATTAATATAAATATAAAAACCTGTTTAATTTCTTACTATACAGCACAGTTATATAGCTTGCATAAAGAAATATCGCCTAAACATGGATCGCGAGAATTCCCGTTCGTATATAAGTACGCGACACGCGTATACGAGCACGACGACAACGGAACACGACGATGGAAAGCAAAATGCAAACCGATGCAAATCACGCCGGTAAACTTTACAGCGTGTGGACGCGGGGCAGAAAATGAAAACGCCGCGCCTACGTCGGCGAGCGCGCGGATGCAAATAAATCAGCGCGAGTCCGCCGCGACGATGGCGGTAGAGAGGAAACGACAAAGACGAGGAAGCGACGGACCCGAGTAAAAGAAGGAGGAAAGAATCGGCGGGAGGGAAAATAAAGGTGCGTTAGAGAGGGGGTGGAATCGGACGAAATAATGTGCGCGAGATTGCTTGTAACCCGAGGACCCTCTCGCGAGAGAGTAACCCAATCTTTTTCTCCATCTCTTTTTTTCTCTCCCTCTCTCGCCCCCTCTGTCTTCGTCGTTCCATTGTCGCCCATCGTTAGACGAAGCCAACGGGACGTAGCTGAGAAAGGTCGAGCGGGCATCTGATGGGGGGGTTACGAGAGTATACGATTATTTATTCCCAATGAATATCGATGACGGGCCACCGAGTGTATATCGTCGTACCCTCGATTCGCAATAACGATCGAATGGCACTCCCGGGTCGCTATTGCGAGCATATTGCGCTCTCCTCCTGACCGGAATTAACGTCTATGCGCCACAATACGCTCGTTGAATCTAATACCGATTAAACCGTGCTTGCCGTCAAAATGACTTAATTACTAGTATATTTAACGAGACTCCATTTGTTTTTTAGTTTTCTCGTTTGTTTGTTTTTTTTTCCACTTACCTCACTTTTCGGGGGCACACCAACTCCGTGCGGGCTGAGCGTCGCCGACGACGTGGAATGAGGCGGCACACCGGGGTACAATTGCGAATGAGGGGACAGTCCGTGGGTATGGGGGTGAGAATGAGGATGCGGCGGTGGCGGCGGTGGTGCGGGTGGCTGCAAGGAATGCGTGTGAGGTAAAAGCGCCGCCGCGGCCGCGCTCCTCAAAATGTGGGCCTGTAGCTGCTGCAGGTGCGGCGCCATGCTGGGATGCATGCCTAACGCTGGACTCATTGCTGCGACACAATGCAGATCGATTAATTACTGGTATATATGCCAGCGAAGTAGGAATTATTTAATAGAGAACGCTTCTTCTCCTTATGATTATTTGATAATGTGATATTTGCTTCGCGATTATAACGTCAAAAATGCAATAACTTTGCAACAGCAATCCATTTAAAATAAAAAAAAAGACCTTCAGGTGTTACGTGATGCAAGTATTTAAAGGATACCCGAGAATTTACGAATATTTGGCGATTGGTGAGTGATGATGCTTAATGCTTTACACGAATCGCTCGAATATGGTTGCAATAGGAGAATAACAACGAAATCGGACCGCATGTCCGTTCTTTTGACAGTCCGAGCACGATACGCCGGACTTCCGGCACGTAGGCTAAGCTTGCATTTCAATCGCGAGCCTCTGTTACGAGACCATAAAGTAACCGTGCGTAGGTAGGAACTGTACTATTAGATTGTGCATACATGGTAACTCGAATAAGTTCGTATTTGTCCAAATGCAATCTCCTTATAAATTTATATATTAAAATTATATTTACATTATGTGCTTTTATCATTATAATTATCGGCATAGCTTTGGTTGAATTAAGAATAAATATTATAAACGATTGAAATACTATCAGTGAATTCTGGTGAATTTAATTTCCATTAGCTATGGTACAAATGTAAATTAGGATCGCTGAAAAGTGTACAGGGTGAAAGCGAGATGGATAGGAAAGGGTGATGAAGATAGAACGGTGCAGGTGATGTGTATTTCACAATGGTGTATGCATCGAAGGCAAATTTAACGAGCAGGAACATCCTGCGGGTATTCGACGATGCAACGCCGACAAACGACTGGCGTGCCACGCCGTCTGAATTTTAATTCGTTAATTACTTCATTTAATCGCAAATTACCGGGCGTTCTTAACTCGCAAGCAAGAAGGTTCCCGCCTATATAATGGCTTTATGTGCACTGGTACTCGCCGCCTATCATCTTCGATCGTTCCTCAAAAGCGTACCTGCTCGCTAGAGCGACAATGTACCCCTTAATGTACATTTACCCTTTAATCCTGTCATCAGAATTTATTATTTGCTATAATTCATCTCTTATAAGCTATCATGTCTTATAAGCTTCATGTCTTATAAGCTATCTTATAAGTCATGTCGTATCTTGATACCCAACGCATATTTGAATAATCATGAAAAGAATTAACTCTCTTTTATGATAGAAATTTTGCAAAGTGATTATAAGTTGTTCAATATCTGACTGATTGGAATTGTAGGCGGATATTTTACTTACCAGCGGAGAGATGTCCGTAGCTTCCGCTCGCGCTACTACTTCGCGAACCGTTGACGATGGACGCCAAGCTATTAGGGCTAAATCGAATCATGCTGTCGATGTCGAACCTGTCCGAATACGGTGAACTGCTCAACGCTCTTTTCCGACTCGCCCTGATCGCTGAGGCTCGCGGACTTCCTAGTCGCGACGATGCTGAAACTGAAATTTAAGCAAAGATGAATTTAACTTGACATTTGCAAATAGAAACTTCCAACTTCCAGTCTCCAATTACGTTTTCAATCTCACTCGCTCGCCATTCCTATGTCAAACAACCTGACAGAATTTACAATTTAATTACCACTGTCATGTGCTAACATTGGAAGCCTTGGAACGCGCATTTTTAGCATTCGCTGAGGTGGTAATCGGGTACATAGGTAGTAAGAAGTCAGATGGAAAGTGAAGAAAAACCAAGAACGTTAAATGTACGGAGAGAGAAAGAGAGAAAGAGAGAGGGGAGAAGAGGGAGAGGGAGAGAAGCGAGAGTCGAAAAGACCGAAGGAGAGAGCCCGATCTTGTGGCTTGAACATTTTAGCGGCGATTTGCCTGCGACCGCAGCGTAACGACGTAATATACAAACCACTTTCTTAAGAGCGTGGTGGCGGCTCGCTTGTACGTACCATCGTTGGTTACATGGTGGCGGTTACGCTCTCTCGTCCTTCTCTCGGCACTGTCAACTCTCTCTCTCTCTCTCTCTCTCTCACTCACTCACTCACTCACTCTCACTCTCTTTCTTCTCTCCTCCTGTCCTCCCCCAACCAGATTTCTTGCTCTACCATCGCGGGATTAAGCCGCGAGTGCTCTCTACCTCGCTTTCGTACCCCTTTTTCTTCCACTATTCCTTCTCGTCCTCTCCCTCCCCTCCCTCTTTACCCTTCTTCTTCTTCTGTGTAAGGAGCAACGCGATACACAGAAGACAAGCACGAGAAGCGAGCCTACCCTTCTCCTCGGTTTCCACTCGGTTGATCGCTCGTTCGCGCACAACGGGTATAAAGTTACTCGCAGTTGGAGATCCCCTTGCTCGCCTTCTCCTCTCATTTTTTTTTTATTTGCAAAACCCGCTCTCCTCCTCCTTGTCTCGTCGCGCCGGCCTGCACGAAGGGCTCTGCTTTGTCCCCTTCATCGGTTATTAATTCGGTCAATGATCAAATTTACGGTGGTCAACGGCAGCGGTGGCGGCGGAACGAAAACCGACGGCTTAAACTGCCGTGCGGTTTTTCCGCATGACGTGAGATGCATGCTCAATGAACGATTTATCGGCTCACATTGCTACACTTGCTTTCTCGTAAGTTTGTTGCCGCGGTTTTCTAGGTATTGTAACGTTCGACTGGCATTTACGATTGTGTAGGTTGTGTTACGTTTTCCAAAAAATGCATCAAATCGAATTGACGATTAAAATACATATATAAAGAAATGTATCATACGACGATCGAATACCCACAGATTCTTTCGCGTCGTCTCGCAACAGGAATCGATTATCGTATCCGCCGAGACCAAAAAGTTGGCCCTACCATATCCGGTTCGCGTCGCGTCGCACACAGTTCTCGCTGACTTTAATGAATATGCGAATGTGGATCCTCCTTCGTTCCTTACCGTTCATCCCTCGCTCGGTCTACGAAAGTACCCTTTCCCCCGCGAGGGTTCCAGGACCCCGACACGCTCGATAAGTTTCAACTCCTCTCTTCGCTCCCTCGCACAGGTCGAACATGGGATTGAGACATGTAAATTGGTGCAATCGGGCACTCCGATCGGCGCGGCTCCTCCGATACTACTACGCGAGGCATGCCACGGCAACTACAGCGCTTTTCAAATTTTCTGTTTACCGTACTCAACTGAAGATCGATCGTTTCAACTCTTAGTTTCGTGTATCTTAAATTCACTTATCAAGTACATTATAATCAATATTTAAATTATTTTAATCGTTATATATATTTCGCAGAAATACCTTTCTGCTACACTGCAAAGGATTTAATATTCAACGTTTTAATCGCTCAAATATTTTGACGTTAAGATAGACAGAAAATTTCAAATGCTCAATTTACAATACTTTGATTGTTGAAAACACACGGATGTAAGTATGTGAAAACGTATGTGAAAATTGCGCATAGCGAAGAGATTGAGTCCAAATTAGAAAGAGAAGATAAAGAGGGCGGAAAGAGAAAATGTGAGACAACCTGTAGAGTAGGCGCTAAGGTGTTAATGAGGTCGTGTCGCTCCGAGTCGATTCAATTATGCGGCGGTGGCGGCTAACGAGGCCCCGTTTACCCTTTCGGTCGTCTTTTAGCCTCTCGGCCTCTTAACCAGTCGATCTCCTACCTGCCGGTAGTGCCACTACACCTATGGGGCTAGGCACGGCACACATAACTCAGTCACACGTACACACGTCAGCGTGGACATTAAAGATAGGATACATGTTATTGAACTTACCATCAATGGAGAACGGGAATTCGGACGATGCGAGGGTGCTGGCAGGACCTGCCGCGTGTAAGAGGTACTCGGGCCCCAAACCACCCAGTCCTGAAAATAAAGAAAAAAATAAGAAAATATTCGCGTAAAATATAGCGACGGATTGGCCGAGTCAGCGAAATAGACACCATCCCGGTCGTCGCTCGAAGAGGGAAGTAAAAGCGCGTTATTACCACGACACAGATCACGCGCGATGAATCAGATTCGAAGCGCTTTTGTACGCTGGAGGAGAGACTTCCGGCGGAAATGCGGGTCCCTTTTACGGGGCCTTCCGATTCGTCGTTTGTCATAGAAGAGGTAACGGATAGTTCTTGTACTCTGCTCGCGAACGCTTCTATCTGAACCTATGTGTACATATATGGTCAGATAATTACCGTGTAGTGAGGTGTTGGGACTGTGCGTGGAGGCCTGGAGTTGATGGTAGAGGTGGTCCATGTAGTTTATCCGGTAAGCGGGATGTAGAGCCGTATGTTCCGCGAGGGGATGACTTCTACGTAGAAAATCGCCACCGGAAGTCCCGTTGCCGGCAGTCCCACCTCCACCGCCGCCTCCACCACCTCCGCTGCCGCTTCCGCCGCCACCCCCGCTGCCGTTACCGGGTGTTCCAATTGCCGTCGAGCTGGATAATCTGAAAAGCGTAAACGTGAACGTAAGGTTAATCGAAAATGTTAAGTTAATTCGCTCACGTCTATTAAAAGAACGAAATACATTTTCAGAAATTGCTAATAGATCACGGTGTAAATGCGGGTTCTCTATCCCCTGCATATCTCCCCTCTCATTAACGAAACGTATTTCTACCGGGACGTTCGTGATTTACAGCGAGGAGTGAGAAAGAAAAGCATTCTTGTTTGACGGATGAAATTACGACACACTTCGTGAACGCGACAAATGGCGCGTGTCTCTTCGTCAAAGCTCCTATTCGCGTCGCTTCTTGACGGAGACAGGTGTCTTCCGTCAATGGCACGGCCGTATGATCAAAGTATAACTTTGTTCGCGGGATAATAAGATAATGCGTTTTTGTTTGTCATTCTCGCTGACGTCACAATGCGCGCGCTCGTTCGCTTCGAGGAACGGTGGACCGTGATCCAGAAGAGAGGAAACAAACCGCGCCGCGAAAGAGGCAGGCGCGTCTCGTTTTGAATGATGGCAATTCGCCACGCTCGAAACATCGAGAAACGATGCGTGTCCGGTGCCTTCAAAGATCCTCTTCCTCGACGTCCGAGTTCTTCCGCACTCAAACTCTACTAACGACAGTCACGTGCGAGTAGAGCTGCGTCTTTCAAGACATCGCAGTTAAGAACGCGCTTATATCCTTCATATTAAATATTACAATAAACCAGTATATTTACGAATCAGTGCGCACAAACTTATCTGCAGTAATAAGTTTTTTGAATGCTAAAACATACAAATCACGAGAAGGTCTATTGTATTCTCCGAAAAATTTCAAGCATCAAGAAATAATCACAAAAGTATTTTTCTTTGAAGTACCACTTTTTACTCTTTTTTAAAGTTTCTCATAAACATGTCATCGTCCTGATCCATGAAAATTCGTCATCAACGCCAGGTAGCCCGTGTTTTCATTGAATCCCAACATCGTCACATTTAATAATAATAATCAAAACAGGTCGAAGCTTCTCATCGAGATCACGAGAGAACGGAAAATTTCTTAGCTAATCGAATCTCGCGGTCAAACGGAAAGAAGAGTGCCGTGTGTGGAAAAAAGCCCTAATATCACAATGCAAATATAAAGATTTAATTAGCCGGCGGTGATTACGATGCGTCGCGAATGATAAAGTAAATAGCACCCTGCGGAACAAGGACAGAGGGAGCGATTGGCGCGTGTCGCAACGTTTTAAGGCGGATTACGATGTTTGAGTCGGTCGCTGTCTAAATATTGGCTCCGCGCTTCCACGAGTTTGCTGAGTAAAGACAACCGGGTCGGCTGTTTGACTTTGCTCAGTGTCCACGGATTTTGATTACTGCCTGTTGGCTGCCCGCTTACACTGCATGGTCGAACGTGTTAAAACATTTGTCGCGATACTCGTTGACAGGTCGAGAAATCTCTCAATTCCGCATTCGTTCTCGTGGCCACTAACGGCAGAAAAAGATGCGAAAACACTTTACGCTACTAGCGCTTTTAAACCAGACACCAAAGATGGCAAATTATTAAATAATTAAGATTCTTACAATAATATATTAATCAACTTGTACAAAATAATGGAAACATATTAGCATCGAGTCGATCGCGACGAATAATCCTTTCGCAGCGATTTAATAATTTCCTCTAATAAAGCGGCGACGCCGGAACAAAAATTAGAACGCTTTGACAGGCTGCTTAGTAGTGGATCCCGTAAAAAAGTCGACTGAAAGAGAGAATCAGGAGGGACCATTACAATGAAAACATCGTCGACTCCGCCGGGTTTGGCATACTCGTGTTCCCCGTTTTTTCTTTTCGCACCGAGAGAGAAATGGCCGAAAGAGAGACGGAGATTGAGAGTTCTCATAGTGGAAACGGAGAAGGAAAGGAATGGAAGACAGAGAGAGAAAGAGCGAGCTGTGTCTATTTCCAATCCTGCTGACTGCCAGATGACTCGAGGTATGGTTCTGCCTCTGGCTGCTGTCCTTCCTTCCTTTTCTACTGCTTGCCTCCTTCTCCCTTTGCAGCCACCGCTTTAAGCGTCTGTCACACACCGTCCGCGAGTTTTTAAAATATCCATGCAACCGACGACACATATCCGACGTGCCAGATTTATTTTCTCCGGTGAAAGAAGAGTGTGGGATATAAGAATCGTAAGAGCAAAATATTTCTTGCAAAAAGTACTTCAAATTAAAATCAGTTATTTCATCTAAGACGATATAGCGACATAAAACGACATAAAATTTTCATTTTTATTAATAATCGTCCGGATCGTTTCTTAGGTTAAACCATATATTCAAGACACGCGTATATGGTGCGGTGCGAGAAAAAAAATTATTTTTTTTCTTCCTCTTTCTTTTGCCTTGCCGTACCTCTTATTTTCACTCTTCTTTGTTTCCGTCCCCTCGAAATTCGGGCTCTCCGTCTCGCGCACGCGATCCATCCGCGACTTTCTTCTTCCACACTCATGCCACGCCACGGCTTTCCGTCCCCGTCGAAACAGCCCCCCACCGACAGATAAAACTCGAGTCGTTAACTCGACACGCCGGAAACCGACACATCTATCTTTATCTACGACCCATCCGCCTCGGGAACCCCAGGGATCTTCTTGAAATTCTTATGGCCAACGCTCGTTCCTTCTCGGCGACGCTCGGCTATATTGAAATCGTTCATGTCCGATCTTTCTTTCGAAGTTTAGGCTCTTACGGTCATTTTTCGTATGTAGTTTCTAAATCAAATGCAATCTGGATTAATACGGACCATTGTTTGGATGATTGCGTGATTTGGATTAATTCCGTAGGAAGCTTTCTCCGTACACGTGCGCATCAAACTCATTGCAGAATCGCGTAGCAGAAGTGCAATTCCCAATAGTCGGAATTGCAGAATAGATGGGAATTCTTTGAAATTTCGTCGGCGATAATTCAGTGATCGCCGGGCAGACACGCGACGTCTCGGTCGGTTTAATCTCGGGAGGCAGAAAGAGGTGGAGAAGGGTCGGCGAAGCTGGGTGAAGAATTAAGGTTCGCAAGCTCATTAACGTGACTCGTGGTAATGAGGCGAGCTAAGCGGTGCCCGGGAACATCTGCCCGGTTTCCCTGTTGCCTCGGAACTTGAAAAAGAAATATCGAGACCGCGACGAGACGCGACGGAAAGAAGCTCGTGTGGGTACCGAGGGGCGAGGACGAAACGGGGTAAAAGGATGCGGCTTAAGCACGAGCCGAAAGCCGATCAGCGCGATATGGTAAGGCGAGAGAGATTAGGCCCTCGCCAAACTTCATCCCTCTCTACATCGGATATGCGTAAAGCGGTGTAAGATGACTCCTTATAATTTGCCGAACGATAATCCTGTGACTCGTCAAAAAATTGACGCTTTATAATGAGAGTTGTATCAATCTTTATGAGCCCAAGGGAATCCTACGTCATTAATCCTCGTATTATTGATCGGATAAGTGACGCAATTATTTTTCCTACGTTATTTAAAGTAGAAACGGCGGGCTTTGATTCAGAAGACGTTGAAAGTGCGGTGTATTTACGAAGTCTCAAGTTATAATATTTATCGCTGTGCCGTTTGCTGAACGCGTTGTCACGAGGGCGATATGTAGAGAGGAGAAGAAAACCATGTGGCGCGAAGACTGTATGGCAGCGCGAATGGCACGCGCTTCAAACGCGACCGTGAAAAAGAAGAGAAGAAAGAAAGAAGGAAAGTGACACTGAGGGATTATCATTTTTTAAATATTATCACCAGTTTTTTTAATATTATCACTGCTACGCGACGATATAGATTATCTCCCTGGCAAGTTATTGTGGAAATCCGTTTGGAATCTGTGACGAGAAGAGGAAACAAACAATGCCATTCACGTCCATTTACCTCGCGGATTTCTACAGTAGCCTGCGCCAGTCATTGACTGTTGGTGAAGCTCCGTGCCGAGCTCGAGATAATTTTTCACAACTCTGCACACTCTTCGCGGGGTGATCTATGGTCGCGATCCTGGCGCGAAGCCAGTTTCGCGTTTTCTCGACTGAGAGTGTCGGCGACTTGGACGCCGTAGTGAACGTCTTAAGCCCCTACTACGAAAAGTCGTGAAACGTCGCGGGCCTAAAGGCTGGAATTATTTTCGATGGACACGCAGATATAGTTCTGCGCCTGGCGCTTACGCGCGGGGTCGCGGGTTTGAGTCATATAATCTTATATTTAGCGCGCCTCGGGTCCTTCGAGAGTTACACCCTTCTACGACTTCGACGAGTCCAAGTGAATTTCGTACAGCGAGATCACTTGTATACGCAAAATTCAAAAAAGATTTTCTCCATTGTTTAATAAACTAGTTTACAAACATGCTTTTATATCAATTATATACGGTCTGAGAAATAGTAAGACGCGCTAATAACAGCGAGGACGAAGATGAGCGAGGAGACTCGGGAAACACGTCTTGCGCCAATAAGATTACGCGCTCGAGAATCGGGTGCGACGCTTTCAAAACGAGTTCGGAACGAGCGAGGAAACTCGATTACGATCAGGCAGAGCCTCGTTAATCAAGGTATTTACACGCGAGATCGGTCGCCGGTCTATCGATATGCGAAACGTCGCCGTCGCCGTCGCCGTCGCCGCGGATCGATCGGAGCCGCGCCTTCGCTGCAAATCCGGCCTAACGGCGCACTATATGCTCGCTCGTAGTGTTATTTATAGGCTATTCGAACGCTGCGTAGCGCGCGTCTCGCGTACGTGCGTTTAATTCATTTGAGCCGGAGATTCGTCCTCGGATACCTCGTAGAAGACAGACCGTGCCGCTCGTAAGTTATGTGCGAATTAGCAGTCTGTGCTATTAGCACGCGTCGGGATATTTTTTCTTTGAAATTTCAAGATTTAGATATCACTGTGGGCTACATTACAAATGTATGCCGCTACCTCTGTTTGATGTTCGTATGGCGTTTGTGTTATTACATTTGCATGAAACTTTACTCACTACCCATAAAATCACGCGGCGTTGAAATTTACAAGCTGTAGATTGTTATCGTTGATATCAATCGCCATTATGACTAAATAAGTAAATTAGATAACAAAATAGGGATTAATCTGCAAGACAATATTTAAATTAAAAATTATGAACTTGGATCGCCAGATTTTACTGTTTCTCGACAAGTGACGCGATAAGCAGTTTTGTCGCCTGGATACATAACCGAGCAACGTTAATGCGCTTTTTGTGTTTCCGCGAAAGAAATTTATCGTACCAGCCGGTAGATTTATCGCGGTTCTCGACCAATCTCCACCTCAGCCTGATGTATCCTTCGCGACTGCGAAATCACAAAACCATGCAGAATCTACTCAGCAAATAGGGTAATTATATATTAATGTATCGAAAACTAAACGCGCGTGTAAAGTAAATAACGAAAGAAAAACTAATAAATATTGAAATCTTTTTCAAATTATTTGCAAATCAAATATATGTAATTAAGCTTTTACTAGCTATTCGTGATAAATATTTCTCTAGCTCTGAGAAATTATTTTCTAACAGTTTTATCAACTACCGTTAAATTAATAAATTACTTTCGCGTTCCCAGCAGGTTTATATCACTTATATTTGTGCAATAAGATAAACGTCAATATATTATATACTTCGTCAAATATTCACTCTATCGTGCCTCTACAAATGACTTATTACCATAAACAGTTTATCCGACAACAGGATATTCCAAAGTGTGACCCACGCCTCTTTAATGAACGTTTGTTGCCTCACCATTCCGACACAGCTGAAACACGCGATTTACCCGGTAGGATTCGATTATACAAGGATACGTCCCTTCGTAGGTTTTGTACGTGCGACGCTTACCAATTCCCTGCCTTTCGGGTTCCGGTTGCAGCACAGAAACCGCGCTGCCTCTTTGTCGTCTCTGCCTTTTCAGGTTTCGGTAAAATCGACATGCGAGGCAGGCAGGTAACGTCGTAGTCGTCGACCAGGCGCCACTAACGAAGTAATTCGTGCACAAAAATGTTACGCGCTGCAACTTGCATTATTCATCATTGTGACTCTTTAACGCTGGAAAACCGTTTCACCTGTCTTGTCGAATATCGATATTTTCGGAATTAAACTTTTTCATTTATAGACATTTTCCCAAAGGCTAATTATTTAATATCGAGTACCTATTGTGTGTGTGTGTGTGTGTGTGTGTGAAATCATTTATAAAATCTAAAATTAAAAAAATTAAATGCATTTTTAAAAACAATACATCACTATCATATAAAATGTATTTTACGATATATATAGAATGTATATAGAATGCGTCTCGTTAAATAACAATAATTGTATAGAATGATGTGTAAAATTACTAGGATATACATTCTAGGATGTATATACATTCATACTAGGTATACATATTAATGTGTATTGGTCACAATATTTGTTTCAATGATTTTCGAAAAATAGGAATTGTTTCCAAAAAAGATAAAACTTCTAACGAAGTAGGGTTTAAAGCAAACAAGCTTTAAAACGAGTGCCGCACGGAATGCATTCATCGCACAGGCAGGAAAGATCGGCATCCGTAGAGGGCCGCAGGTAGACGAATATGGTGGGTACACCGAGAGCCGTGACTAATGACTCTATTGACGGGGAATCGAAGGACGTTTATCGACACGAAGAAGCTCAAGGCGGTACTTGTTTTACACACGTGTTTCCAAACGTTACTCCAAAAAATTTGTCCCTTTTTGAATTACGATGAGAAACACATCGCCCTCCAAACATCTTTCACGATTTTTTTATGTGTCATGGATGCGTCGGGAGGAATTTTTTCGGTTTGGTAATGAAGATTTTAGTTATGCTCCGGCGTCTCTCTCTTGTTCCCTCTTTCTGCTCCTCTTTCTTTCTCTTCCGCGCGCGGAGTTAGAAGAACTACTGCGTCTTGTCACGCTTTTTAAGTAGAACGCTGTAACGCGCACGTGATTGCCTCGTACAATTACCTGCGAATCTCTGCCCGTCTCTCCCTTCATCTTCACTGCCGGCTCGGCGCGAGAGACGTATATCCCACGCCTAATGTACAACATGGCGCGAACATGACACAAAACTACGGAGAACCCCTTTTTTTATCGCGACGCCACGCTTCATTCGGTCCGCCTGAAATTACGCTCGCTCTCCAATCTCCGCTCGCAATATGGGATAAATGACGGGCCTATAACGCTTTGCCACCGGCAATGCTGAAGAAGGGCGATTACAATATTGAGCTTGTGGCGCGGGACATCTTATTTTCGAATGTGCAAAGTCACGTTTATTTTTGTGATACCGTTTCATAGTAGACAAAATAATATTGGAATTTTACTCTGCTAATTATACAGATTCTCACACGCACCCATACACACTGTTGTGACAAAGTAACGCGAAGCAAATTGTAAAAGATATAATCCGAAGATAGCGTTTCGCACGCAAAATATTCATTTTTTAAAAAACACGAATCTTCAAGTAGACATTTAACACATAGACGTTTGATCTCGCGTTACGTATATATTTTCTCACCCGACTCTCCCTTAAATTCTTTTATACCCCGTCGATTTCGTTACACGTATAAGAAGATATACAAACGACGCTGTAATCGCACGCGTGTGCTCGCGCGCGAGACAAGATCGGTCCAAAAGCGCGCGAGCCTACAAGGTTCCCTCTTTTCCACCTTCCCACCTCTCGAACCTTACCCGTTCGCGCGCTAATAAAATGCGCTCCGTTCGTTCGCTTCTCGCAAAGCCCTCTTTACATTTACATGGCCGGGCCGCTCGAAGCGGCTGGCTACGTGGTCGTGAGGACATCGCGCTCATGAATTTATCTCGCGTTCTCCACTACCAACACACACCGTGACGTGTCCGGGCACTTCGGGCGCGAAGGAGGAACGAGGGAGGGAAAGGGACAGGACGATCTTGGTGTCGCTTGACCACGGTCCCACAGACATAGAGATTCCAATCAGAAGTTTCAAAATTAATCAGCGGTCTTACGTTTACGATTTAATTACATTACAATGGCACTCCAAAACTCCAATATTATATATCGACGACTGATGCGCTTAAATATTAAAACTCAATTTCTTTTTCATTAAATTCAGTTAATCAAGCTCATCAGTCTGAGATGCTTACATAGCTTCATCATATTTAGCGAAACGCTTTAGGCGAGAATCGTCATGTGCATATTTTCTAGAATATTTATCGAACCATGTTCTCTTTCGTTAGCGAGCATCCTTTCAAAGGCGAAGCGAGTCAATTCTGAATCGCAGCCAGCCGGTTCGCGATATCGCGATTCGATGTGTAGAAGCGAGGATGAGCGCACTCGATGCTTGCACTTGCACGCGATACCGAGCGAATTGTAAATAGTAACCGGGGGAATGGGGGATTGGTACGCGAGCTACGCGTCGGTGGCGATCGAGCCGAGGTAGGATCCAGAGGGGGTCCTAGGGCCCAGGTCCGGCCGGGAGCGCGCTGGTAGAGGAACGAAGACGGGACGGGACGGGATGGGACGGGACGCGCGGAGGAAGAAGAGAGAAGGTAAGGTGGAATGAGAAGAAGCGGGAACGCGCACAGGGCTGCCAGGCCGCCGGCGCTGGGCCGCGCGTGTATCCGCCCACGTAATCTTGATTGTCGACACACCTCCACCTCCGCTGCCCTCCACCGCGAAACGCACCAACACAACGACCCGCGTGCGAGCGCGAGCGCGTATCACCTTCTCCGATGTATCGCGGATACGTATCGTGAACGCGAGCCCCAGAGGCCCCGCCGGGCACCTTGTGCACGGGTCCGGATGCAACCCGCGCAATAGGCACCAGGGGCGTATCGGAACCTGGAAACTGCGTCGTAAAGTCATTCCCGTAATTGAATCAACGAGATATATGTAATTGTGATCGACGGATCGCCGGAAATGCACGCGAGGCCGCTACGGCGGATCGGATCTGCGTTGCTTACAATTAGCCGGGGTGGTGGTCGCCGCATACGAGTATTACGCCATCCGACTCAATTGCACGGCGCTGAATAAGCGTGTGGGGTACATGCAACTTCGGTATAAATGGGGAATAGAATATAATTATTTACGCGGTATAATCGTGAGCGTGAGACGCGCTATCTCGTTATCTCATCACGCGGCCCGTTCGGAGAAGCTCGCTGCCGAAGAGTCACCTCCGTATTAAACAATCGAGATAATTTGCGCGGCGACGAACTGTTTGCGAAGATAGGCCACTTAATGGTGTATCTACGTGTACAATCATTTGAAAGAGACTTCATTTCGCAAAGCCGATCGTTAATGTTTCTTCGTTAACGTGCGTCTTTTCGAAATGACATAACCTGAACAGCACAATATTCAAAATCAAAATATAAGACGTCTTATATCTTGATTTTGGACATTGTGTTGTCTGGGAAGGCAAATGCAAATTCATTGAACTTACTCACGCTTTTTAGTACAATCCTCTATTTCTGTGTCACTTTTATGTCATTGTTACGCATCACTTTTCGTTGCACGCCATACTACGATCCGAGTGTGCATTTCCCTTCGTTCTCCAGCTTCTATCCGACTTTGTGCGGGGGTGACTTCCCCCGCTATTCGTTGCAGAATGGGAGCTTAGACAGGGAAACAAATGAGAGGCTGCGGACTATAATGACGCGGACAACGGGAGGGGAAAGGAAAGAGGGATAAGAAATTGGATAAGAAAGTAAGGTCGGTTGTGGTGGTACGTGTTCAGCTGCATTTGCGCGCGCGCATACGTATAATGTGAGCGTGTGCGAAAGCGCGAAAGGGAAGAAAGGAACAGAGGGGTCGAAGGGGGACGAAGCTAAGGTGGAGGATTTATGAACGACCGAAACAGGCTGCGAACCCTAGGCCCTTCGCCTGCTTCTCTTCCTCCGCTTTCTTTTTTCCTTCTTTTTTTTCTTTTCTTTTTGTTTCGTATTCCGACCTTAGCGCGAGTAGTATATACCTGGCCCTGTCTTGCCGCACCGCGCCACATCGTGAGCCGCGCTGTATGCACGCAAAAAGCACAGTTTCATCTCGTCTCCTTGCTCTCCATCGCTCTCCACCTGCATCTTTTACCGCCGCCCGTCTCTCTTTACCTAAATTTTACATTGTCTCCATCGTGGTCGTGACAAGTCGTCGATTCGATTATGCACCTCGCTCCGCAGCCCTGCTGTTTTTTTTTTTGCCGACAGAACTTGCGGTTAACCGCGATCACGTGCCATTCTTAAAAGAAAAATCGACTTCTTACGCGAAATTATACATCTCTATAAAAAATTTGATTACAATTTGACAGCTGATATATTCCGATTTTAAATTTTAAACGTAAAACGAGAAATGTTGCCTCAGTCTTTGGTATGTTAGATTTCGCGTGATAAATTCACCGACGGAAAACACCAGTGGCGGGAATAAGCAAGTCGTAATTTCGTAATGCGAGGCTCCACCTGTATTGAGACGGCAGTGCGGTCTCTCTTAATTAACACCGCGTTACTCGTAGCGGGCACCAATCGAGTTCCGAGATCTAAAATCAATTTAGATCCCCGATCCGCGATAGCCTCTCCGTGCCTACCCTCCCACGAAACTTTCCGCGGTACCCCCGTCGGTGAAGCCGGAGAGCACACTACGGGGTATCGTGCCCTCCGCATACACGATCTCTCCGGAAGGGAGGAGCGACAAGAATGGAACGATGCGGAGGAGCACAGCCGAGAGGTCGGTGTTGTTGCTGTTGCTCTGCCGCTGCTGGTGGTGGTGGTGATAGTTACGAGGATCCATGGGGGCCTTACGGTGCCCCGTGGTATAACGTGGGTAACTTAATATTCCGGGTAATAAATAAGAGAATGCGGCTCTGTCCGCCCCACAAAAAACTTCCCGCGGGCCAAAGAGCAAGACGCCCACGTTTCTCGTAGTATCTACAGTACGCGGAGTGGTCCGTCCACCCACCTCCTCCACTTTGCCCCGCGAGCGGGAACTTTGGGGGTCCCGCTTTAACCTCTGTGGCCCCCACGCTTAACACCCGAACGTTATCCCGCCGCGGCATCGCGTAATTAAGTTATTACGCTCGCGGGGCAACCGCGGCGCGGGGGCTCTCGCCCGCCGTACGATGGATGTACTGCTGTTCCCCCTACCTCTCTCTCTGTTGAGAGGAACGAAATTTCTTACGAAGAATTTCGCGCAAGGGCAAATGATAAAAACCATCGTGTATTATTGAGATACGTAGGAAAAGTATTTCACAACTTCACGATACGTATTGCGCTATATTTATCATTATTTTTAACAATTACTTTTAACAATTATATATGTATTAATAATGTTAACTTAGAAAGTTTTGATCCATATTGTCACGATACATTTCGCGTCGTAAATCCAGCTGCTTAATACAAGGTCTCTAACGTAACGCGTAACGTTAAATGCATAATGAAAAGAAGAATCATTAATGATGCACGAACGTGACGATTATCATTATCTTAAAAAGAATAAAAAATTTCGCTCTACCTGCGAACATGTTTTCAACTGTCGTTGATCATTCCTCACTTATCCTCCGTTATTATGGAAACATAATCTACTTGGATAAAGAGCAGGTGTTCAAAGATGCGTTAAAAGAAGATCGCCGTCTCGACACGGATCATAGCGTGTACGAGCTTGACCGTTAAAAATCGACCTGTATAACTTTCCCGTAGGCAAACGCGCTTAACCGTCATTATCCTCTTGTATTCATTTTCGCCCTGTTTGCCGATACATATGTATAGTTGGGTTAAGACAGGTGATTCATACTATTTACGAAATAATCATACATTCTCTAAAAATGTTGCAATCTCTAAAAGGAGAAGAGCCAGCTACAAATGTATCTATTGCATACATGTGCATATTTATTTTGGATTATAGTTTGAGCTACAAAATTTACAAACCAATTTTACAAAAATAAAAATTAAGGAAAAGAAATGTCCGTTGATCGAAGAAACTTCGTAAAATTTTAAATATGTTTATGCCAATGTCTTAATAATAATTAGCAGAGTATGAGTGACGAATCTCTCTTCAATATTAGCAACTTCGAACAGATAAGAAAAATCAAAATTACCAATAAACTTCGATGCTAAATAGCTGGGATAAAAAGATTTTTTTTACGAATGTACGTCAACTTTCACAATTACATGTAAAAGGAAAGTTTACCTTCTTCTCTTTGTACGCAAAAGTACAAGAAAAAACCTAATGATATCTTCGATGACATCTAGTTGAAATTACTTCTATTTGCTAGCTTATTTTTTCTATGTCACAATACGGAATCTACAAGGGCTCCTCTGAATGACGCACGTCTAGAATCGTGCTTACAATAACACGCGATACACAATTCGCATTTCGCGTCGAGCCTGTTCGTCATTAAGCCGATTCAAGCTATAGAGATGTGAAAGTTGACGAGTGCGCAGGAGGATGAAGTTGGCGAGTAGTGAGAAGAGCAGACGAAGACGCAGCGAAAGAGGGAAAGAATGGGAGAGCACAAGAAGGAAGATAGGAATGCCGGTGCGTGAAGCCTCCTGCCTCTTAGACAACATTGCCTCGGAACCGCGTCTCTATCAGGCATCATAAATAATTCTGCTATACCAGTGTCTCGTCTCTGTTTCATGCATATACATACACATCTACACACACGTATAGATATATGTGTATATATATATACATACACGTATATATCTCCTATATAAGTATATCTATCTCCGTTTCTTCTTCCTTCTATCTCTTCTGCCTCGTATACTCTCACAGCGTTTTTCGGCTACACCATGAACACCTTGAACACGGTGGCATGGCTGTATCTGTGGACCGGTTGGACTAGGAGCGTCTATGTGTGCGTTGGGCCCTTTAAAAGAGATAGCACTCGAGATGGGAAAAAAAGAACAGGTGAAACTTGCCGAGGGTCTCTCGAGCTGGTCGATCGAGACTGCATCGCGGTCGACTTCGGATCTTAATTCTATACGTTACACATTACAGCATTTCATTATTTCTTTAAAATAACCGCGATGCATCCCAATTTACTTATTGAATATATAACTATTATAGATAACGTTATAACAATCTAATAGTAATTTACTATTTTAAAAAATTTAAGTTTTTGAAGGTAAATGTGACAAAAGTTTCGGGTTTGTTTTTTAAATCGAATTTCCAATTCGATAGACTAAAAGATATTCTCCGTAGAAGAAGAAAAACTGAAAATTGATTCTCGTGGGCAATGTACCGGTCTTGCACATTGGTGCGCGTACACGCGTCGCAAGAAACGCGTCCCTCGTTAGTGCCACTAATTACGAACCGACCAGGACTCTCCCTCGCCCCGCCAGTCTTCCCCTAATGAGTGCCCTAGTGAAGATCGTGAAAAAAAAAACATACTGTAATGCCAAGAATACAAGACCGAGAGAGTGAGAGAGAAAGAGAGAGCGAATGGAACGCCGTGAGACGGGGGAGGCAGAAGACAGAAGAGGGGACGTGGCAGGGGCACGGCGACGGCTGCGTGTTTAAGCTTTAATTACCGATTAAGCGCGTGGCGGAAATTACGAAATTCCCTACGGAGTAATTACCGCCGTGCGCGGCGCGGGTAGCGATCGATGCGCGATCGGTGGCGCAAGTTTCAAGATGGGGCGCCGTTATCCCCGTCGGGGATTCCCAGATTTCACTTAACCGAGAACTTACGATCCGCTCTTCGATGCGATCTCCGACGAATTATACTCAGCGGTCTCTCGCGCTATAATCCCGCTATCTCCCGCTATACCCGCACCTTGTAATTAAATCATTTGACGCGAGTAAATAAATTCGAGGCATGCATCGGGCGCACGCGCAACGTCTTTTTTCATCGTTAATTAGTTCGTTCGTGCAGCGCACAATGCGCCGGTAATGCGAGGCTTAATTAGTACACGTCGAATCGGGGAAACGTCGTCGACATTCGAGTTCGTGCTCACATCGGGACGGTGGGATCTCGTTTACCAGAATTTCAATTAAATCCTGATTGACAGAAGTGTCTAAAGAGACTTGGACAATCGACAAGATTGGTAGTGTTGAAGCCGTACTTCCCATTCTTAACGAGCCCCACCCCGAAAACGAAATTTTCTTCGAACGACCTTATCTCTGTTACGAAAGCCAATCGTGTTAACGTGAAACTAATTCGAAAACAACTATATCTTAAGACAGTGATACAAGCGAATACGATCTATACAGTTCCTGCTGATAGTGCTGATTGTAACTACTAAAAACTTATTTTAAAAATTAATAACTTCAAAAATGTGGAATTTTACATAACGTTAACAGTGTCTAAAACATTTCTAACTGCATTAACATTTCGATGGATCGAGAAAGTTGCGTTTTTATGCAATTAGTGAAAACATATACCGCTATTCCGTGGAACGTTATCGAGTAGTTACCGAGTCGAGACACGCGATCGAGAGAAAAAAAAAAAGAAGAGAAAAAAAGAATACAAGGATTGAATGCTGGATGCATTCGAAACCGTCAATCGCCGTCTTCCTATTGGAGACATGTTCGCGATTCCAGGCGAGCTTCACCCTGGAAACGAAGTCACCCAGGCGGAGGTCTTTATTCGAATCGCGAAGGCGAATCACGTCCGCGCCGAGGAGCGACATCGTCCCGTAACAAATATGTATCTCCCTCAGTCGGGCCCTATATTCTCCGTATATCCGCGCGCGGTTCTGCACCCGTGGAGATGGGCCTACCTGCGGCTACTAACACGAGCGCGACTAACTAACTAGCGTACACGTTCCTGTCGGGCCGACCTACCGGCCGTTCGTTCCTGCGTTCGTGTTCCGGTAGCAACGATTACGATCCGATCTCCACGCGATCAACGGCTGCTATCTTTGTGGAGACTTAGAATTACGAGCAAAATTATCATATTCCTCGCTAATGAAAAGCTCGCGAGAATCCTTATTTTTATTATACAAAATAAAAAGTCGAGAAGATGGTTTGGGAAAGAATAGATAATGAAGAAACATAGAAGTTGGGCCTGTCCGGAAAGTAATTTATGGTTCGTTCTTAGTATATATTTTTTAAGATGATGGTAGAAAAAATTTCGTCCTTTGAAAGATGTCCCAAGTGTTAGTAAGATGGACTAGGTTCGAATCTGACTCGAAGCCTTTCCTACGACGAGGAAAGAACTGGACCCCGTAACAAAGAGATGTCTGCTCCAACGACGGAGTCCTCCAGCGCGGGTGTGCGCATGCGTATGCTTTCGTCTTCATGATTGCGTTCGTGTTACTTCGGGTATCCTCGTGGCCGAGTATTCGTCCCGAGGGGTCTTCGAGAAGGACCAGGATGACGCGTCTGTGATGTTCACAGGTCCTAAAGAAGAATTAGCTATAACGCATCTGATCAGAAGTGAAGCTATATAGCAACTGATCGATTGCTACTATAGCTTCAACTATGTTAACTATCAAAACGAAAGAAATTCGCTCTCCATTCCTATTCTAAGCCATCTAAGACGGCCCAAGCTCAAAAGATTGTACAAACCTCATGACATTTTACAGAACTGATTTTCAGAGAGAATCGCAAGATATTGAGGCGATTTAATGTTTAAAGTAGACCAATGATTGACATAAATACTGTACAGAGAAAATATGAGAGTGCGTGAAATAGATAGATCTCAGGGAGATAAATGGAAGACATAAATGAAGCCGATAACGAGGCCTGGTAGTGGAATCTATTGTATCTACTTACCCAGAAGCCGTCTTTAATTCATGCCAGCGAACCTTTTTCGGTCGTAGCCCTTCGTGGAAGGCCTGCCGAATCGGTAGCTCGAATAGGGCACCGCATGATGTCTATTATAGCACTGAGACCATGGACAAAAAATTGTAACCTTGCTGTCTCGACGGCATTTTTCTTTTCCCTCTTCTTTCTAACATTTTTATCACAGAATGCGCGTGTACGTTTGCGTCCTTTTCGCGAGTGAAATTCACGTTCTGACGCAGCTCTCCCTTCTCGGTTTTATAATTAATTAGAGGGAGACTTTTCTAAATCTGACACCAACATCGAGACTTGGGTTTAGCCATCCATGGCACGTTTCAGTCCTGAATAAACGGGAGGATCGTCAGCGTGTTAAGCCTTATTAGCAAACCTTCGAGACTCCGACTTCGCGAAATGATGCGAGGCGATCTCGAATTCCCGACGGAAGAATCTTCCAGGTTCGCATGTGTGGAACCGGTACAGAACATCTCGGGCGTTTCGATCGTAACGCCTCGCGAACGTAACGACTCCGCATTCCTACGAGAAAAATGTCGACCGGGAATATTCCTCCCGGGTCTCGCGCGAGAAGACGTGGAGCAAAGGCTAGAGGAACGAAGACGAAGGCCAAACAGAAAGAAACCCATGAGATGTCGGGAAAGAGCGAGAACGAACGGGGCGAAAGAGACCCTCGGAGCTCTGCTTCACACGTGGCGACAGTCGCGATGTATTCGCGCTCGCTCGCGCGCGCGCCCGCGCGTACGTATGTATATTTATAGCGACTGGCGCATTGTCGGCAGGAGCGAAAGAGGAAGGAAGATGAAGAGACGAGACGAGATAGAATTACGCGCGCGCGCGCTCGCTCGCTCGCGCGTGGGGGTTATTGGCGTTAAACGTGCGGCGTTAGGTCTAGGAGTCGTCGTGTTCTCTGGTGATGATTAAGCGATAAACGGCCTCATCGATGAGGCTTGAAATACCTCCTTTCACATTCACGTATCAATATTCTCTGTAATAACCGCAAAACAAGTATTTCCAATTAGTCAGCACGTAGATCGATGATTCGTGATATCGGTAAAACAATCGGTACCGATTGGCTCCGAACGAAAGGTTCGATCATGAAGGGAGTATACTCGTCAAGGTGCCCCTCATCTTTCCACTCGGCTGCGCGAAAGAACGCCGCGGTTGATTATTGCTCGTTGTTTTCACCGCAGTCAAATCGAGCCGCCGATTGTTTGCCAAACAAACGGGGGGCCCCCCGCAGCTCATTGTGGGGTTCCGACTCGATTCCCGACTTCCTCCGCAACGCTTTCACACGTACCCTCAGTTTCCTCGCGTGGCTCGCGTGGCCGTACAAAATAATTATATTGTCGCGCGATAAAGCGCGCCGATCCTGTCACATCGACTCAGTTACGCTCCAACGAGCCCTTTCCGTTGAGAATGGAAATTTGTAAAAACGGTGAAAGAGAAAAGGAAGAGACGCGCGTATTTTTCGTGCAAAAGAGAAGAAAGCCGCACTATCAAGTTGAATAATCAACTCTCGATTAAGAAGCTGTGTCTCTTTTGCCACTACATGTTGCTCTTTTGCTCTTTTCGATTTTGCCAAAAATTAATCGAAGGAATGGATAAATACACTGCCTTACTTTTATAAATATTTATGGAATTTCTGGAAAAAAAATAAATAGCGACTCGATTGAATCAATTTTTCTACTATATAACACCTACTTACATTCACTACAACAGGCTTGCACATAACAATGAAACAAAAGAAGAATAGAATCTAATAGAAACAGAATTTGTCTTTTTTTTTATTGGCATGTAAGCGAGAACAAAACAGGCACTAAATGTAAATTCTAATTACAACAAATGATTTGAACCAGTAATATTTAAACGCGCATATGTTAATAACGTTTTAAACACTTATTTATCGCTGAGCGAATCTTCTCGAGCGAAGAAATCGGAAGAATGAAAACACTGCGTGCATTCTCAATTGGCTGCTGTATATGAACTGAATTGATTCAATCAACAGGGAACAGATTAACCAATCCCTTCGCTTCACTTTTTGAGATGTGGGGACACTCGTTAATGGCTCGAGACCACTTTGGATAGCAATCAACCCTTTCTCGTCAAGGCGGGGTAGCTTTGTGACGGCACACGCCCCGTTTTACCCGCGATCGGCTCGCACCATTATTTACAAAAGCGCAGAAACAATGGCGAGAAGTTCGAGGTGTCGCAGGTAGTTTGAACGCGTCGTCGAACCCATTCTGTCGACTCGTCAAAAGTCGCAAACGACCGTTCGTCTATATATCGGCGCGGCGAACTTTCGACAATACCCGCGAATCGAATGGATTTCCGGTTGGCTGGTCTGCAATGAGGCGAAATTAAGTCGCGGACAGCATGATCGCGAATGCTTGAATGTTTGCATACAGCCTAATCGGAAATACGTCGCGTTCGCTGTCGCACGTGCCATTCTTTTTTTGTTAAGGACCAGTTAAATCATTGAAAAAATGAAAGACGGAGAAACAGAGAAAGAGAAGCCCAGTAGGAACACGTATGTTTGATCTTTTAACGCCTTGTTGAACTCTTTCCACTGTTTCTATAGCCCTATTTGCATTTGTGAAGGGTACGTTTGAAGAATCAACAGGATGTTGTGGACGTACGTTTGATTACTGATCGCTCCTGTTGTGTTATTATAAATCAGTTATTGCAGGTCGTGCGACACGCGTTTAAATCTTTTTTTGAAAATTTTAAACGTTTTAATCATATAAAGATTACTTCAGAATTACTTTAGATATTATTAAAAGTTGAAAATTATTGAAACCTTGAATTTGTAAAAAATTAATGTGGATATGTTGACTGATGCGACATTAATCATATCGTGTCAATTTAATAATAGTCAATCTTCGAGATCTTCAAGACACACACTTTCAGAATTAATATTTATTAAATAATATTTTAGTTTTGAATAATATATTCAAATTGATACAAAATTTTTGTCATATGTTCAAAGTGATTTAACGTATCTCGAGTCCATCACTACAAGTCATAAGTCATAAACTATCTAGAAATATAGCATTAAATGAAGATAAACCGAGGTAAATTCAAGGGATGGCGCGTTCCTTCTTGCTTCATCGATCGTGGTTGGTATTCAAAGAGAGTTACAAGTTGCGAGAGATGTGTATTCGATCGGGAGGATGAGGGATCCGCGTCCGCGAAACTGTAACCACAGTAACCGTGTAATCACGTAGAGATCTCTAGTTTAGTAAAGATAATTGCGGGTTGTCCGTCGGACATGAGCATGCTTCGTCCGATCGTATAGAGGACGACTCGAGCGGAGGGGGCGGAGGGTGGCGTACGCGCCTGTCTCGTCAGAATTAAGAGATCCGCATCGCACATCCCATGCGTAATTTCTTCATCGTTTCTTTCCGCGGCTCATGAACGTGCGCCGCAACGTAGTGAAACGCAGGAATCTTAGCCAGCGGGATCTGCACTCCGTCTTTTCAGACTGACCACCCCTCGTTAATACTTGACGGAGAAACATTCGCAGCGGGCCTCGAAGAAGATCGCTGCTTCTACAACGCGTTTCCTCCGTTGGCATTTTTTGCCTAAATCTTTGCGATCTTTTTTTTTTTATTAATAATTTTGTTAATGAGAGACAAAAGCGTGGCCGACAAAACGCGAGTGATACTATAAGATTCGCAAGAGCAGCGCGGTTACAGCTGCCGGCGGTCCCGGCATGGTCGCTGACTTTTGCGATCGCCTCGCCGGCGCAGAGTTTAACAACCAGTAATTGTCCGGCCTGGCCTGTCGGAGCCGTAAAATCCGAGCGAGAGCAAACAACCCGTCGCGCTTCTTCAGGATCGGCTCGGCGCTCTTTGTCGCCCTGAAAACACGGTACGTCTCTTCTGGAAGCATCAACCTAACGTCAACTTTCACAAATTTCTCCGATAATTTTATCATTTCACAGGAAACAGTGTAACTGTCAATTTTTGCCTTGATAATAATAAATCGATGATGTTGACATTAATCTTGAGATTATTAGCAATAATAGCGTGATCAAGAAAAGAATCGACTTCATTTGGATAAATTGGTTTCTGGAAATCTTCTTTTACATCACGCTGTTCTTCATAATCCAAAAATTTACGATCGTACGTACACCTGAAGTAATTGAGAAGTTGCCGACGATTCGGCTTTATCTCTCATGTTGCGTGTGTGTGTCTCATCTCATTATTAATCATTACATGGCAGTACCGTTCAATCTGCGAGGTAGCAGGTTTTCGAATTGGATTAACCTCCGAGACCGAGCTGACTTTCACGTGCCTCTTCGCAATATGAAAACTATAACGATTACGATTCACAGACAATCAGCCATGGATTGTTCTCTCGCATTATCAATCATTATATGGTAGTAATTTCTGAAGATAGCTAGTATTTTCTCTCTTCTCTCAAGCTCAATTATATTGGATCGATCGGTTGCGAGTTACGGCCGCCGAGTATCGGAAATATCGGATCTGCTCACGTATAGCTGAAACCTTCCTTTTTCCCTTGTTTCTGGTCCAATCGAAGTTCCCGCGGTTGCGATATAAAGACTCGACCGCCGACAACGGCGGTTGAAGGCGTTCGCTTTGCTCGCCACGCAATTGCAACTCTGAATTACGTTACTATTGGCGCGAATGAAGTCATCGTGAGTACTTCGGCGTAGCGCGAGCCACGTGCATAAATGTGTCAAATTTTCAAATTCACGATCGCCAGCTGGTCGATAGAGAAACGTTTATATTTCCACACTTGCTGTTATTTCGTATCTAATGCAACAATTCCTTTCCCTATCGGCGATTTCGATCGCTTTACGTACTTATCTGAGCTGTCTTGTCTCATATACATATATTCTCCTCACGCTGCTTTGTACAATGTCACATCTCGACGTAATGTCGAATTTATTCTCACAGTTTGTTGCACAACCTACCTATTTGTTCTACACCTTTCGCGATTGAAATGAGTTCGTCGTTAAGAATATTATTTGCGATACTCGACGCATGATCAACATCAAATCGATGAGGTATCATATATAATGAAAGCTTGACGTTGCGCGTTTTTAAATTGATGAGGCAAATTAATGAGTATCTCGTTGATACGTTGGATAATGTTGATAACTGATTACCACCGCAACGTTTCTTTATTTTCAGCGCAACTTCAGTAATTCTCGGCCGTTAACATTATCTCACTGATTTATAGCCATATTAGACGCATCTATTAACATCTACCCAGACGAAGCGTTTGCTAATTACTCGAGCAACACACAGCATCGCCGTATATCTCTCGCGCGAGTTAAGAGTATCCTTACATCTTTCCACGCGCGCGCGTGCCTATACAGGGTGTCCTGGAAAATGTCTGACGTAAGAATATAATTTGTTTTCTTTAATGAAGTTGAAGTGATTTCATCCATTAACTTAATTTAATCAGTATTCAAATGGCTACGATAAAGTTTTAACTTTTCCTTAGGACGCCGAATATAACATCTGCATGTACATTATAGTAGACAACATAGATCCCGCGCGATGATTAATCAGCTCAATATTAAATAACCCGTTCATGTGTTCTTGATTTTAACTCGATGGCGACAAATTTTTTTTTATGCATCCGATTAAATCAAAATAGTATCAAAGTATTGATATTATTCATATCATAAATGAAAAATCTATCGTTTTATTGGCGAAGAAATTGTAGATTAAGTAGGAAAGTAACGTATTATTTCTCAATAAAATTCGTAACGTATATAATAAAAAATATCCTTCCACTTTAACAATCGTTCTTTGTCAGTATTTATATCTGTTTATCTTCTTTTTTCCATTTTCGTGGTACAGAATTATTCACGTGTATTTACATTCTAAACTGTCGCGATTATTACATGCGATATAAATGAATAAGAAAACGGAGGAGGAATATATAAACGACGCCTCGACCAGAACACAAATATAAATTCGATGTTACGAAAAATTTCGGTAATCGCGTAACGAGCCTCTCGCCTGTCGAACACGCCGCGCGGCACTCGTTAGGCTCGCCATCTTCGTGCCCTCCCGTCTGCGAAAATCCCGTGATTGCCGTAAATTAGCAGCCGCGGTATCTGCGCGGACCGGGATAATTCTCTCTCGATCTTATATTCAGGGTTCACGTGGGAAGACATGCGGAGGAACACTTTCGTGTAGAGTGTTTGTTCTTGCGCGTTGCGTTTGCGTCGCGGTGCTTTCACACGCGCGTTATGCCGCACGCAGCTCCGCCACGCTATGCGTCATTATCGGACAACGAACGCAATGAAATGAGAGAACTGGTTCTCCGCGTTGTGTCCGTCCGTCTGTACGATAGCCTCTTGCCACCAGTGGTTCCTCCATTACGGGACGAAACGTTCGTGATGCACCGTGTATCCGTGAAACTCATGGTCATCTTGCTTGGTTCGCAGTTTGGATAGACTTTTTATTATATGAGTCATTGAAAATGGTACGATGTTTTAAAAAATCAACAAAAAAAAGTAAATAGATAATAAAATAAGATTTACGTTAGAAAAAAAATAAAGCATAGAGTGATGACACGCCTGTCAATCAGGTGTTTCTTATATAGTTTCGTCCCAAGCAAAATATAAAAGATGTAGAATATTCAAAGTACATCATTTATCAACGTCTTCCCAAGGGAAGAGTTCGAAACAATTAACCGAAAAATCAACAAAAGTCTAAAAAAAAGTAACAAAAAAATATTTAGTTTTTTATAATATCTAAAGTATATTTCAATAGAAAAGGATAATAAAAATAATAATCGGCAAATCCGATGTCACTTCTAATCTCTTATTTTTTCTTTCCTTACATTTTTTGTCGCTTTTCTTTGGACGTTTTTACAGCTTATGGTTTTGTGTGTCTTTAGTTTATAATGCATTTCCAAACTCTTTTGTAACCTTTCAACAACTATTGAAAAAAATTACAAAGATGTTTGTTATTGTTAAGACATCCATAATTTCGTAGCACACTTTCACCGAATTATAACAATAGCGGCAGACTTGGGATAGACCCTCCTTTTTTCCTTCTTTTTTTGGATAATTAAGAGTTATACTACACATATATGATTTCGAAACATAAATTATTGCGGTATACGGATTTCAGTAAAGTATTCGTTCGTAAATACGACGCGATGCGTCGTTAATAATAAAGAGCTGGATTCGATATCGACGCCATATTCCCTTCGGTACTTTCCTAACGGTCAACGCGCCCAGTCATCTCCATGACAATAATAAAGATATTTCTTCCTCGGAAACGAAGACTGGGAGTTGAAAAAAGCGGCGAAATATCGCTTTTAGTCATAAAGCATCATAAGGTAACCGTTCGGGAATAGGAATTAGGAATTAGACGTTCCCTAAGGTCTGGCAAGTCCGGGCACGTCAGTGAAACTCTTAGAAAAGAATAAGAAAAAATGCTGAATGGCTGCTACGGTCGATGCGCATACCTGGACCCAGAAGGGTCCAAAACATTAAAACCTTTTCATCTAAGGAAGATCGTAGGGACTGGAAAAACTTCTCCGGGAAACGTGTCTTCCTTCGAATACATTTTTTTTTCTTTCGAAATTTGTCGAAATTATTTATCGTTCAGTATTAATAATTTAATTCTTCGTTCTACGGTTAATCAACTTTCTTACTGCCATGTGCGCTTCCTCGAATGCGTAGAAAATTAAGACAAGAAAGACGATAAATCTTTCAGTTCGTACTCACCTTTCCCTGAAATCATAGCCACTCCATCAACGAAATCATATTTCGATTATTTGCCCGAGGTTCAATAAGAACAGGCACGATCGACTGATTGCCCAAAATGAAGAGGACATGAAACGCTACTATGAATCACGTGGCACGTAACATCCACCGGCACGAGACGTCTTCATTCTCGACGTGCGCGCAACGCGCCACACGGTGTTGGACGGACTAGCCCCTCTCTCTTTCTCTCCTTCTTCCTCCTTCTCCCTTCTTCCCTGTTCTTTCCTCGTCTCTTGCTCCCTCTCTCGGTTCGCACAACTCACGTCCAGGCAATCAGGTATGATTGGCCCGATCCACGCTTTCGCACTAACCACTTTATCAAAGCCGTTCTAAATAAACCTGCATTTGATTACACCCCGCGCGCCACCTTGTCGTTATCGTTTCTTATACATTCTCCATTCTTCGCACCTTGCTATCGGCTCGTTCCGCTTGAACAGAATAGAACTATCCCTGTCATTTATCTTTTTCACAGATTCCACGAAACTTGGCCCACATTTTCTCTGCATTATTCATGCTGCATATTTTAGCGATGCGCTTCTTCCACTATCTCTTAGATAAGAAGAAACCGAAGACACATAGATTGCTAGTAATCACTGCTATTTGAAATCTTAGTTATTTCAAGTCGTCCGACCATCGTTGTCAACGCTATAGGCGTATTCATAAGAATATTCACTTCTATTTTGAATGCGAGTTTCTCGAAATTCTAGCTAGGTTATGTGACTACAACAAAATAGTCAAAATCTCTCTGTTTTTCGTCAATGACAGACAGTCAGCTGTTCGGCTGCAATTGTACTTAATTAATCTCTTGCTACTCCGTGTGTGTATCCTCTGTCGCTGATCAGTGGATGTACAACGACACGACATCGAACTAAGGCACAAAGTGGATTATCACAGATCCTGGACGATTAAAACGATGATCGCTACTGATCGATCAATCGGTCGACCGGTCGGTCGGTCTGTCGATCGGCGCTACCGAACGCCGCGAGTACCGGTATAATTTGCGAGGTTACTTTTCGATAAGCCGGCCGCCGGGCAACAGACACCGGCGGATCAGAAATAGTGTTCGCGTAGTGTTGGCTTGAAGCGCGTCGGAACACAACTGAAGCGGTAGGACCACCCAGTCGGTCGAGGGCCCCTGCTCCGTCCGGATACAGTTCCATGGCTATGCCGTACAAGCTCTCCCACTACTACCTTCTGCCTGGGTGCCGACACGCTATACTCCCTGATTGAGCTGGACTCTAGCAGGTGCCTCAATGTCTTACTCCAGGGATGGAAGATTGGTTTGGCAAGGAAGAGGAAGGGAAGGAGCCGGCAGAGGGCGAAGATACGAATTGAGGAGAGGAAGGGAGGAGAGGGAGGGAAAGAAGGAAGAAATAAAGAAAGGGAATAAGCTATCTTCAATGATGACAGAAGGCAAACGGGGTCGAGGGAGAGAATCGGCAGGGAACCGAAAGAGTTGTTGCATTTTTTTCCCCAATGAATTTCGAGACACGTAAAAATCGCGAGAATGACCTGGCTAAGAAGAGCGCTGCTCTCTTCTCCGGCAGAATGTAACTTGATCTTTCTGTATTTTAAATAGTTCTCATACTTTCTACTACATTAGTTAGACTCCATACGAAACGACGAAACGACTCTGTGTTGCGTGACTCGCGTCGTTTAACACGCCGACGTGTCGTCGCGACGTGTCGTCGCGCGCAACCTACTTTCAACATCGGACGCTAAATAATTTAAATGCTTCTATTTACCGATGACTAATAGATGCGGCAATCAGAAACATGGATATACATTTAGCAACTATGTATTATTATGAGTTTCTCTTTCTCGCTACTCTCATCGGGCAATAGAAAACAATGTTTGACATCTGGATCGCGTTTGTTCATAGTTTTATCGTCTCCTCAACAACCGAGAAGCTTATTTATCGCTTGTTTCAAAGTGCATCGAGATCTAAATCAGCCGTTTTGTGAACAGGCAAATGCCTGCGCCGGTTATTGCGAAACGGCGAACGATGCGTCGACGCTCGCGTGGATAAGTCGCGCCACACCCCTCGTCCCGGAGGGACGAGATTTTCCAACGATCTCGGAACGTCCGCGTAATTTCGTGCGCGACTTACTTACATGCATGCGCGCGAGATTTAAGTATATACCTGCTTACGACGGGGGTAATTCTACGTCGTCGTGCCGCCATAAAGCCGCGGCGTGCAGAGTTCACGGTTACAGGGTCCAACTCGTTCGTTCTCTCCCTCTCTCTCTTTCTCTCTCCTTTCTCTCTCTCTCTCTCTAGAGAGAGAGACCATCTTTCCCGTTCTCGCTCGCACTTCTCCTTGGCGCGGATCTTACCGAGCTTTATGGTCAGAGTCATGGGATCGTGGACTGGCTGGATCCCATGATCGATGGGACTTTGGCTTAACCCCTCTAGTCTGGACCGAACCCATGGTGCCTGCGGCACGCGGTACCGCACTGTCTCTCCTTCTTCTACTCGCTCCATTGCATTTTGTCTTTCTTTTTCTTCATTCGTCACCCCCCCTCTCTCTCTCACTCTCTTTCTCTCTCTTTCTTTCTATTTACACGATTTTCTTTTCCGCTAGTGAGCGACAAAAAAATATGTTTTATCGGGACGAAACGACGGTGAACCAAGTTCACGAATCTGCCGCGGTAGGTAATGATTTAACTCGCACCGAAAGCTTTTTCCCTCTTTCTTCCTTTCTCCTTGCTCTCTCTTAGCGATCGTTCTGATTTATGCATGCCTGTGTCGTCCAAAGACTTGTTTAAGGATTTGCGATTAGTCGACATAACGAGGGTGGGCGATGGGTAATGTGGAGACAAAAATAAAACTTCTAGAAAAGTGGAAAATATCTCGATTTTTTAAATTTATCATAATATTTTAATTTGGCAATGCATTATTTTGCATTTTCCTTTGATTGATTCGTTTTATCTGTCGCTTTTGATTGTATAATTAATAAATATTAATCAGTATATAAACTTAATTATTATTCGCGTTATGTATTTGTAGATTTCACGCAATTTTCATTTTCATTTAGAGCAAGAAAAAAAAAGAAAAGAATAATTTAGAATCAATGTGATAAAGCTATTTCTATATATATATATATATTTAAATTTTAATATTAAATTAAGAAAAACATTCCCCAACCATAGAAAATGTAGATTAAAGCAAATTAGTATCGACCAGCGGACAGTACGGGGCTAAATAAAGATCTCTGACTTGCCGCGATCTGCGAGCTAATCGTGAAGCAACGATTCTAATCCGCGCATACGGCGGTAGGGATAGCTGAGGCCGAACTGCCGGCGTGTGTGCAGACCCTAATAATATGTGGATGGAAAGATCGTGATGGGATCGAAGGGTTTATTATGCTCCATAAGAGGAGGGTGGCGGTTGGAGAAGTTCAGGAGGGGATCGGATCGAGGTAAAAGAAGGAAGAAACCGCAAGAGGAGAGGAAGAAAGAAAGAAAGAAAACGGAAAGGAGGAGGGAGAGAGAGAGAAAAAGAGAGAGAGAGAGAGAGAGAGAGAGAGAGAGAGAGACGAGGTTGGAGGAAGAGCGGAGTGAAAGATTTGAGAGTAAAAGAGGCAGATAGGCGGGTACGAAGCCCAGAGAGGATAATTGAGTTATTACTGCAATTGTAGACCACCTTGGAGGCTCCGGAACGACCATAACAGGTTTTGAAAATCGCATTCGTATCTGCCTACGATTCTCCGGCTCTTTAGCGATAAAGGATTATCGTCGGGATACACGGAGAGTCGCGCGATGGCGATTACGTGCATGGAGAAACGAGAATCAAAGTGACGGCGACGCGAGAAGGTGGTGCTAGATGCAACCGTGTCTAAATCCAACCGCGCCATGTAAATACGTAAGAGCCAATCGTCGAAGAAATTTTCATTTCGTGTATGGCATACAGAGTATAAAGTTGGTAAATGCACCGTCCGTTTTTTTAGCTTATCGATGTCTCAGATTTTTCAGAAGATAATTGTCTTTTAAAAATCAATCACACTACTCACCACTAATTGCTATTATAATTGACTGCTTCATGAAACAGGAATACTCACCTGAAACAAAAAGAAAAAGTACACTTATAGTTGCAAAACAGAAATGGAGAAGAACGAGAATGCAAAAAGAATTGAACGTAATTCCTTGAAAATAAAATTACTCCGATATTACAAAATCGCGACAAAGTTAAAATAATATTAATTATCCATCCATTCAAATATAATGTTAAACTACTTGAAATTTATAATCATATAAGAATTCTCGATGGTTATTATAAAGAAATTGCTTTTTTTCCGGAACGGTTATTATTAACGATTTAACGCCGAATTATGGACACTGCGTCTACTTGCATGCATATGTATGTGACGATCATTTTCTTATGAAACACTTAATATGTTGCGGCAGGAATGTCATCTTTAAAAGTGTCACCTCAAAATGAGTACATGCAATAAGACTGCATTAATTTATAAAATTATTTACATTATCTCTAAAGTTTTTTATCGCAAATAGTATTATAATACTCAAATTTCTAACGTAATATTTATGAAAGCTTTTTACATTCTTTCAAAAACTAACTTGTCCTTCATAATAGTTTCCTGTTGAAAGTAGTCGGACGTGATTTGAGAATTTTGTTCCCGCATTTCCTTTGTAATCGAGTTTTGGGCGATAAGCGGTATGGTACTGATGACTCGTTTCGACGGCATGCCAACGGAAGGCGAACGCTTCCAAGAAGCGGATGAGATCGCCACCTTGACTGCGGGCTAAGGAGTCTCGGGCAAATTAAGTCGTTATTCCGGCAGATGGTCAATTTTCGGGAGATCCAGCACGTGATGCCACGAACAACGAAGCAACCTGGGCGCAACAAGCTGCGCGCGCGCGCCCCACCTACCGATTAATTGTTACAGGCGAGGACGATCACCTCGAAGACCTTGAGTTCGTAATAAAAGTTGCTCCTATAAGTAAAGGCGATCCTGCCGTCTTGATTTTTTTTTACGAACAGTAGCTAATCACCGCATCATGCTCGTCGTGGTATCGCGATATCCGTTTCTTTTTAACAATCGAAGGAGAGAGGGAAGGAAGGTATTTTTCACTTGTCGCGGAAAATACATCTCGATCGCGTCGACGATCTCGAGACGCTCCATGATACGATTTTACGGTTCTTTTTGCGATTTGCCATTGAGCGGCGAACGGTTCGGTACGCTTCACGGTTCTTCTTCCGAACACCTGTCTACAATTTATTAGCGTGTAGGTACTGCGATTGCTCCCGCGTCACACGCCGTCACTTGCCGGTTTTGCTTGTTTCAAAATGTACATAACTATATTATAGTTATGTAAAACATGATGCCTCGCAATGGTTTAATGTTTAACATTTTACAAAAACTGATATTAATATATAAATCGAGAAACCGATCGTCCATTATTATGTAAAATGCATGGACTCCTTGTCGTTCTCATATATTCTCGTAATAATGTATATATAAAAAGTGAAAAGAAAGATATTTTATTGTATTTGTTTAAAATTGTCCAAAAATGTTTTAGCTCTATCATGTCTTCTCGCTCTTTCGTCTCTTTCCGTATGTTACTCCCTATTCAATCTATCATCCTCAAAAAGAATCACAAGCATTAGCGCAAACAAAAGCACGGGCATTAGCGCGAAACAAAAATTCAATAATCTTATTGTTGTAATATTAGTCATTTTGTAGAAATATTAAACAAGTTCAAGAGATTACTCCCAATTTCTAAATCAAAAACATCCGATAATTTGCGTTGCTCTAACCGCGACCTAACGGCGGGTACCGCCGGGAGTTCATTGTCTTTATTTTGCGTTCGCGGAATCGTCGGACATGTTGGCAGCGTATTTTGGAGCTTCTTTGTACACGCGCACGGCAATCATCTCGCCCGCATGCACACAACATCTCTGTATATATAATGCTTGTTACATATTCGAAGGGTTTATAAGCCTACGTAATAGCCAGAAGGTTTAGGAGAGAATGCAGGGAACGGGTAAAAAGGAGAAACGGACGTGGTCCAACTATAGAGAAGAGGAAGGGGAGGAAAAGAGGGGAAACAGAGTAAAAGAGACGAGAAGAATACACATACGGAAGGGGCACGGTAACGGGAGGCCGGTGGATATATAAAGGCACGATGTATCGGGGTATACCAGAGGCCTAGTAAGTTACACCTTCTGCCCTTATCTGTGAGGATCGCTCGGGTACTCGGATACTAACCCAGCCTCTTTCCGTTTCTCTCTCTTTCTCTCTCTCTCTTCTCTCCCAATCGTCCCTTTCCGTTCCGTTCATACGGTTCTCTCTTTTCTCCGCTGAATAACTTTACTACCGGTTTCTCGCGCTGCCTCGTGCCAGCCACTAAACTTTCGGGATAACGCGCACCCTCCGCTACGTCCCTCCTCGGCCAACTGTCTCTTTTAACCGTACCGAGAATTTTTCGTAGGTGGAAGAATGTGTGTATTATTGGGAAGTGGGTCGTCAGAGAGCGCGAAATGCCAAATTATCGTGCACGCGTTTTGTAAATCGTGAATAAAATAAAATTTCTATACGTTGAAAGGTGTGTAAAGTCAAGCGATCTTGTTGCCATGCGTCAGAATTATGCGTACCATTCATTTATCGCGATACGCATCGAGAGAAGGGTCGTTCAAACGACAGAGAGAATTTCATAGTGGCGCTTCTTCACGAAGATTTTTAGCGACATATGTATTTTCTGAGACTTCTCGTTTCTCCCCTCCTCCTCCCTTCGTTCTCTCTCGTTCATTAGTATGTCGTTCGACTGACCTTCTCTTCCCCCCCCCCGGAGCGGAGCACCTTGGAGAACTAAAATTTGCATCGAGACGCATTTGCACAGAAGCTGTGACGGCTTATTAGCCTGGAAGCAGCTGCGTGCCAGTAATGAGGTCCAATCTCGCGTTTATGCATAATACTTGTAGTTGGGCCGTACCGACTATACTACTTCCCCCGCGGCAGCCTCTCCCCCGCCTTTCTGTACCCGTTGCACCGAGTTCTGTCCTCGTCGCCCATTCTTCCCTCTTTATTGTTCAACAAAAGGATTCACTTTGTGCCCGTGAGAGACGCGCGAGTCCTTTTCAACCCTCAGTCATTGCAGCACGCAACACGTAACCGCTTCATCCTGTTAGCCTGGCGATTCGCGTAAAATAGGGATTCGGGGCAGTACGAATTTAATGCGCGCGGTAATGACAAAGTCTGAGGCGACGACGACTGGACCGCAGCAAAGGAGTCGGCAACGACGTTAACGTGCGTGTGGCAAATCGCTGAAGATCTTCATCGTACACGCGGCTACCTTCGATCATGCCTCATCGTATAATGACGTTCAACCGGGCCCCGAAAAGCCCCGAGTGGTTCTCGGCCGAACGTTGTGTAGCCCGTTGTCTGTTTTTAGGTAGTTTAGGTAGTTACACAACGTAGCTAAATACGTTCTACCGTACCCGGTTACACGAAAGAGATCTCACAAATTCAGTAATTGGCAAGATTAAGATTTTTACTTGTGAATTAATAGAGACATCTTAATTGCGATATACGAGGTAGTCGGAATATACGAGTTACATCCGAACAGAGAGGTAAAAATTCCATCGGCTCCCGGCTATTACGCCCCACCATCGTGTGTTCCCTCTTCCATATTGTCCGCTATCTTTTCTGGACAGAACTTTCAGGATCTTCCACCGATGTCGTAACATCTCGAAAATAATAAAGTTGTTCGTGACCGTTCCCGGATGTGTATCTCTCTCCCATCCCCCCCTTTCCTCTCTTTTCTCCACTCTGTCGCTCTCGTTCCTTTTCATCGCCCCTGCGCGCGAACGTTACACCTACAGGGACTACTCGACTTGTACTACATCCACGTTTTATGGTGGCCCGGTCATAAAGCCGTATTCGTAGCACACCACCGTATTCGGTATCCGCGGTATGCGTGAATATCGCGCCTCCGGGGTGGCTCGTATCGTATATTTATGACTTTTCGACGTTTCTCTCCCCGTTCGGAAATTATCTGGATGGCTGACAAATGCATTTCATGATTGCATTCGGATACCGCTGTAAAATCATGTGTTTTATTGTCGAATCTTCTTGGTGCGCGTTCTAAATTACATCATGCCACTGATGGATAAATATATAAACGAAAAGAATGCGTTCTCTTTCGTTTTTGATGATAGACTTTAGAAAGTACTGTCTTCGAGATTCAAAACATAGAAATCGATCGAATGATTTAATTAGCATTTAATTAATTAGTTTTCTCACGCTGCATAACGCTGTCTAGATATATGTGAGTAAATATAAATCTGTTTTCTCATTTTCGTGCACAAATTCCATAATTCTGAAAAGACTGAATTTAAATTGTACAAAGAACAAGGAGCAGGAATGACGAAACAGCGCGGGCCAGAAATGCGATCAGCAGCGGAGTGAAGCTGTCGCAACGCCGTAGAGAACGACAAAAGGAAGAAATATCGAGCGAACGTAGGATGAGAGAGCCCCGACGAAGAAAAAGGAAACTCGTCCCATGTCCCGACCGCGCGCGCTGACGCGACAACCTCATTTGTGCGCGGCGGCTTCCAGCAGGACAACGCGAGAGCGAGCGAGAGAGAGAGCGAGAGAGCGAGAGAGAGAGAGAGAGAGAGAGAGAGAGAGAGAGAGAAAGGGAGACAAAGAGCGAGGGTGGGCACAGCGAACGCGGAAAGAAGAGTACACAGAAGGACCGACCAAGCGAGGTTCGCGCGTGTGTACGCGCATTTGCACGCGCGTGAGAGAGAAGGACGGGGCCGAGAGAGCGGGGACCAACGCGACGGGACCGGACCTACGGCCCAATCAAGTAAGCGAGGTACCGCGCTGACGTGATTACAGCCGCTGCGCGTGACCGGAGTTAGTTCGCCGCTCCACTCTCGCTCGCCTGCTCTCTTTCGGGTGGCCCCCTCGGCGGTGGCGTGTTCCAGCCACCCGCTTCGTTTCCTCGCATTGACACGCAGCCGCAAACTTCTGCGAAGATTCTCGCGCAACGATTGTCGCCAATCCCTCGTATCGACGGACGGCTGAAGAGCGATTTGTATCTGTATCATTTACGTCCAAGCCTAATTTCGGTCACTTATGTGATCTTGAGATATCCTTTCGGTCGGGCGAGCTTAGAAAAACGCCGTCGGTCGTGGGGAGAATCGGTAGATGCATCCCTGCACGCGAAACGATTTTACAGCGGTGCGCCGCGCCGGGCCTTGTTTTTGCGTCGAGGTCCGAAGTCTCTTCGCCGCTGATTCGTCGCTTCCCTGTGCCTGCTCCTTTACGAGGACTATGCTCGCGCTCGTAATACCGGCGGTTTCTTAATCACGAGCTCCGAAACGACGCTTCCCCCATCGCTCTGGAATCCGCGACTCGAAATACTTCGTCGATTCTCGCGCGCCGAGAAAGTCAATTAGCAGGAATGCGACGATCCCTCTGCTTCCTCCGTTTATCGTCGTAAAATCTTAACGCGGCTCCGTCGCTGCGTTATACGCGTCGCGCGCAATTTGCCCGAAAAATTACAGCAACGTCAACGGCCCCGACTGCGAATACTTTTTTCGAATGCATTTCTTATCTAATAATGATATCGTTATACGAATGGAGTTGCGTACTAATGGATTCGCAGCAATCCACTTGGACTGGAGCCTTTACATTTAAAAGTTGCTCGTGCTGCACGTTTGACATCTCATAGACATATTTTGCAGAAATATATGTATACATGGTAAATATTTATCGTTCACAAATACTTAACAAAAGTAACGAATAAAAGTACGTTTTCTTTCATTAAAAAGACATGTACAACAAAATAGAAAACGTGATATATTGCATAAGAATAGTCATCTGAATCAGCCGATTATCGCAATTGATCATGCTAATCGTACCACGTCCGTGATGATGTTCACGTCGAGACTCGCGAATTGGCCGACAGCTTCCGGTTCTGGTATATCATCGCGCGGAATAGCGAGCAATCGGGTCTCGCTTGCCGCTGATCATTTCTCGGATGCTACCGACTTAACGGCTCTTCCCTTCGATCAGCTTCCTACGACCTTCTTCATCGCATTGCCCTTTCTCCATCGACTACTCATCGTCGGCGGAGAGACGTGGCAACGTCGTGGGTAAGACATAGAGAAAGAGAAAAAGAGAGGAAGAACGAGAAAGAGAAAGAGAGAGGATGAGAGAGAAAACGAGAGCGGCGAAAGAGACCGCGCGACCAAGATGGAAGGACGTTTATACGGCGCAGCAAGAGGCGAGGAGCCTTTGTCCGTCGAATCGCGTCGCGTCGCATCGGGGCGAATTACTCGCGATGTACACGCTTTATCGCTGCCGCGACTTTAGCGGAATAAGTATAGCATTTACCGGTACGGATCTTGCAGAACCTCGCAATCACCGGCGGATAGAACCCGGACATTCAGCGAGCGTGATCGCCGTTATCACGACAGAATGAGCGACCGTTTCCTCGAGACACGTTCACGTATCTACCGTGCGATCTGCGATTATTCTCCGTTGAGAGTCCGCCGGGGGTTGTCATTAATATTATATTATTACCAATATGTTACAAATCGAGAAAAAGCGATGAGACCATCAGATCGACAGTTAAAATTAAACGCAGGCGATATAACCAAGCCGACGCGAGTTTGTAAATAAACTTATCGGGACTAGTTGAATCGCCAGACGATACCGCGCTTGGAAGGTGCCACGCGAGACAAGACGACGTCATAATTATCACGAACGCTGTCTCCAGTTGTTGTGATCGCGTGATCGTTTAATCGTTAAATCGCGCGAGTCGAAGATAGATTCGCGCTACGTCGTCAGATACGATCGCGTCGGATTAAAATGACACCGACGCGGACGCTCCGAGTAGCGTGTTTTGCGACATTACTTATTGTTAGTCTCCAACGTTTACGTTTTGCGAGAGAGGCAGACTCGAGCGAGTCTTCGGAGACAGAGGGAGAGAAAATTACGCGCTGGTCGGATGCGGCCCTGCGCATACATCGTGATGCTTCTCGAATGGTACCCCCCGAGGGAGAGGAGCGAGCAAAGTCGGGGCCGGCCTGGGTCCGCGATGATCTATGGCTCTATCGCGTTCGGAGTCTCAGATCACAATCATTCCCCTTTATCGTATCCCTTCGTGAGTTTTCTTTCTTAGCAGGTGCCCGCCGTCCGCCGTCCGCCGCCCGCTGCACGGCGATATATTACGTACCGGGTGTCCGCGCATTTAATTTCGCGCGATACCCTCGTTGCGATAGACGATTGTCTGCGAGGCTATCTTTTCCTGAAGAGACTGATGGCAGCCTCTTTGGCAATTTCTAGACCGTTCGCCGTAAACTCGTGACTTCGTTGATCGCGGTGCGGTCAGGTATCCTTTTCTTTTTTGGTAATGAAACACATTAGGTAGATGATTAGAAAGTCTTTCACCGCCGCCGTTCCTCACGCGAACGGTAGTCGCTGACCTCTCACCGAAACGATTTATAAGAAGCGCGAACCGAGAATGAGGGAGAGTTAGAACGACCGCCATCGCTCAGGAGGGTCTCCGAGGACATCTTCCTTTTGTAACCTCTCGTCCCCCCCTCCCCCTCCTCCTTTGCCCTTCTTGTCTTAAACTCCGTAGGAGTGGCCGATAGTTAGCAAGGACATTATAAATTTGGATGCCCTATACTCTGTAATTATCGGAGATACGGAGGGGCGTGCCAAGTCTCTCTCACGTTCGTCCGGCAGCGTTCTTAAGCAAAAGAGGGGGTGAAGGGGCGCCCGCTTCGGGATGTGTGCGAAATTGCGCAAGGGTATTCGTGCGCCACGTGGTGGTGCGCGTGTCTCGTGTGCATGTGTGTTTGTGGATGCAGGAATTTCACGTACGCCGGTATACCGGGGTACGTGCCAACAGAGAAAGACATTATCGGGGAGGGGCACCGCGCGAGATTCGAATCTGCGGGGCAGCTCCGCGCCGATCGAACGTGTCCGGCGATGCGCTCGCGAGCAGAACGGAAACCCAAAATTCTGCCTACATTTACCCAAAGCTGATCCCTCCGCGGAAATCATGAGGCTCTGTCATAAGTTTACTACAATTATCTCATTATCTGCGATTGTGTCTTCTGTTTCGAGCGAGATCGCACGCACGCACGTACGCACGCACGCACGCACGCAAAATCGACTATCTATTGTAGTAGCGCGACGTAAAGGCGAGCGAAACGGAGCTGAGCGAACGGCAAAGAAAGGGGGCAATGGGACGGAGTGAGGACGCAGTGGCGGAAGGATGCCAGAGAAAGAGAAAAGGAGAAAAGAAGACCCCTCTTTCGTATCGAAAGCGAACTCGATCTTCGACTGCTTGGCATCAAGACATTCAAGACTTCGACAGGGCAGCAAGATCGACTACAGCTCAATCACTCTTCGTCTCGTACCCTCTTCCACTCCTCCTTCTCGGGCCCGACATGCATCCTCCCGCCTCCCCCGTCTCTCTGCTTCCATCGCTCCAACTTCCACATCTCTCCTCGGCCCTCTCTCCACTCTCTCGGTGTTCACCTGGACCCATCGGGCGCGCACCCTCCCCTCCCTATTCCCTCTCCATCTTCTTCGAGAAGCGTCTTCGTCTCCTCCCTTTCGCTCCTCCGTTATCGCGTCCCGATCTCGGGGCCTCTCGGCTTCACGTGGCGTGCCCTAATGACGTCTTGGAACGAACGGGTACCACCGCCATCTAACAAGAGACTTTTTCACGTTCCAATGCTAATCCTCCGGGAGTCGTCTCGCCTCCAACTCCCTTTCCACCACCTCCACCTCCTCCTCCGTCACCTTACCTTCCGCTTCTTCGTACTTCACGTTGCATTCGCTGTGTCCCCATATATACGAAATAAAGACGCGCGAGAAAAAAAAATATATGTACATATCAATGATATGTTGATCTGCCTGATACTTAAGCAATATATTTGTTCGAGCGCCGCGTCATTCTTCCGATAACTGATCTTCGTTGCGTTTCTTTTCTTCTTCACCTTGGTGAGCGACTCGGGTTCAGCGATACTAAAAGGGTACAGAATTGATAAAAATCTGCATTTTGCCAAGTACAAAATCAGCCATGCGCCACTGAGATGAAGTCGAACCCTGCAAGGTCGACTTCTCGCGTAGACTAGTCGGTGATATCGTCATCGCGGCGGCGGCGGCGGCGGCGGCGGCGGCGGCAGCCACGCCGATATACGGGAGTTGATTGAATCAGTCGCGATGCAAAAAGAGAAAGAACGGGATAAAACAAAGGAAGTCGCTTGGAATCTTTATCGGCGAGGAACGGGCGAGTACCGCAGAACGGGCGAGCCCGAAATCCAGAACCAGAGTGGCCTCTCGGAAAAAAAAAGACCTCGACTCCGGGCTCTCGAGTCCTGGATGGCTGCCGCTCTACCCGAACCAGCCGCCAACCGCTAAAAACCTAATTAGATGTCATAATTATATCCAGTGGTGCTCAACATCGGCCGATTCTCCGTCCTTATCCCGCAGCTGACCCTTCTCTCTTCTCGTTGAATTCTGAGGCGCACTTTCTCGGGAACTGCGCGCTAGTTTATGTCGAGGACTCTTTGGACATCCTCTCTTTCTTATTCTTTCTCTTTCCCTTTCCCATACAAATTCAATGAAATCATTTGTGCAAGCACTATAGGGACACTCGAGACACGGCTCGCGAATATTCGCGAATCGAAAGCTATCCCGCGGTGCGCTAAGTGCCGACTCTCGTGGGGTGTGCACAAACGAGCAAATGCTTTGCCGCGACGTGTCTCTCGAAAATTCTTGCGGAATTGTGCAAAACGACGATGACATATATATAAACGCGCAGGGTCACCAATTCTTATACGACAGGTTTAAAACATATATTCTCCCTCAATTTTGACGCTCTAGACAGGCGCGAGGTAATTTTCGTTTAGAAATGATCACATATTTATTCTGAATGATAAGATCGATTTCTGAATATTCTACAATAAGCATCATATTCCAAAGATATAATATGCAAAGTACCCGAAATGACTAATGAACTAAACTTTATCGCAAATTGATGTTCTATAGTCCACGATTCGGACCGAAATGGCAACGAGCGAGCGTTGCACAGCACAGGATTTATAAACACGTACAATCATTAACGCACGAATCTGAGCGAATCACTAATGAACATTTCTAGCCGCATCGTAAGGTAAAATAAATGCTGTCGCGCGGCTGTTTGTTTAGACCTTTTCTCCGAGTCTTTGGCGAACTAAGCCCGACCTTCCCGCGGTTGTACCGCTGTATATTCAGTGTTTATTGTACGCGTCAACGACCGTACTGCGGAATGTCGACGATATTTTAACAGTCTCGCGGCGTTAATTACTATTATACGGCACACAGCAGGCGCGTAGTGCTTGAGTAACAGTGTGCGGCTTGAAACGAGATACTCCGCACTTCGCAGATTCGCTGATACCACCTGTTGAGCCTTAACGTTCAAGCATTTCATACGGCGGGATGGTATACGCAAAGGGGAGAAGCTGGACATGATTGGCAGAAGGATACCGATGCGTGACAATCAGTGATAATGAGCGAGACAAATTAGAGATGAGAATCGCGAGAAAGTGTCTCCCGTGTTATAATTATCGTTGTAAACTATCTCTGATTATGTGATCGTGATAGAATAAACCGACAACGATGAAAAAGGTAGTGTTTGAGATTCCTCGATGGAACATTAATCCAACGTTAATCCAACAAGATCTACATCCCCATAAACATTAGTATACTTTTATTTACACACGGCGAGTTACTTCTTGCCGCTTGCGGTTGCGGCTCTCCCCTCGATCCTCGAGCAAATGGTATACGGCTTGAAACGAGATACTCCGCACTTTAAGACTCATCAATACCACCTGTCGAGCTCTAACGTAATTCTTGCGCGAGCGGGAGGTCGAATCGAAACCGAACACATCGGACCCCGGTTTGCTATCGTGGCGCCGTTGTTGTTCCCTCGAGAACGCATGGCGGAAAACGTTGCCCCCTCGACAGAGATCAATTAACGGACGATGATGGAAAATAGACGCCGATCGATTTATCAGGACTCATAAGTCAGAGTCTTATCGTAACAGCGCGTTATTGAATGAGCTTACCCGCGATTGCCCGCGCTGTAATTTTAACGTAATAAGTCCCATCGATCGGTAATTATGTTACTCGGGACAGAGACGGATGATAGACTCGAGATTGTATTCGTTAAAATCAATTCATCTCGTGTGAAACAGTTATATTACGAATTTTCGTTCGAATCGTATGAAGCAATATTATAACGAGAGTTACTCAACGTCCTGCAAAAAAGTATCCTGTATATATTTCTTCTTTCTAGTTTTTGTTATATCAATATGACATTTTTACACATCTTTCTTAGAGAATATTAGCTGGTTTAATGGTATCGGTATGGTGCACGGAGTGAAGGAAATGGTAAACACGTGGCACCTGCACAGATATAAAAAGAATGAACTAAACAGGGGGAAAAATTCGCATTCGATGCTGCTGCACCAGAGGGTCGGTGATACCCTCGGGACAAATCGTTCTCGCACGTAGCCACCTGTTGCTCCGTGCTCCCTTGAAATGCTCCCCTTCTACGGAGAATGATCATTTAGAATCCACGCAGCTTTATATAACAACGCTGTTTCCCCGATCGCTCTCGTTTTCGATGTAAAAATAGTTGAATGGTATTTTAAGACTGAAATATTGCACGAAAGCGCGTGAATCGTACGATTTGTTACGTAAACTCGTTTCTCCCTCAATATTATCGATTTACGTAGTCAAGTATTAAGAGATTATTTAATACGACTACCCCCAGAAAGATAACATCCAATTTACGCAACGTCAGTTTTTCGTTTCGGACAAACCAGTTTAGCAGAAATTACAAGCGTCGCGGTAACGACGCGGCGCCAGGAATGCCCAATTAGCTTTCGACACCAAAAAGATAAAGGCGAGCGTCGCGAGAAAAAAGCAAGGGTCGTCGACGAAATAATGAACTTTTTTTTTTACTTGGCGCCTTTATTGTCGTTGCCAGTGTATCTCGGCTTGGCAAATTGAGACAGGCGCTGCTTCTCTCTCTCTCTCTCTCCTCCCTCTCTCTTTCTCTTTTTTTATCCGTGCATCTCGACTCAATCTTAATACTGTTTCAAGGATTCAAAATCTTACATACTGCACTTCAAACTCTAAATTCCTTCGAGCCATGGAAAAGAAAGACAATTTCCGTCCGCGATTCCCCGAAGACATTAGATAAATAAGGGATGGTGATATTTTGAGGATTGATAGCTCTGCTAAATATTCTCTCATCTCAGCACGCAAGATACTTTACACACCTGAATACTGCCGCGTGCGAGCGGTCTCTTTTGATCAACATCTGCGTTCAATAATTCATCCGCAACTCGATCGTTACATCGGGGCGTTATGCCACTATGCTAGCCGCTTTGTCGATCGCTACAGCTTCGTATGCGTTATCGCGAGTTTATTTCAGACATATTCCTGTGTATCTATACGTTTTTGTTAGTATATGTATTTAGTATATTCTCACAAAGGGGTAATAAAAATTATCCACTACAATATCCCACTGTGCTAATATACTCAATATAGCCATCGTACAACAATTTAAACTTCGGACGGATTTAATTTTCTCGATTCCTCTAATTTAATCCGTTCGTCCCAAAGATTTCGGAACGTGGCTGGAGAAAAGTGCGGCCCTGTAGCAGCCTCCCGTCGTGGACCGGTTCAAAAATACCTCGGATGCCCACGCTGCGGGCGACCGGGCGCGGGTGAGAGGGGAAAAGAGCCCGGAGTGAAAAGAAAGAGATGGAAGAAGAGAACAACAGGGGGAGGAAGAGGCAACAAGAACGAAAGAGAGAGAAGAGAACGCGCGAGAAAACGAAAGAAACTGGCTGAAAAGGAAAAAGATGCACGAAAGGACCACTAGCGGAGCAAAACGGGTGGAAGGAACGAGATAAAGATGCGCGCGAAAGAGAAGAAAGAAAGAGAAAGAGAAACGCACGCAAAAAGAGCGAAATAGAGACGGAGAGAAGAAGAAGACAGCGGAAAGTAGAAAGAGACATTTATTAAGAGAGGAGAGAGGGAGGAAAGAAGACAGAAGAGAGCGAGATGCAACAACGCGAACAGGAGTAGGAATGAGGATGGTAGGTAAAGCGAGACGAAGAGAAAATGAAAGAGGGGAGGGGAGATAGATAGAGAGAGAGAGAGAGAAAGAGAGAGAGAGAGAGAGAGAGAGAGAGAGAGAGAGAGAGAACGAGAGGAGAGGGTGAGCATCGGAGTAGTGCGGGGCAGAACGTGTCTTTATTATACGAAAGGAACGGACGGAGGAACCCGCCGACCAAGAGGCCTGCCTCTGATGATGTTGTACTCACGACTCCCTCGTTCGCTCGTACCTACTCGCCGTTCGCGCTGCTCGCTCGACATTCTCGCGCACAGGATGCGTATATCGTCCGAGGAGAGCCGATTTTGCCCTCCACACCACTCTGGAGGACCTCCGCGCTGGCCGGCGCGGGCGCGGGGATCCAGACGAGGAAGAAATCGGCGCGATCGTTAAATGGTCAATTATTACTGGCTCCCTTCGTGCCTCCCTTCTCCTCGCGCTCTCTACGCGTTCTTATTTCTTATTCGCCACACTGTTATCACAATAAAGATTAATTCTTGTTCATGCGTAACTGGGTGACGCGCCAAGGGAACTGTCCCTTAACTCGCGAGGAGTACCACGAATTAATTCTCGCGTCAACTGCATGAGCACGTATTCGCCATTATACAATTATTAAGTACGCAAGTGGCATGGGATCATCGCGGTAAATAACACGTGTAATTGTTCCGCCTGCGAAAAATGTTAGTGGTATCGGACAAGCTCGATCTCCATCCCGCGACCACTAATGACACTGAAACCGTGACATCGTGGTAGGTAAGTGCGTACACGCGGGCGCGCGCTACGGGAACGACGTGGTAAAATGAAGAAGTTGTGTGGCGAAGAAGTTGTGCGTGAACACTCGGCGGATCTGGATCCACAGAGCCATTAGTCGGCTGAAGCGCGGACCAATAAAAGCTCGGTGCTGCCGTCCACTGGCCATAAAGTCGTAGGATTCCTTGTTATGCGCCCGTGCGACTTCGCTCGGGAACTGCGGTGCCGTGGAGAATGGCGATAAAAGAGAGAAGAGGAGAGTGGTCCGAAGAAAAAGGGAGGAATAACAAAATACAACCGTAAGATAGAATAAAGAAAGGAGAAAAGAAAGAGAAAAAGGAGAGAGAGAGAGAGAGAGAGAGAGAAGCGTGGCATGGCTTCCAGATTCCAGTGGGAAAAGGAAAAGACTCGGTCGTTCCCGAAGAGAGAAACGTGCGCGAAAGATAGAAAAAGGCGCTAAGAAGGCGCGGCTCTTATAAAATCGTAGCCTGCTCCTTTACTGGCATCGGGGCGGGAAATTATGTGTACGTTCCGCCGCGGAACCTGTTTCGGGTCGTTTCTCGCGTATAATTGGAACACGTCCGGAGCACAGCGCGGGACACTTAAGCCGCGACGCATCGACGCGTACAACTTCCTTTGAACTTTCGACACGATCGATCTAGATAGCTCCGATCTAAGAGAAGGGTGATCACTTAATCACGATTTAATTTCCCGACGAGAAACTCTGCAGGCAAGATAGAAATATAGGAACAAAAGAACTAAAGTTTGGTGAAAGTGATGAGCGACAATGCGCGAATGCAAGGGTTTCGCGATCACGTTTATCATAGTCATGCTCTCGTTATCCTCGGCTACTCTTGGAAAAGAAAAGCCGCATACTGAAGGATTAACGAACAAAATAAGAAGAAACGTCATTTTTCTTCGAAGATGAAATGTGTCGCTTGCAAGAAGTCACCTGAGGGAGCGTATTTGCGCGGTCGGCCGAAAATTAGCGCGGTGACGGCGATTAATGGCCCGAGCCGAGTCAGCTCGCGCGATTTAAATCTCGCCCCTGACTATACGCCGCGTTTCTTCTCGCATCTGCTCTCAACGTTTTTGCCGTTCCTCCGCAACAGCGTCACAGGGTTATCCGAGTGCCATGAACTCGTGAAGTCAGTGTCCGACTCGTCCGCGACGAATTTCTCACAGTGCGTAACGTAAAACTCTCTCGAGGCGTATATACCTATTCTGACGTTTGAGTGAATCTTGCGGGAAAATTGCGGTACCAGAGATAACGCCAATGCCGAAAGATCGCCGTTGGATTCTTTTCGCCAATGTGCGCCAGATTGTCGACATATCGGAAGCCGTAGGTCCGCTTCATGCGCGCGTAAATAACACAGTGCACGATGTACACAAATATTAATTACCAGCGGTAGCCGTGTGCCTTTGATAAAAAACCATCGACGCACATTTCATTATAGGCTATCCCTTTTACGAGGTAACCCCTTCGATATATAATCACCGGCCTACCGAATTAATGAAAGCAAAATTAAAGGCCGAGTCGCCTCTCATTAATCTCCGCCGCCAAGGGATGGACATCGGCCAGGGCGCGCGTAAGGAGCAAATGACGGGTATGAAAAGATGATGGACGCGAGTTTTCGGGACACCCCGTAGCGCACGACGGCGCGCTCTCATCGAGGTCCCTGACTTAAGTGATGACGGCTATAATGCTTTATATATGCAAGGGAGAGTAGGTGGATAAAGAATTTGTGAAAGAGTACGGCGGGCTGTCAACACGCTATAGTTATTTGATGTTTTGTCGCGTTTTTCAAATCGATATTTTTACTCTGATCAAAGCAATACGTCACAATACTGTAATCTCATCGTTATATACTTGAACAATTGATAGAAATATTGCACAAAAGGGAAAACAATGAAGGAAATAAGGCGAACAACGCGTTCCTCTAGCATCTTTCTCGAAGGAAGGATCCAGTGGATGGAATTTCTCCCGCGATAAGTCAGACGGCTTGATACCACCGAGCCGCGACGCGGACTGCAGCTTCAATTAACGCGGCCCATTAAGAGCGATTTACATCAGCTGCGGACGCGCGCGCGAAAAGAATGTCCCGCTATTGAGCCTAATGGACCTGTTTGCGCCTACCCTTCATGTACGGCCCTGTTGCGCTAACGAGCACTGTAATATGCGCAACGGATATGTGATTCTATTGCAAATCTTGGAGATATCACTTCAAAACGTAGATTTTTTTTTACCTTAAAAATCGCTTCCTCGCGTGGTTATGCTTGAAAAACGTAACGGGCATGATGAGCAACTGCGAGAAACGAGATCTCCAATTAGATAAAATGTACGGGTATCGTACGATTCTGCCGATCGACGACGTAAACGTTTCCGCTCTTTTCGCGAGCGATACGGAGTTATGGTCGTCGGTTTGACGTGCGGCTGTACGGTCATTCTCGCGCGATATCTTGCATGCGAAAGTATAAGTGTCCGCCGCGTTCCGAGACTTCCAATTGGAATAATAAATATATGAGGGGAAGAAAGACGACGCGCGCACGCACACGCGCATACGTTGCATCGGCGGGCGCTGCACCCTGCACCGCGTCTAAAAGCTCGATTCTGCGATCGGCGAGACGCCGCGGAATTACGTCGGGTTATTTAAATTTATTAATTGAGCGATATCAATGAACTCGCGCGCTAACAGTGCCCTCATTGAATTCACTCCGGCTAGACCGGCTTCACGGTAACTCTGCACGTCCGCGACCGTCGCGTGCTTCACCTAAAACGACGAGGACTCTCCGCTTCTTCGATACGTGCATCCGATTTCTTGCATTTCTAGGAAAGTTTCTAAATTAAGACACTTCTTGTCGTATCATCGAGAATTCCATAGCTTATTCATTCAATATTGCAGAGTAGATATAAAATAGAATAAGAATCGGTTAGGAACATTAATAAAGACATCCATCTGCCTGTGTCATGCATCCTAACATTTTTGTGGTCTTTTTTTTAAATTTACTTTGTATCGAAGTTTTTATAAAACTGAAACGTAAGTACAGATATAAGGCTTAAGCTTAACGTGCAGCCTTATCTTCGAGACAACTTTCGACTCATCGCGAAGCGGAACGCGGGATTCGGTTGTCGTGTCGACTCGATTATTGGCGGGCCAATCATTTTAATGGCTAATGTCAACCGAGAGCGACCGATAACCCCGTGCGATAAAAGAAGCATATATTTTGCAGAGATCGGTGATTGTATTGTATAGTGATGATCGAAGCGTGTGAGCGTTCAATTATAAATTAATCATAAAGTCACATTGCTGGAGCTCTTTAATTTAGCCGAAAAATTTAGTTGAGAAGTTTTCGCTGGGAATTCCTGACGTTTACTTTCGCATCTGCGGTGGCTTAAAAGGCGAGCGAGGTGCAACGATCCTCGCGTTCTCTTCCTTCAACCGAGTTCCATTGAAACGACGTGCAGCGATTTCCTAACCCTTTCGTCAGTCGGACGTCCGAACGACAAAAGCGGCTGAAAACGAGATATACCGAGTATAAGTTGAGTGACTAATGAACGGTCGGTAGTCCGCGAAGAAAGTGGGCGGTGAAAATTAAATAGCAGGCGCGTCCAAAAAAATAGCAGAACGTTTTCGGTCGTCAGGTGCCGCGGCGACTGCACCGCTTAATCCTGATTAATATCCCTGGAAACTCGCGCTAATGCTAATGCCAGCCAGACCGCATCTCTTCTCGGCTCATCCCGTGTTCCCTTTTCTTCGCCTTCGTCATCGTTCAGATCTTCACCGGTCGACGACTTCTATCGCCATTCCGGATTTACGAATGTGTAATCCCAGAATTTTTATCCCCGTTTAAGATTCAATATTTAGTTATCATCGGTTTCAAGAACGTGCATCTTATATATGTTTTAACAGATTGATAATCAACGATAAGAAAGAAAATTTTGCCAATAAAACTGTAGAAGAAACCCAATTTTATTCAATTTGTCGTGCTAGAAGCGAGATACGTTCTCGGTGTGAGAGCCCCTTGAGAATCGTGACCGACGATTGAGTTGTATCCAGCGTTTGTTAAGGCCGCTAGAGTGAAAGAGCGAAAGAGACGAGAGGAAGAGAAGGAGCGCTAGGGAAAGAGTACGACGAGGAGGAGGTAAAGGAAGAGGAAAAGGAGGAGCAGGAGGAAAAGAGGGACGAGTCGACGAAGGGATGGAAGCGCGAGGGAGAGAGAGGATTCCCGATCGAGACGTACGAGACGATGCATCATCTACGGTCGCCCGTGAATCGGACGAGGATGAGGATGGAACGTTTTCGTGCGAGCAGGACGCAGGACGTAAATTCACGTGCACACGAGCGAAGGAGCGCGCGTCCGCGTGCGCGCACCGGACAAAGAGGCACTCGTGCAGTAAACTCGCACGATCTTCGTGGCGCGTAAAACCGCCTTTGGTCGCGTATATACGAACATACGAGGCACGAACACGTAAACGCCCGCACGTATAAATTGTATGGACAACTGTTCCGTAAAAATAGCGGAGCAGTCAAAGAAAAAAAAACCCGGGAACTCGCGCGAGCGAGTCGTTGAATATTTTGTATTGACGATTGAAGCTTAAAAAAAATATGTCTGAATGGCGAGAGAAAGAGAGAGAAAGATTGAGATGAACAAAATTCATCTGCTCGCACTGTCGCGAAATCCTCGACGCAGTCGATCGAGATACACGTCGCGTCAATTTTTGAGACGAGCACGGAATGAATACGTACCACGCGTCCCGAGAGTGCGATTACGGACGTAGGAGTGGTGGAGAGGTTGCCCGGGGGGCAAGCATCTGGCCGTAATTACTAAATTATCCTTTAACTCCGCCGTCTACTCGGGACCGTGCCGCGATCTTATCCGAGAGGAGAGGGTTGTGCCTAGGTTTACTCAGCCCAGGCCGAGTGAAACGATCGCCGTTTATCGTCGGCATTCCCGTGGCAAGAGCGGGACGAAGCCACATACGGGCCTCGGGTAGATAAGGACGGTAGAGGCGGAACGCGGGTTCGTTTTGTTAGATGTCGGCACGTTAAATTCTCTGGTAATCGGTACCAGCGAGCGTCATCGATGTCAGAAGGATTCGTTCGGTTATCCGCGAGCCGCAGATATTCCAATTTATCGCGGAACTCGTAATCGCCGATCGTTCGCTTTCTGCGGGAAATGCACCTAATATATATGCAAACACATGCATCCATCCATACTACATGTTGTCTTTGTCATATTTGCAAATATGTGATAAATTTAAAAAAAAAGCGTCTTTTAGTCCTCAATAACGTATCTACGATATCAACTATTATTTACGTTTATAATAGCAATTGACGAATTTTGGCGAAACGGCAAGCATTTTTTATATAGCTACGTCATCGTAAAGAGTTAAGAATATATTTGCAGCTATTATTTAGAACAAATATCTACCTATCAACTTGACGTACGTGCGATCGATCGATAGATCCCGGGTGATCTCATGGAACAGCCGCTCTGCGATCTTTATTTTTTTTCTTTTTTTTTTGCGAGCCCGCCAAGGGCTGGGAGAGGTTAAGCCGAGCAGATAGGTAGATATTCGCGGTAGGACGATCTTGAAGGTAAGAGGCCAACCGAAGAAGGCACGAGGAGGAACGAAACGGAGTGGAACACGGTGGAGAAGAGGCCGAGGAGAGGGCAGCGAGCTGTCCAGGTCGATGATGCATGGTACCAACGACTCGGTCGTGCTACTCCTCTGCGAACTTCATCTTTGATGCCGCTCCGCTTGCCTACTCCATATCTTCGCTTCTTCCCAACGTTCTCTTGTAATATTCGCGCACGGAATCCTCAATTTCCTTTCACGACCGACCGATGAACGGTCTAGGCTCGAGAAAGTCTAGTGGCAAATTGAATGATTTAAATCTAGCGACTTAAGATTTTCCGATATGAACAAATTTTCGATGTAGCATTGAAATTGTCGTCTTTTTGCTCTATGCGCAACGTTTGAGAAAATTGCCATATATTTTGGGACATTTTATTCTTTAATTGGAATCACCACGCAAATTTCTCCCTTCTCTCAGTCGTCCTTGATTTCGCTTTTATTTCGTCGTGTGCTCCGACTGATGTTTCTCCGTCGCAAATCTCGCACCTGCCGCGAAGAAAGATGAAGACATACCGATCGAGAGTTCCCGCTGCGAGACGCATTAGTCGTTACCCGGGATACATCGGACGTCCCTCTTATTCCGTGGCCGAGCAAGCTCGGTTCTGCATTCGTACAAATGCGCGCCTCGAAGCGGCATTATCGTTCGTTATCGTCCGCTATCGCGTTCGCGGAGTGACGCGTCTCGAAGATTCGCGACAAAACTCGTTTCTACTCGTACTCATTTACGAGCGTTGTTGTACGCGACCGATAATAGAGTCCGCGTGTCTCGTCAGTGTTTAATTCAAAAGAAAAGCATATATAAATGTAAAATAATTAATAAAAAGTTATAATTGTAGTTTCTTAACCCTAGGGCACGCAGCATGGCTCCCAGACCCAGACGAAACTTTGCTTCTTCGGAATTTTCTGTTTTTGGTATTTAGTTTTAACTTGATAACTTGACAAAATAAAACTTTTCGGTATTAATACCTATTCAGGCATATTCATAAATTTCACAGCTTTAAAATAACAAAAATGCAAGTCCAAAAATATTAATCTGAACTCAGAGTTACAGTCTATCAAAGTTACATGGTATCTTCCAGACCCATGGTATGTGTTTTTAGAACACTCCACAAGCTGTGCGCGATGTAACAATTAAAGGAACGTATATAGCTAGCTCAATTTTTGTCTACAGATTAAGCTAACTCGCGAGATCAATAAAGAAGTAAAACAGTTTCTTAAAGTTTACACTATATATTCGATAACTTGATAAATCGCTCGATGATTTATAGCGGTCTTTATCCTGCAACAGGAAAGACTGATAGGGTGAAGGAGCCATTTGGAGAACCATCGCGCGTGCCCCCGACAATGATTTGTTGTCGACGAATCGAAGGCAAGCAGGCCGAATCGTACGAGCGAACGAATGCTTGATACCTGCCGTGGATTGGCCGGGTAATGCGATCACGTTTCGCGGTGAGCCGATCGAGCGAAATGCCCGGCGAGCCAATCGGCCAATCGATTTTACGAGCGCGCGAGAAAATCAAGGGGCGGCTTCGGGTGGACGAAGGAACCTCGTTCGCTCCCGGCTCTCGAACCTATCGCAAACATTGCGAGATGAATTCGGCACACGCGGCACGTTCCCAGCAATGGCGCGGACATTAAACACGTCGGGGCTGCGAAATTTCCCAAGCAAGAATTCCGAAAGGGGCATATTCTCTGCTTTCGCCCGTGGAAACTGCTTCTCCGCGAAAGGAGGAGAGATCGTTTGGCCCGCATCGGCGTAGGTCCGTCGTGAAAGTTGAGACTGATACACAAGGAAGCATTCTCGATCATTTGGACGTCCACTCGAACGTTCGGTAAACGTTGCGGGATATTATCTTTCGTTTGCACGCGAGAGAAGCGTTTACTCTTTCGATTAAGAGGGGCCTCTGCCCACGTGGCACCCGTGTTTCTTCGAAGAACGGAAACTCAGGTGCGAATATAGAAGATGCCCGCAAGGGTCGCCAATATATCGGGAGTTGACTTTCTGAGAATATAAATTTCTTCTGAAATTATCATTTTTATATTTTTTAATATCAATATATGAATAAAACATGTAACTTTCTTTTCAAAAATGACTTCTGCGATTTCTTTTTTTCTTTGCTAAAAAATAATCGACGATTACCGAAGCGTTAATTTTATTTATAAACCTACGGTTTTAAAACAATTCCGCGATTATATGTATGTATATAGCCATATATACTTATTATTCGCGATGCGAAATGTTCACGCGCCTCTGGAATCTCATTAAGTAAATATCTTAACATTTTTATATTTTAAACGTTTTTCGAAATATATCATTATTAATTATTTCATCATACTACACATATACAACCACATATCAGTAACAATTTCTATGATCACAGTTATGCGCGCGTAAAATCCACGACATGTTACGAGACATGACGTAATTTATGAGCCAATAACACTCAAGCTCTCAATCGGCTCTCTCGCAAAAATTGTGACGGCATTTATCGCCGATGTGTTAATTAGTGCATCCACCGGTGGCGCTCAATGTGAGTCCCACGCGTCCGCGCTGGACGAGGACACATGAGTTTTTCGACCGGCACGTAAGATTCGGTTTTTGTATAGAAAGAAGCGCCTGTGTGTTGACCGGCGTGGGCGGGCCGCGTTTTTAGGTCAAGCCCGAGAGAAGTATCGCTCTTGTGCTCATCAGGCTGCGCATGTTTCGTGTCGGAGCACGACGCGTGAAAATCTCCACGGCGGAGATTCGTGGAACGTACATACGCGCGAGTAACAATTTGCCACGGGTTTCCATCGTCAAGACCTCCGTAGAATCGTTATCGACTCTGGAAGCGCATGGGGAAGCGTGGGTAGCGCGCACCAGTGAGCAACCGTTCCAACTCGAGCGCGATCGCGCACGCATAGGTGCGGGACGCAAGGTGTGAACTCCGCGCGCACGCAGATACGTAATAATTTCCACACGTGGCGCGAGATCGCACGCGTGGCGTAACCGGCGCGGCGTGCGCTCTCCCTGATTTACGAGCGGCGCGGATTAAACGCGATCCGCGCCTTTCAGCGCCGGTTTCGCGTTTACTCATCCGCCGCTTTACATAATTCCCGACGTGCGCTAGATTACTCGCTCGCGTATGGGAAGGACGCGTATCGGAAAAGCTATCACGATTGCACGCGCTTTTAACGCGAGTAACGACGCTGTAAATAATCTCCGCTATTATATGTACGACAATTGTATACGTAAGACTATCGAAACAAATTACGATTTGTACTATTCGTTTAAACGTAAATTCTCGCATGCTCATTTTAAGATCAATCACAGCGACAATTGCCTGATAAAACCCAACGCGATAGTTTTCACAAAATAATTAAAAAAAAAAAAAAACAAGAGCCGTTTCTGTTGGAAAATGACGATAATCGCGCGATTGTCGCTACATTGATAATTCTTGCGAATATTCGTTTCTCCAGATAAAAGATATGGCGTTGATAAAAAAGAAAAGGTGCGGTATCGGCGATTTTAGATGGAAATAGGATGATAGAGACGTAATTTGTGAAAATAGTTATCGCGTTTCTCGTTTCTCCGACAAGACGAACGTCGAAGACGAACGTCGGCTATACACAGAAAAAAAAAATATATATATATATATAAATATGTTAAATAATAATAAATAAATAGAAATGTCAAACCGACCCACGGGATATCAGTTGAAGTATAAATGCGCGAATTTGGGCACGCAATCAGTGTTGCGGGAAATAAACGTTAACACATTTATTTAACTGTCGATGTATTAGAAGGAAAGCAATTTACATACTGCTCATATATACGTAAAACAATCTATCAACCTTCTCGTAAGAATTTGAATTTCTTTTCTTGATTGAACTATATAAAATGACTTCCTGCATTCAAGCAAGTTTTCTTCGTTTAACGCAATAAAATATCTTATTTCAAGATTTCCACGTTCAAACTGAAGATATTTTCGAATCAAGAATGTGTTCTTCTTTCCGCGCAGCTTTTCTTTTCGGCAACACGAGTGGTGTGGTTGGAGGAAAGGGGGGGGGGGGGGGTAAGCTGACTAGAGGTACACCCCGCGCGCCGTGCGCAGCGCGCCTAGTCAGCCTACCTCCCCCCCCCCCGTTCGACGTCACCGCCTAGTTGCTCCGCGACCTCCGCGTACTGTCCGGTGTATTCTTTTCTATCGCGCCCGTCGTTGTATATTTTGCAGCATCTGTTCGTTGAACGAGAATCGTGGATCGCCATCCGGCGTCCGGGGTGTCGAGGATCGTCGAGGAGCATCGAGTGGAGCACCGTGACGGATTAATTGAGGAAGGTGATCGCACTTAGCTATATACGATATTTGCGTAACGGTGGTATCCGCGCGTATATCCGCCATAGCGGTGCGTCGCCGCCGCGCCGCGTCGCTTCGCTCCAACTTTCGTGCCGGTCGGGAGTGCGTCGCGTTAAACCGGAGTAAATGTACGATCGTTCTGAGGTGTCTAATCGATTTCGTCGACAAGTTAACGCGGAGTATCGTGAGACTTTCGCCCGTTCCGCGTTATTCGCTAGTGCGTCGAGGATATATGTAGCTGCAACAAGACCAAGGAACATCGGGGAATCGTCGCGACGGGGGATCCCGATGGAGAGAGACGATCTCGCTGTTCATCCACGATAATTGGGTGAGTGATAAATTTCTCAATTACTTCCTGCATGCGCGCTTCTTCGTCGCACGTCGCGGTCGCGAAGAAAGGATATCCCGAAGATTATTATCCCCGAACGCGAGATACGCATTACCGGACGCAAGTGCGTCGGCGTTTTGAAACGCAGTTATATTTGAAAATATAAACCAACGTTTTTTTTTTCTAAGTAATTTATCGTCGCGCTATCGCGCCACGGCACCACCCCGTGATTCTCTTTGACGCGCCGAATCGAGTGGATCGCGATTGCCGGAGCTAGGAGAGAGGCCCGACTCCGAGAGGAGAGATTGAGTTACAAAGATAATCGGATGCACGCCCATTCGCACGACCACGCATCACGATATCTTTTAGGCGCGGTTCACAACGCGAGAGTTGAATTCCTTCGAGATACCCTTCGTCGATGACTCCCCCCCCCCCGGGTACCGACTCCGCGCCCCCGTCCGTTAGGGCAGAAGTTTCAAGATCGCCGGCCACTTTGTTTACATCGACGGCCGATCGATCGCCGTTTGCATCGGCGTGAAATACACTCCGCGGACGCTGATGAGATGATCATTAACGATAATCGGCGCCGCGCTACCGAGGCAAACGATTGATTTCGCTCGCGCGTAAGGAATAGGCGGAGTTAATTTCAAATTACTTATCGGAAGGATTATTTGAAACGATTTAGCGATCGATTTTATTAACAGCTTGAAAATGTAATCGAATTAGCTGAGACTCGGTCGAATTTATATACCTTCGGGCGGCGTTAACGATATCCCGATGGAATTTCCGGGGCTTTGATATCTCGATCCCTTTCGATCCGCGAGTGCCTCTCGAAAGAGAGAGATTTCCGACCTCTATGGATTCGAAGATCTATATTCTATAGAGATCTTGGGCGCGCGGGCGAGGCGCGGTGGGGTTACGGAACGCGCGACGGGGGCAGATGGGCTCGGCAGCGCACACAAAAGCGATAAATCAACGTAATAAGTCGGACCTGGGAAGAAACATCGAGTCCATAAAGATGTTGGTTTAGGACACACACGCATTTCTCCGAGGCGTGCCCCTCGCGGCACATCGCGGCTCTCCCTCTCGCTCCCCCCCCGCCCTCGTCCCCCCCGTCGCCCGCTTAGAAAATCATGAATCGCCTCCGATCTCGATCTCCGAGACCCGGGGCACACCCGCGTGTCGTGGGATCTAATAAAGAGAAAGATATAGCCCGGTACACCCGGTACTCGTGTTTTCTCTGTATATATAAAAATGTTTTGCTTACTAGCTCTCGTTCAGAATCACCGTCAAAGCGTGAGATAATAAACACCGATCCGCGGGATGTCAGTTGAAGTATGTGCGAATTTGGGCACGCACAATATCTGTGTTGCGGAAAATAAACATTAAAAAATTTATTTAACCGTCGATATATCAGAAAAAAAAGCAATTAATCGTCTGCGACTTATGAAATTTTTCGCCTATGTTATTTTAGTAATACAAAATAAAATCTAAAGATACTGTATTGTTATAATTCTTTTAAACAATTTTTAATGCTCAATTTTGTATACTGTATCACTTTTGTTCATAGTAATGTATCGTTTATAAATTAGTGGTTTGCTTTTACTTCGACGAGGCAAGCAACGCCGCGAGTATTTTGCCTCTGCTCCTCGTTCCCCTACACGAAGATTCGATTTGGATCTTTCGAAGCTTCCTCATCCTCTCCTTCCGAGAACGGAGGAAGTCGAACGTCGGGGGAAGAACCGAAAGATTAAAGGGCGAAGTTAATGGCTCAATTAGCGCGGCTGGCAAGCAGCAAAACACGGAATGGAACTCGGGCGGAAAAACTCACGCAACGGCTAGGATCTCTTGAATTTTACGCGCGCCGGGAAAATTGGAGTTCGATTTTTTGGAAACTTCGTTTCACATCGGAAGAGATGACGAATCTCTTCAAATAATAATCGTTCTAGAACACATATCAACATTTTCAATTTTTATTGCGCATCCACATCCACGTACAACTTGACAACGTAATCGGTAATTTCTCAATACGTAATACTGTTAAAATCTCTCTTTGGGCAAGAACACTTGTATACGTGCGCTCATCGTAAAATATTAATGATTGTTTGCAATGTTATCCGGAGAAAAGCCGAAGCGCGAATAATAAAACGTGAGGCAGGACGGTCGCCCGCACATTTTTCCATCCGGCGAATATAAACGCGGCCCGACAGTCGGGCGATAACTCGAGACTTTATTGTCTGAGAATATCGCCGTTCCAGGGGACGCCGATTTTCGCCACGGAATTGCTCGGCTACTCGACTTTAGCCGGGTTTATGGTTTTTGACGTAGGCGCCGCGCGCGCGTTGGCAAAGAAAGAGAGCGTGGCGCGATCCCCCGACTCGCAGAGAGCCGATCTTAACGATTCCCGCGCGGCCCGGCGGAATCGATGATAAAATCGAAGAACGACGCGCCCGTCGGCGATTGGCACTAAAGTCGTCCGAGGGGTTCGGCTTTATAGTTTCCGCGGCACGGATACCGTGGTGCCCGGTGCGACGAAAAAAAAAGCTTAACTGGAAAACCGTGTCCGCCGCCTCTGTCAGCTGTCATTACGCGTCGTTAACTTGACAGTGGACAGAAAGTCAACGGGCCGACCGGCGCGGCGTGCGGACGGATCTATATGGTCGGCCTATACAGGGATTACGAGACGGTCGGTGCGCCTCGCGGATAGAGCGGTTATCTTTATGCCGTTTCTAAGAAGATTCTCGCCTTCCCTCTCGCCATCTCCCGTGTTTCTCTCCGCGCTTTTCGTTTCACGCTCCGGTGATCGCGGCGCGTTCCTTCATCTCGCTCTCAGGATTGCCAAAACCGACCTGTGTATACAATCTTTTTTTTCCTCGGTATCTAATGATCGTTACAGAACGTATCGTTTATACGATAATCATCTCGTCAAACTTAAAGCATACATGAAGTTTCCAAAATTAAAAACTCAAAAATCATGCCTAAAAATAATAAGGATATATTATTCCATCGTTTCAATGATTTACACGGATTTACATGTAATAATATGACTGTGCACGAATAATAAATCCCGCATTACGTAAATCGAACACATAGATGTGTCAAATAGATAAACATATTGTTGAGAATGAAGTGGTCAAAAAAGAACAAGGACAATTTATTCCCGTGCAAATTATCTTACTTCACTAAACCAGCATAATGGTACGCGCCCGAGAGTTCGGGTAATCCCCAAATGGTGTTCCACAGGAGGAAACATCCCCGTTAATCTGTCGCTTGTAATCCCCGCATCTTCGCCGAAGGGACGCGCGATTGAACAACCTCGACAATCGGATTAACCCCGCGGCGGGTGAGAGAAGCAGGGACGCCTTCTTCCTCGTCGGACACCGGACGCGACTCTCGATCGGAGGGGCGCGGTTCACACACGCGGTTTATACATTTAAACGGTCAGATATTCGAGAGATGTGTTGCTCCTACGCACGCACGCGGGGGAACCCTCTCCCGGGCCATTCTCCCGGGGGCCCCGGCTCTCGAGGAAGAGATCCCGGAGTGGTAAATTCTCCAACGCCATAACACCGCCACCGTGCGTTTGTTTGGACAAGGGCATTATGAGATTTTATGCGAGCCACGCGTGCTTCGTCGACTTACAACGTTGTTTATGCACCCAACGGCACACCTCGCGCCTGCCTACCTCCTCCTTCGCCTCCTCCGTTCCCCCCCCCCGCTCCGGAAAGAACAGCCCGCCGCACATTGTCGGCTCGTTCTCCGATCCACCCTTACTTTTCTATACGTTGCGATACATTTTTCTCGTTCCCATCTTCATTCAAAAAGACCTCGACGACCTTAATACAAGGTGTTACAGAAATCAGAGCGCGTTGTTATCTCAGAAAGCGCGAATCATGGTTTTCTTAACACTCGACGAAATATCGTGGGAGCCGTGCGAGCAGAGATCGGACTCTAAAAATATTTCCCCTCTGCATCGCGAGAGATGCTCGAAACAGCGACACGGATCAATATTAAATCTCGCGCATCATCGGGTTACCATCTTACATGAACACTCTGCTGCGTAACTCATTTATTTCTGAACATATTTCACATTCTGATTTAAAATAACGTAGGTAACTGTTATATTTATCACGTTATTCCAGAAGCAATTTATAAACGCTAAAAATTTTATCAATAATGCGCGCCATGCAATAGCGACAAAATGAACTATCGGTAGCGTCGTTATCTTTCGACTTTCGCGAATCTTTTGTCTCGTCGACCGTTTATACGCGCGTACTGTTCATCGAGGGAACGAAAAGCACATCAGTGATAATGAATATTTATTTGAACGAAACGAGCGGCGAGAACCTTTTGACGCGCCGCAATCTCGGTGGGGATACACCGACTCGGTTGAAGCAGACAAAACAAACCCATCTTATCAACGAGTACCATCGCTTAATTGTGTCATTAAAGCGATTAGCCTCGGAACGAGTCATCCCGACTAGGGGTACATTTCTCACGGGTGGCGAGAAACGTCATCCGTTACTATAACTGCTAATAGCATTATTTATTTCTTTCATTAGGATTATAAACTTATTTACAATGACGTGTACTTGTCTCTAAAACCTTGTCATAAATACAATTCTGTAAAAAATAACCGTTTATTAATCGTGTAATTAATTTTTATAAAATATGTAGTTTAATTCCCACAGTTATTTGATCATTTAAACATTGGTTTGATGAGTCACGTTATTTTTGTATTATTTTTATATTTATTATAATTCCAACATTCTCTCTCTAACCGCGTTCATTAATCATGCAATTAATTTGTATAAAATGGTTTAATCTCCACAGTTTGTAACACGATTATTTTATTATTCAACATCAACATTTAATGAATCATTATTTTTATATTTATTACTTACTACAAAAAGAATTTTAATTTTAATTCTAATCTTTCTCTAGAAGAAATATAACAAGTGAAAAGAAGCTAAAATGACACAACAATATTTTTTAACAAGAAAATTTTCAAAAAATTTTGAATACAAGGTGTATTTTGGCACATTTGGTTAGCGGTCCAGATTAATCTTATCAAGAGCTAAGGATCAGATCAAGGCGATGCGTGGCTCCGCTTGCGCGCAAAATTCTACCCTCTCGCATGCATACACGCGTATTCGTGCTACGTTGCAGCGACTAGGGGTTGTATGCGAGTATGCGTTATACGCTATCGCGACGTATCGTATCGTATCGTATCGTACCCGGGTATCGTGTGTCTCCTGCGGGCCGGAGGCTCCTGGCACAAAACGTGGGCAGCGGCGTTATGAATGCGTGGAATTTATCAATGGACGGCGCGCCAATGATAAATCGCACGTGCAGTGCGCGTATCCGCGATGGTCTCGGCACCGGTGGCTCTCTCTATTCGCGCGAAAGAGGCGCGGAAGAAAGGAGGCGAGGGACGAGGGACACACGCACACACACACACGGCCCCCCAAAGCTGGAAGGGAATGTCTTCCTTCCTTCGACGAGTCCCTACCGTGTGTTGCATCGCGAAGCCGCGCGCTGACAAATCGCTCTCCCGTTTTTACGCGCATCTGTACGTTGCCGCGCAGTGCCGGCGGCGTACTTGGGATCGCGTAAATCCGCCCGGTCATGTTTACGCAGTTTACGCCGTGATACCGAGTACCGAGAAAATTATTCGAGGGTGGAACGACAGGGGAGAGCGGGTTTCGATACTACCGTACGCAAACAAAGCGTATATCTCTTTTTATCAGTATCCCTTTCGATCCTGCGATCTGAACAAAAGGTAAAATCGCGCAAGGTATTCGTTAGATAAGCGAAGAATAAAGAGCACATTTACTTCGCGACGCGCACTCGAATTGCATGCATCGTTCCACTCGCGACGAAGTGAAATCCGAACGAACGAGTATGCAAAGGTAACGTCGCGCGACAAGCGGAACGAGAAGTGTCGCGACAACACTTCACGCGCCTCGATTTTCGATAAGCCGAAAGCATCGCGGCCGCGCCTTATAAGCGCGAGCGAAACGGTCCGGGGTCCGGACGAGCGAATTAAAGAGCGAAACCCGCGCGGGAAACACGTATCCGCTCATTCGCGATCCCAACGACGGCGAACATGGTTCGATAAAACGAAGTTCAAGGATTCGCGACGCGCCCGACGAATTAAGAGGCGCGTCCCGCCGCGCCGCGCCGCGCCGCGCCGCGAGGAATTTGCGCCGATAAAGCGTACGTAAGTAAAAGGACTCGCGATATTTTACACGCGCCCGATCCGATCCTCGGACGGATCCTCGTCGGCGATGCCAGCACGAGAGGGTGGAATACCAGCATGTCTCTGGTAGCCCGTGCATCTCGTTTGTTTTCCACGACGCGGGACAACAGCCCGCATCTTCGCCGCGCGCGGTTCCCTTCCGTTCCCAACCGTTCCGCGACGGCCCACGCGATGAAGAGATTCATAAACGGGACGCGAGACGATCCTGTTGCATTGTTTGTGTCCCGTTTCGCGGTGGAACGAGATCTTCCTCCCACGATCGGTGCGTGGGGTCAGCGATGACGCTTCGGTCGCGATTACGATAAAAACTTACGATAAGGCCGGGTACCCTTCTTCCACGGGGTCTTCGATGTTCGAATTCGCGTGCTGTGTCTTTCATTCGACTTCGGGGTGTCGTTATCAGCGGGGTGTCGTCAAAGCGAATCGAGCTGTCTTACACCGAGATACCATCTCGTTCATTCGGCGATGCATTAAACTAGCTGAATTAAGCGTTTGCCGTGTCGAAAACGTGTCGGACGCGATTCGTCAGCGGCGGCGCGCGATGACGCCGAACCGTGGAACCGACGATGTGTCGTTCGCTGTGACGGAGCGAAACGCCGAAGGCAAAAATACACGGCGTGTCTCGCATCCTCGTAAAGAGACGAAAATATCTGTTCAAGACAACGCGAGAGAGGAAGGCAGGGACGGGATACGGCGCCCGGCGCGCACCATACACTTTACATCCGCCATCGTTCCTCTACACCCTTTCCCGTTCCGAGAAGCGCCACTGAAGCTTCGATAGACTCGCGAATGATCTACGCGCGATAGAGATAGGATCGAAAATATCGTAAGTTTAAAATTGACGAGACACGTATTTAAAACTTATGAGCATTACGAGAAGTAATGTCAATATTTATCAAACGAATAGAGTGATTAAATAATAATAATAATAAAACATGCATTAACCATTAAGAATCGGTGATTAAAATTATCGATCAATGGGACTTATAAAGTAAAGCAATCTTTAATCGAAACATTACTCAATGCGTCGAAGTCTTCATCTCGACGCTTTAGCACATCCGGTTTATGCACCAAGCAACGAACCATGTAATAGCCGTAAGATTTAATTGCGTTGTTCTACGTTCGAGAGCTCTAGGTACGCTTTTCAACATCTGTGAAAAATTACGGTACAAACATAGCGATTAAATAAATTATAAGGTACCGACGGCATTGACGGCAATGATATATCCAACGATATTGGTAACTCAGTTTCTCATTTTTTACACTTGGTAGTCAAATAATCTTTACGTCTCCTATTTATCATAGACGTGAGAACTGCGGCAAGAAAGAATCTTCGCCCCGTGAACGAAATATTGTTTCTAACTATAACTTATTCTATATTTACAATGTTTACATGTAGAGGAGCCTAGGTGAATCTCTCGGTCATGCGTTGTCACTTTTCATCGCAATCTGGATATATACAGACATGCTTGCCAGCACGCGCGCATGTGCGTGCGCTACTTGTCCGATCTGTCACATAACTCGGGGTGGTTTTACGACGTTTTGCAACGTCGTGTGTTCGCTGTAAAACCGCGAACCCTCGTAAATGCCGACGCGCATATTTCCCTCGTGAATTAAATTCGCGTGGCGCGATTTTCTCCAGCGCGTCTCTTTCCCCCCCCTCCCTTCGTCTCCTGTTTTCTCTTCGTTTTTTTAGATTTTCAGTCTCTACACTGCACCGGTTCACGCCGACATCACCATTCGTTTAGCCGCGCGCGCTTACAGCGACCGCGACGAAGCCGACGCGATTCGCTCTTCGGCCTCCTACTGCGAGCTTCAAGATCGTGGCACGAATAAAGAAAGCGGATGAACAAAGGACGAGGCGAGAGACTCGATAATCGGTGCGTCTCCTCATGAGAACCGCGAAATTGGCACCGCTGAATTGAGTTCCTCTTTTGTTCCATAATCCCCAAAATTTTTGGAACGCACTTAGAAAACTCAAATGCTTAGCATATCTAGTCTTGAGGTTTAAAACCAAACAACTAACACACACGGATTTAGAAAATACCGTACAATGCTTAATAAACTTTTAAAATATTGGAATATATACTTTGGATGCTTTTTAGCTTTTTCAATCTTAAGAAAATTCATACACATATTCAAAAAAATCAATTGTTATTTACGCTTTATTATACGTATAATTATCGTAATTATGACAATGTAGCAACCAATCATGTGTCTAATATTTTTACACTCGAGTTGGCAAACATTACGAATCCGTCTGTGCACGTGTGCGTGTCTAAATATTGATATTTACATTGTGCCTCATTACACGTTGGTAAATTTAGGCAATTCTTAAGCGGACAAGCGTAACTCTGCGCGCGGATAATAATCGGTACAATTATACAGATCAATATTCTACGCGCGATCACGCGCAATCTCGCGTCCCCAATAAAATTGTCGACCGACCGAGGATTTATTAGCCGCTCGCGCTCTATACTACCTGTCCCTTTTTATCGATACGATATTGCGGATGATCGAGAGGGTGGCAACTGTTGCAATTAAATGCTTAATTGGACCGACATACTGGAGCTCCGGTGATTGCCGTACGGGACACCTGCTACAGTTGATGCCTGATTTAATGCTGCGGAAGAATCAACGCCGAGTTTTACAACGCTCTTAAAATGCACCCGTTTTTTTTCCCTCACTTTGTCGTCCCCGTTAAAATATTCATGTCGTCCGAGACGATCGAGATTAAGCGACTGACTTTTTGCATAATTGTCATTTTAATTGTGCATTATTAATTGACCACCGAGTCGGCGAAGTGTGACGCTGATTAACCGCGATGTTCCGTTAAATTAAAATGATTGAAACATCCACTGTGTAACAAATGTACATTTCGAGCAACTTTGTTACTCGTGCCTCATTTTCGATCTGAAGGTATTCGTGAAGGTATTCCGTATCCCTCAGGGATACGTCGTAGCACCTGAGATCGAGAATAATGGCGCGGTCTCTATTAGGCCTTTCGACGGGGCACCGCAATTCCACGGTGAAAATGAAGCGCTGAAAGGACGGAAACCGCGGCTTTGTTCGGTCCGCGTCGAAGCGTCTAATTATTGCGTCGCTCGCCGCGCGCCACTCCGTTTCCATGTCCGAGAGCGCCTAGCCTCGACCGCGGCGAGGCGAGGGTGTCGGGAGGAGGTAATCTCGTTGCGTGCAATCGCGTGTCGTGTTCGCGGAACGTGAAAACGTGCGAAGAGGCTTTAATTAACTCGATTAAGACGTTAAGCGGCTATTCCACCGGTAACGCGATTCTCCGCCGAGCTCCTCTCTCACCCGTGTGTTCGATTCGATACTCGGAGCGCGTCGCATGTCTTCCGATCACGTCGATTCTCCCGTTGAGAAGCTTCTTGTTAACGCTCCTTGTTAACGCTTTTTGTTTCACGCGCGCAATAACGCGACTCGTACCACCACTCGCCGATCACCGTGTATGCAAATGCAAAGTAAAATCGTTGATCTCGCGCTGTTTTCATTAGATGCAATCATGTTACGTAAAATATAACATAGTCAATTTGCGTCGGTGTACTTCGTATTTCCAGCATGTGCAAATTATAGGTGATTACGCATAAATCAACGTCTTTTCGCTCGCACGGAACAGCTGGGAGATTGTGAGTGAACTAATTATTAACAAAGTTCGATCGAAATTCCGCGAACCGATATTACGGGCTTGCCCCTTACGAAAGGGTGACGTATAATAACATGCAAACTCCTTAAATCTTAATTCTAATCGGTCGTGGTGTGCGTCGAGTTGAAAAGTCGTGTGCGCTCGGTGGATATATCGCATATCTTGATCCATATCTAATGACTTTGAATTCTACTTAAATATAGGTAGGAACAATTGCGATCACGAATGATAAACACCGAACAGCAAACACGAGCAGTTTCACGGTGAGACAAGATAGTACACAAACTAATTCCTTTATAATGATTTAATGAATATGTTAAACCGAAGAGATTTTTCGTTATAACATTTACGTTTAAATGTATATCACGGGTTCTCCTTCATGGATGTCTTTTCAAGTTTTTTCTAACGTTTCTAACGTTTCTAACGTTAAAAGACGCTGGAATTCGGTATCAAGCTCGAGCTTATAAAATAGTTTCTCGATACAACTCGCTCTCGACATTCGTCACAGCACGTCACGTATATGGACAGTTGAAAGTGAATGTAAATAAAAACTCACGGGTGATGTGGCGGTGGGTGGAAAGCTACGGCCGCGGCGGCCGCGGCCGCCGCCGCGTGATGCTCCCAAGCGGCGGCGGCCGGATGCGCCGGATGCGGCGGCGGTGGTGGCCCGTGATGCGGATGAAACGGCGGCGGGGGTGCCGCATGGGGGTGCGGATGGAAGGCCGCGTGGAAGGCCGAGTGCGAGTGATGCGGCGGTGGCGGCGGCTGCAGCAACGAGAATGCCTCCTGATGATAAGCGACCTCCTTCTCCGGCATCTTGCCGGCGGCCGCCGTCGCTGCGGCTGCTGCTGCTGATGCCGCTGCTGCCAAAGCCAGCTGTCGCGCCAGAAAATCGCCGCCCGTCGTCCCTTCCAGGATCAAGGCAGATCGCACGTCGTCCCGGCACCCTGCTTGCGGCACCGATGATGGCGATGATACAAACGACGGGCGACAATGGCGGACATAGTCCGTTCGCTTGTCTTTGAAAAAAGACACCGGTGCGATGAATGTGTCACCGCAATTGCCTCCTCGTTTGTCCTCGATCGAGATGATCGACCTGTCTCGTGAGGCGCGCTCTTCTCCACGTCTACATTCTCGTTCTCAGAGTTTGAATAGCGAAAACGTGTCCTGCGTCGCTAGGCCCGTCGGCGCTTCCGAAGGAGCCCAATCCTACGGAGTTTTCAACGACGCTCACACACAACGTTTCTCGCAGATTCTCCTTGAAACGTCTCCTTAGGATCGATCTTGATTTCGTCTGTGACTTGATTTGCTTGCGGACATTCGAATTATCCAACGGCTATTGCTACCGACGCGCGCGCGAGACTCCTTTCACTAGGCCGCCGAATACGGTGACTCAGTGGTTCGTTAATCCACGCGGGCCAGTTTCGATCGGTCACTGATTTGAACGAGTGGCAACGCGTACCGGCCAGGTCACAACGCGTATTATCGTCGCACGAACGATTCCGTCGTCGAACAGACAGATTCGTGAGGCGGTGTCGATCGATCACCGTCGTCGCGATTAACGCGCGACGACTTCCACTGATCGCACGAATCGGCAGCACGTTCACCACGATTAAACTGCTTCTGACGGCGCGTCAGACGTCCTTGCGATCGCATTCCTAACCACTACCCCCCCCTCCCCCGACGAACGAACATACCGGAGCACCGCGGGCCGATCGGCAAATAACACGCGCGACACTTGATTTATTCCAAAATGGAAACACTCTGACATTAGGTTTCACCGTTCCTGTGCCCGGAATGCAAATAATTAACCTCTTCGTCTAGGTGCACGATAAGGCCGTGTCTCCGACGGCGGGCGCGGGGGTGACGAAGTTGTCTGCTTTGAGAAAGACGCGAGTTGAAACGTGCATGCGGGCTCTGTCACGGTGCTTGTGCTTTGGCGGGTATGGCGGTACTGAAACTCCTCCACTACTACCACCACCATCACGGCCATCAAGAGGGAGCATGGTCGAGAAGGAGAGAGGTCGGGCGTGTGGCAGTGGCTGTAGCGTGTGTTCCCCGGGTAGGCGTGCGACAGAGAGGCTGCGAAGACTCGGAGAGGAAAATTCGATGTAAGAAAAGGGTGGGGAAAAAGAGAATGAGAGAAAAAGAGAGAGCGAGAGAGCGAGAAAGTTGCGAGAAAGAGGTACAACGACTTTGTGGGATGATGCGGGATAGAAAGAGAGGCGGATCGCTCGCTCGGGAATAGTGGGAAGAATCGTGAGGAGAGGGGGAACTTGTGGGCTGAAAGTTAAAGGGAGACGACTGGCGCGGCGATGGCGGAACGAGGAGAGAGAACGCGTGTCAGCTCGACAACTCAACTAGCACCAGCCGTCCCTGACTCCCACCCTCAGCCCTTTCCGATCTTTCGTCTCGTTCCCGCGCGGCTACGAAGGGAAACGCGTGGGTGTATCGCGTGTATCGGAAGAAAGACGAGTCATTCTCTCTCTTCTTCTCTTTCTGGCCTTCGGCTTTTTTTTTCTAAATGCGCTTTCAGATGAAAGTGGGCACCGAAAACTATCGTGCAACAATTAGCGTAATTGCGCTTTGACTTTTTCAAATTATTCGCAGATGTTACATCGTAATATTTTGTCGAAATAAACCACACCACGTTGATGTTAATATGACACCAAAAATTAATCATCACGAGAAAATCAATTTTAAACATCCGCTCAATATATCGCGTTATTTAGTTAAAATCCAATTCTATGTTTGTCTATAGATTATTATTCGTACCTGAATTCAAATTCCTAAACATTAACAATATGTTTCGCTCTTTCTATCTTTTCTATATATTGCTTTATTTATTTATTATCAGTCTATCGCAATCGATACCTGATCTTATTTTCGAAAAAAATTATTTTACAACTTTAATTTAGTTTTACACATTCTATCCACAATATCGTTATTCGTATTACGTATATTAAAATTCGCTTTTCCATCGAGAATATTGTTCCCTTATCGATCTCGAAAAAATTGTCGGAACACCATCGGCGATACGTGTGCGAAACACATGCGTCTGACGCAACTTACCAAAGTGCTCAGCTTCCGGTGACCCCGCCTGAATTTTCACCATATGCCCGGTATCGAGTGTTTTCCTCTTAGCCGGCCTTGTTTTAGAACGGCCCGCGCGGATTTCTCGAACGCACATAATGACGAGGAAAAAATTTGGTCACCCAACGGCGAGAGTTCTATGGACCTCGCCGCCTATCTTGCCTTTCTTCACGTTTTCGACCCTCCGGTTTTGTGTTCTCGCGCAGCACGTGTGAAACAACCGAGAATCTTATGCGAGGGTGCGGCTCGCATCTCATCGACTCTTATAACAACTCATTTTTTCCCGAGATTAATGAGCGCGCGTCTCGAAAAACCGTTTACTACCCTATCTGTCTTTATTACGACGTCAAAGTTTTTTTTTTTACACTTAGAAGTAGTACATAAAGCTTTAGTCAGCATCTTCTTCTTTGAAAACGCCGTCGAGTTTAACGAGTCGTATTTCAATAGTATTCATTAGATGTCGTCTAATATCCGATTCTCGTGACACGATGCGATTTGATATCTACAAAGTTTCTCGAAAACAACCATGGAACCATGGTGCAAATGAAAACAAAAATCGACCATAAAATGATCGACGGATGTGATGGCATTTAATAATCGTGATTATTCGTAAATTGCGAAAATGAAGATGGCATCGTATCAATCTTGAATGAGATTCCACTATATAGGACAAGCGTCTCGATAATCACCGGTGCGAGAGAGTACAAATGCATAGAGAGTCATTAACTAGCCGTCGACTCGTTGTGGTTGTCCTCTCCAACCTACTCGTCGTTTGTCCCCCCTCGGCGCATCCATGTAATTCTCCGGCGTGGATCCTCCTCATCAGCCTCGAGCCGCGTTACGTTCGCGCGGCGTTTGCCGACAAACACCCGTAACTACTCATTATTTTGTTGACTTTGCTGGCCCGCCGTCGCTCTCTCGGCAGCGAGGGAGGAGGCGAGATGCGAGATTCCGTTCCGCGGGATCTAATTATCGTCAAACGACCGGCCAATCTACGGTAGGCTTTTAGGTATCGGCTCGGACTTGCTCGTTCTTGCGAATCAACGCCACTTCAATCATTCTGCTCTCCGACATTGTTGATAGTTTACTTTTACAAAGTGATACACGCGTAATATTCGTCATTTTCCTTTTGTAAATTATTGGAACGATATTTACTTAGCAGTTCCGCATGTGTTTTCTTCCGAAATCCTTTATAAATATTCGCAACTCGCGGAAGCTGATGAATGCTTATTACCTTGAATCGCGTTTATTCATCCTCGGAGAAAATACGAAATTAGGAAACATTAATGATCATGTGATCGCGAGTCATTAAAACGTTTATCCGCCGCGAACGTACACCTTAAGATATCGCGTGACAAGCATGACTTCCTGTCTCCTTCTCGGCCGTGTCCGATCGATACGTTTTGTCGACTTCTTGAATCGCCGTGGCCGACGTCGCCGGGCTATTTAGATGGTGGCGAGGAGAACGGACAAGAAATAGAATTGTCAAGCGAGATCGCTTTGTACGGCCGGCCCGGAGTGAATGGACCGTGCGGTCGTTAAAATCGACAGAGTGGCGATATGCGAGTGCGGCTACGTCCAATCGATCCGTCTTACAGAGCTGCTCCTGAGAGAACATGGCAAAAAGCAGTTACCTCGCTTCATGGTAGTCGTGTTATCCAGTGTAAACAAAAAGGGACGCGTGTTACATGCACTATGCGAGCACAGTCGAACCGGCAACAACGCCACGCTCGTTATGACCGGGGCATAAGAGAGGATCGCCTTCCGTTTCTTCCTGCCGTTGGACCTCCTTTCGCGTAGAAGGAATTTCCAGCTCTTCACCTTGCTCTTCATCTTTTTCCACGTATTGAATATCGTCAACGGCCGAGATATATTAACTTACGTTAGTATTCCCCATAATACTTGTCTTGTTCAAAAATTGTTCGCGAGAGATGGAGATTCTGCGCGCGAGATCAGAATGATCGATGACCGTTTCAACGCTCGTGCATCGAAAGTTTTCGGGTTATGATGAATGCTACGAACATGGAATAACAAAAAAAAATAAAATAATGGTATCTCGCGCATGGCATCTCGCAGTCTCGTTATTCGCATCTCTATTCGCTTGGAAGGAGTCTTAGCGGTAAGACGTTGGATGATTGTAGAAAGGGAAGACTGGCTGACTGGAACTGGAACCCTTTAGAGAGAAAGCCCCCACGTGGTAGTGGGAGAGTGGGCCGAGCCAATGATGGGACTGCTTATGGGGGACCTCACTGGGTACCTGTTGGTCAGGTGTGCCCCACTCTCGCTGCATCTTTCCTCTCGTTCTTACTTGCTCTCTCCCCTTCGTCGACATTTCCAATCTCCTTTCTCTCGCCGGCCTATCGGTCCGTCTCCCTTATTCCAACTGTAACTTTGTAAAGATTGTTCTCCATGATCGTTATTGATCTTTCGACACTCTACCGTTCCGAAGAAGTTTTCTTAAATTCTTCGAATAGGGTTTCGGCAGAATAATTCGTATCATCTTTATCTTTGAATAGATATCCGGTATTTTTTTTCTGTGTTTCACGAGTTTAATCTTATTGATATTTATTCTCTTAGAGATTGAGCCATCGTGCATCAAAGTACGGTGAAATCAATTTACATCTTAATCTTTGAATTATCAAGAATATCAAGATGTTAAAAACAGATCGAGGAATGTTATATCGCTTTCGTCCGATTATTCAAATAAAGATTGTTCGAACGTTGCGAATTGCCAGAATCGCAAACAAGGAAAACGGAATGCGTTCTCGGTAAACCACACGCGTGCCTTTGGTCTGACTTAACGACAGAAGGCGAAGGTGAGGTAAAGAAGTGGCGGCTTTTACGCGGGAAACGTAACACGAGCGGCCAGGAGGCTGTGTGATTCGTGACTTCCCAGAAAGCCGATGGAGCCCGTTGCCTCGCAGGCCCGTTTTCAAGCCCCCCGTGGTTCTAGCTCATTAACCAGCACCCACCCTCCATCCTCTCCTACCTCATCATCCTCTTCTGCACGTCGTTGGCGTGACGGCTGATCTCACGAACGGTGCGTGCGTGCGGTGTGCGTGCGTGTGTGTCCGTACGCACTCATCAGGTAAGAAAGAAGCCGCCTGTGCCGACACGCGGGGCGCTAGGCGTTGGGTCAGTTAGTTATCGGGGACGAGGGACGGTTATAGATAGAAGAAGACAGCCGAGGTTTCGTAGCGAGCGCATGGTGAGTTGTCCAGAGTGGAAGAAAGACGGCTGGCGAGGCCGATTCGTAGGTGGGGCGATCGCGGGGAGAGAGGCCTTTCTCGTTCCCTCGACGCCCCGAGCCAACGAGCGATCCTCTCGTCGCTTCAAACCGGTGTGCGTCCGTCTGACGAGATAATTTGTTCCTCGTTTCCTGGGATTCCATGAGCTGGAGAACTCCGATACACAACGGAGGCAGAGCGCGGTGGCGGCACGACGCGGCGGTGGGGCCCCCAAATAAGGGTCCCCACGAAACGAGCCATCGATGTATGTACGTTCGCGGTCGGTCGCAACGCGGCGGCGCCTCTTTATTATTACAGGGCCCCACAACATTTGGGCGTGGGAAAACGACAGGCGCGTTCACCTGCCAGTTTCGACCACTGCTGTCGAAGAGCGGCTCGAATCGAGATATTCGGTTCGGTTGTCGAATGAAGTAACTATGTGCCGAACATGACGCCCTGCACGCGCTACGGATGACTCGGGAACGTTCAACGATGATTGAAGTCCATCAACTTCAAGGCAATGACATTTATGGCGAAACTTTTTTTCCGGCCTTTCTTACATAAAGTCTGAATATTCCGAAATGTTGTTGAAAGAAAAACTCAGACCGATTAGCGACAAATAACCGAATATTCTTTGGCGATTACGAATAAGATAGAGGAGGATAAAAGAAGGATGACGAATAAAGACGCGAGAGGTGAACCTCGGGAGAATCGGCGCAGAGGTGGCGTAAAGCAGATTGGTCTGTTCGCCACCCGGGGGCGCCCCAAGGTGGCCGATGCTCGCACGCCGGGTCTAAGAAGAAGATGAAGCGAATGGACCCTTGTTAGGGGGACGAAGAGATGAAGAGAGCCGCGGAGTCTGGGAGAAACATGGTGGCCTCGCCTCACGCGAAGACCTCCCGAAGACGGAGCTCGAGAGCCGCGCTTACTCTTCTCGACAAGGCTGCCGACATCTTTGATAAAACTCTCGCGCGCGCTGCTGCACAAAAATTTGGCGAGCACGAATTGCGATTTTCGTTGAGATAAAAAATGTTAATTGAGAGCCTCGATATCTACAATAATTAGATTATGTTCGCTTTTTCTCTATAAATTTTAATTGTAAATAGTAATCATTTCTCTACCTTCGTTTCGGGATTTACGAATTAAGGACCGAGAAAAATGTAGCATAGAGGTAAATACGGACCGAAAGAATCCTCAATTATAACTTGAATAGAAAAACGTCAAGCCCGATACACGAAAAATTACTAGACGCGTTCTGGTCGATATCGGATTATCCCTTCTTAAGGATTGAAAAATGCACCTGTCTTTTATTTATGTATCCTTTCTATGGTCGTTCGTATCGGCATCTTTGTGGAGATACCGATGCCTCTGGCGTCATCGAGGTCCTATTTACGTCTTTCTTCGGACCTCTCTAACCGCAAGCCTAATCTCATCTTTATTTCACCTTCGCCCGCTGATGATGTCTTTTTCTTATGTTAACTCGCTCCCAAGGCGACGCTCGCGACACAGCTAATTCCGACGTTTCTCGTGTGGTCCTAAAATTACCATGAATTACGTTCTACAGGCAAAAATTATTGATACCTCCACCGATGGATATCTTTATTCGTATACTCGTCGTCTACCTTTTATCTTCCCGCTTAAATTCGAAGACTCTAAAAAGTGAATCACCCTGCGCTAAGGGAAGAGAGGCGACAGATTACGCAATTATCCACTTCTCGCAAGCGTGACTTGTCCTTGGTTGATCACTAGCGTCGCATAAATATCAGGTATTACGAGGTTGTCACGCGTCGAAATTCGAACCGACGCGTTTTGCCGCTGCAGGCTGTTCCTCGCGGATGAGAGGAGAAAGATAGAAGGGGGAGGCAGAGCGTGGAAGAGACCTTAATCTCGTGGTGGACGGCGTGGTGAGGGCCCCTCAGCCGGGCCCCCACCGCGTGCGTATGTCCTCTAATCATGGTTGGGAAGGCCGCCGCGGCTTGGGATAGAGACGTTCCACGGCCTAATTGCTATATATATGCCAAAAGGGGTTGGGGGGAGGGGCCCGGTCGGTCTCGGTCGGTTATGCCGGGACCCACGGTGTTATTAAACCCTCGGGGCCCCTCGCTCCACCTCCGTCACGGGGAAACGTTCGGTGGGGCCGTCGGTGGACCCGAATATCCGGCATGCTTGAAAAACTCAACGCGCCGTGAATCGAAGTAGCCGCGCGAGCAGAGAAATTCGCTTTGAGTTAACGCCGAATAATTACTGCATCGTGATTTACAAAATCGTACGGTTGCGGGGCGAGCCTACTTCCGTAATTAGAATGCCGCGGCAGTCTGGCTCCTGCATATTTCTCATAATATAATCTTAAACGCCGTTCTAAATTCTTAATGAAATTAAAACGAGAATTATAATTACATACATTAGCACGATCCAAATATAATATTATTAATATCCGTGCCTATTCATTAATCTTCTTATAGTTTACATTGATTGAGAAGCTATATGACACGTATGTAACTACGGGATCGAATTCTTTACTGTCCGCAACGGATGTTGGTTGAGGCCAAACAGCTCGAAAGCCATAACAATTTTTTCCAGTAAACTAAGATAACTAATGACCTCTAATATATAGCACCATCTTTCCCCTCCCTATCCCTCTTTCCTTCTCTCCTTCCCTGGCCAGGTACCACGCGTGTGTGTAACAGGTTTTGAGCTCGGACTTTTGGCTCGTATCCGAAGAAGTGTCGCGCGTCGAGGAAAGTCGGTAATAAACTTATAATGGGTCTGCCCTCCAGATTTACAGCCCCATTTACCAGGTTCCTCTCGTCTTTCTCATTGGCTCGGCCCGCGTTCCTGACTCTTGTTCCACGTTTGTTCCTTTTTTTCCTTTTCCCGTATGTATAGAAACGCCGGCAATATCAAGAGAAAGAAAGAGGCAAATGCCGAAGAGGAAAGAGCCGCGCCGAAAAGTCGACGGGGGAGCGTCGACCCGCTCGCTCCATTTTCATATCCCACGCGCGGCTCCACACAAAAAGCGGTGAATTACGATTTACGACGGTACCGTACGCTTTCCAGGACACTCATTGGACTCCACCGAAGCTCAAGTCGCAGAGAAAACGCTCGTGGTTCGGTTTATCTGCTCGGCCGATCTGCACAGTGGAAGTTGAGACATGTTCGCGCGCGCGGGCATGAGAGAGAGAGAGAGAGAACTCTCTATCTCTTTTCTGTATCCCATGGTACGCTGCGTCTCTGAAAGAGAAAAAGAGAGTAACGGTGTCGGCGAAGGGCGCCCGAAATGAACGAGGGAATGACCGAGAGAGCGAGAACTTACCACCGAGGTGTCGAGAGTTAGTAGCTTGCTCCCAAGTGAGATTCCGAGATAAGATCGCTCACGAATTAGCGAGAAGCCGAAGTCTTGGAGAAGCCTCGTGAAATTCACGCTCCATTTGATCCGCATGCACCACGAAATTTTAAACGACAAGTTCACGAAAACACGAAGAACGCGTTCGCACTTGCTTTCCAAATGGCATGAATTTGAACGGCTTTGTCTATTCTACTAAAAGCCGAAGATCCTTTTTCCTGATATCGCACGGAGATTAATTGCGAGAGGAGCTCCGAGGCGAAACGCAGAATCTCTGGTTTCTCGAGACGGAGAACGTGAAGGAGAACCCGTTGGTGCATCGCGACGGTAAAAGCGAGAGCAGCCTAGTCAATTTCTTGTTGTCTTCATGGCGAATCAGAGAGGCCGCGGAGAGAGAGAGAGAGAGAGCCCGAGCCTGATCGGGCCGCCTCATTGTTTTTCCATGGTGAGGCCCCTAGCGGGCTTTATGAGCGCTGAACGGGCCCCATGACGTTCAGGAGCGTAAGAAGTCGCCGTAGGGGACTTTCGCAAGTCACCCCGGAGGAGGCCTTTGTTCCTTGTTTGCTCTATCTGCCGTTGCTTCTTGTAAGGGTTACAATGATGACTATGACGACAACGACGACGACGACGAGGACGAAGACGAAAACGATGACAACGAAAACGACGACGATCGAGAGGACGAGAAAAACCAAAATTGATTCTTCTTTGCTTCTCGCCTTCGCCGCTACCTGCTGCCTTCGTTCTACCTACCATCGTCGGCACGATCATTACGTGCGCGAAACGGACCGCTAATCCACCGGAAAGTTAGGCAACCCGGGCACCAGCCTCGCCGATGAAGATAAATTATGACGTTGGGGGTCCGCGGTTGATTTCCTATTGGCGGTGCTCTCATCCCTCATTTCGCCGACTTCTCCACGCTCTCTCGTCCTTCCTTGTCCTGCTTGCGAACTCGATATCGTAATTATTACCCGCACGTTGTAGTAGCAAAAGGATCTTCACGCTACTTGCCGTCGCGCTTTATGACCGACTCATCTCATTATCCGTAGCATGCGAGCACAACAAACGCTTTTCGACCGTCGATCATCGGAGATTCGTGCGTCTGTCTGGTATCCGCAAATCGAATGAAAGTAAATCAATAAATCCTGCTCGAATAATGTATGGGTCTCTCGCTTCTCAGAAATCGCAACATTTGCATACGCGTAAAATCTGTAGATTTATCTAGGATAGGATAGAGTTCGTACAAAGCCAAGGATATTAGGAACTGTCGGTTTCCTCGCACGTATAATGAAAACGGATTATATATCGGAGAGAAGGGAAAGTTAGGGGAGAAATACGATTTTTCATTTTTGAACGGACGACGGCTGTGCCAGGATCCTGCCGTAATCATCTTGTTCCCGACACCCTGCGAATAATATAAAAGGACCGACCTGGCGCTAATTAGATCGCCATCCGCTTACACACGATACGGTGTAGCGGTTGTGGTAGGGACACGTGAAGGGAAACGTTTCGATGCCACTGTAACGAATGGGCCGGGTTGTAAGGTGTACGAGTCAACGTTCCGAGGAAATTATCACCGTTCGAGAATTCGAAGCGGTTCCCGGACCGTTGTGTCGTAACGATCCGGGCGTGAAAATCGAGGGGAAACGAATGGATCGTATAGATTCTGTCACGCCTACGGGCCCTACGATTTCCCGGCTAATCAGCCTCACCAGATACGCTTCGCTCTTACGTACGTCTTGCTCGCGACACGTTTCACAAGTTGGAAGGAGAAACAAGAGAGAGAAAAAAAAAGTAGGTAGTATAAATAGCGGGCACACGGGCCAAGAAATTCGACGTACACAAAATTCGTGAGGTGTTAGGCGTTACGTGACCGTGGAAAATCGGATTTCGTCGGTCTTTAATGATTTCATCGATGACATCTTTGACGAAGGACACTTGTCGCATAACATCGCAAGGAAGATTAACCTTCCCGATCGAAGCGTAGTTTATGCTATTCAAATTTTTTATAGCAGTTAAGGATTACACGGACATTGTATCTCCAAATTTTTCGTGCTCCGTTGTGTTATATTACTATCTGATATCTCACTGAATTAAAAACTATTTTATGAACTTAATTTACAACAAAACTCTTTATGGGAAACAAGATTTTTTTTCATTATTAGCGAGCGTTTTATTATAGCCTTTATGATCACGGGCTGTAAATTCGTTTCCACTACTAATTTATCGTGGTTGATGCATTCTACCGATTTTTATCTCGGCTAAATTTATGACGTTTGCGACCACGCGATAGATTTGTCGTGTTCGGTCTCGCGATGGAGGCTCGGGTATTTCCTGTTTCGATCGGTCGACCGACCGAAGGACCGTACAAGTTTCTTGGAAATCGGGCTACGCCGCCAAAAGACGTTCCGATCGGTTAGGCGATCGTCGACCACGGAATCTCGCCACGAATTTAATTAGGTGTGGGACAAAGTTTCTCCTACACGACTTTACGGCTGAAGCGTTGAAATATATTGACACGTTAATCGTCAGGATCATCGAGATTGTTTTACGATTTTCGAAACGTTACGATGTGAGAAAGGCATTTTATGCTTCGTTATACGTCTATTTGTGTTTATACACAGACAGCATCTCTCAAAATTTAACAGTAATGATAACAGTAGCAGCAGTTTACTTTATTCCTTATGAGTACAACAATATTAAAATTCTTAATATTTGCAGGCAAAATATAAATTAATAAATTTTTTCTATGATATTAATTCTTATGGCTTTTTTTAAATTATATCTTCTGATCACGAGAATTGCTGTAAGTAAATAAGTACTAAGTAAAAGTGATATCACTTCATGTTGCTACAGCTGTTTCGCGATTAACATTTTTGCGCGAAAAAATTGGACGAAGTTGACGAATCGTAGGGGATACCGATTAGATGTAATGTCCACGACGGAAGCGATGAATTGCGTGCCGGGGCGGATCTGTCGGCTTTACCGCTGGAAGAGGGGCTGCCATTTCGAGCCTGACTTGCGACGTTTCACGACGGGGGGAAGGACTAAATGTCATACGAAAAAAGACCGAAAGGCAGGTAAATCCCGCCAAATGACAGGATCCATCCGGCTAATGTCCCGTCTTTGTGTCATTCATCGCTCGAACTCCACTGTGAACATTCGCAAATTGTACGCATTTTCCTTTTGGGAGCTGCGCTATGACATGAAAAATATGTGAAAAATTTCGTCGAGCTCGTTTTTTATCCACAAAGTCCCTCAATGATACTGCATAGTAATGATTATATTTACACTAATACTGCATAGTGTAATACGACTACATTATTACGTACAGTAGATTCCTATACAACACGGGTTCATATCGATATAATATGACAAAAAAATTTTAATATTTTTTTGTTTTAAAGTGAAATCAAAAATATGTTACTGTTATATCTTTAATATTTATTTTACATTTTTTTATAATAAACCGTTACATCTTTTATAAATATGTGTTTTCTCATATGCATACATAATTTATATGTATAATATAATCTATGTGACTCGTATAACACGGAACATTCCCCATGTCATACAGGGGTTTACTGTGGTAATAATTTAATAAACTACTTTATTCTTTACAAAATCAATAAATCTAAAAATCGGTAAATAGTCATCATCAGTTCTCATTAGTCAGCATTTATTAAAGCATGCAAAGACTTTGTGTTTTGCATTTGACTTCGTCATGGTCATATTCCCTTTGAGACGCTTTTCAAGATCTTTTCAAGAGAAAATAGGCAACTTTGCCTTCGTGTTAAACAATTACACGGTCCTCATTATCTGGAAAAATCTCCAGAACACGCAACTTCTCTCGTGCCATACCACCTTCAATTCACGCCGCTGATTCTCAAATGTTCAGCTTCTCTTCGCCGGGGTCGTAACAAGCCGCACTTCTCTGTATATCCCGGAGCGACGAAATGGGCCTAATGAAGACATCTCGGTAACTCGGCAGAAAGAGGGAAGGCCTCTCCGGTCTATCCCAAGGTCCCAAATCACCCGCACAATGGCCGACTTCGCATCCATTGTCGACACGGCAGGGCCGCGACCGGATCGGCTCTGCCTATAATGGCAGGCAGCATCGGTACCCAGCATTGTGCCGCTTCCTGAAAAGAGGATAGAGGGAATCCGCCGTGATCTATGACCACAGGACCTCGTGCTCTCTCTATCGAATGGTCTCTAAGGACTTCGATACAGGGTCAGAGACTGTCGGCCGTCATCGTCTTCACCCTCGCTGAAACTACCCATCCGGCCGTCAATGTCGATCGTCCGCGGAACCAATCGCGTGAAAAGGATTTCACAGAAAATTCAAACACGAAAAATGTTGTCAGTTTATGGCTATACTCGGGCCGTTTAACCCGCGAATATATCACGATGAGCAGTATATTTCTCTCTTCTCGAATTTATTTTTTATTTTTCTAAAGGCATGCTTATTAAAAGCATGCGTAAGTCACACGTGAATGGATATCTTACGATTGTACTTCGATGTATAATTATTGTTTATTTAATCATGCAATTTATATAGAATGACGAATATATCATTCTGTCCTCTTCAAATAGGACGGAAAGATTTAGACATTCGTCATTTCAAATAATTTCATTATTTTTCATAATTATATCGATATAGGCCGTCCTTATCTCATTCAGTTACACATATATATCTATATTTGAAAAAGAGAGAAAGATAATTGTTTCGTCAAATTATGCAAGATGTGATTGATTAAGAATATTTATGCGAATGCCAATTTAACACTAGTTTTATGCATTCCTCTAATAGAATACCTTTCTGTTCTAATATTCTATGATAAATAAGCTCGATGCGGTATATACTTTGACGGGTGAATAAGCATAGCGCGAGATAGCAGGCCAAGACGATCATTATGAGTAGTTGATGGGCATGATCACGCCTGGTTTACAAACTATATGACTATCACGAGGAACGATATAATGGAGCGGTTGCGACCGCCGCGCCTCAAAGATTCGTCCGCATCGTTGTTGCTGCGTCGGAAATACTGGATCGTAATAAATCCAGGTGGTAAACATGTCGAACGCGAAGTCACGTGGTGCGTGATAGGTGGTAAACTGGTGACTGGATGACCCGATGATTTGTAACTGGTAGCCCGCCGGCTCTCGGCTAATCCCACAAAGCGAGCCGACCTTAGAAATTTCTGGACAATTTATTCCGTGGCATGCGATGCGTAAAAAGGACATCGCGTTCATGCGACCGGTGCGGGTATGGCGACATTGTGATCAACAACTCATAGAATCTAAGAGCTAAGTGAGGAAGCTTGAAACATGAACGTGTACAGAATTAAATGTAGTACTCCGATTCTCTATTGACCGACAAATGTATATAACGACTATTGTTTAGATAATATCTTTGCGGTAAATTAACCCAAGAAAGATGGTTTTTCAAGATCACAATAACGCTTCAAGTGTTTAATAAGAAAAGGATTGGAATTGCATTCAGTAGACGAAACATCTTTTCTTTTTAAAAATAGAAGTAATTTAACAAATATATAAAGAATCACTTCGCGAATGATGCACGCAAAGGCACAAATAAGGCCAAAGCCACCCGCGAAATCGACGTTCATTTATGTTATACCGCTCGCGGATGCGTCCCTGGCGTTAGCGCCGTCTCCGTCTTCGCCGTTGCCTCCGTCCTCTTCGCTATTTCTTCTTTTTTACTCCTTCGCCATCTCTCTCTCCCTCGCATCTCAATCTAGACCCCTCATCATGTTTTAATTTCACGGCCGGCTTTCCCCTCGCTCTGGATCCCTTCCGGCGCGCTGCCAGCAGCCGGCCGGTACCAGATAGAGAGATGGAAAGCAAGGGCGAGAGAGAGAGTGGGAAAAAGATGGAGGACGAACTCTCGTTGGTAACGAAGACGGGATGTAAGATGTGAAGAGGTACAGGCGCAAGGAAGATAGGATATTTAGCCCCACCGGTGGAGGACTCGCGTCCAGGGGGGCGTCACCCTGATCTCCCTACCTTACCGACAGAGAAACTCCCTTTATCCAAACGTCGATGACTCGGCGGAAGCGGCGGGGTACCGTGAGACAGGGTAAGGTGTCTTGAAGAGGGGGACCAACGATCCGAATGGTAGCAGCGGCTGGTTCACGCACGCCGCGAAAAGTTTACCCCCACTATTTCGCCCTCAACGTGTGCTGTGCTCCTATTGCGTTGCCTGTGGTCGCGCGTACTTACATTTTCTTTCGGTTATCCAAAGAGCCGCGATAAAAAGACGTTAAATAAAAAGCGTAAAAAGACCGCTCTGACAATCGAGATAAGAGAGTATAAAATTTTTGATTAAAATCCAAATTGATGTGTAAATCTTGACGACTCATTTCAACGGTATGTTTCTCATTTTAATATCAATACACGTGCTTCGCCAATTTTTACGTGATTATACGAACGCTCGTGCGACTGAAACCCCACTGTGAGAAACGTCTGTTTTTAATCTTGCTTGCAAACCGAATTTCTCGCTTTTAGCGCGCAAACCGGTTTTAAAACATCGAGGAAGACGTGAAATTTGAAGGAACATTATTATCTATACAAGTTTTCAACATCTGTTTCTCTAATTTTCTGATTTAATTATTTCCTTTTATATAATTCTTAATTTCTGGATATATAAAAGGGGTTTTTAAGATCATGCAATATTTATTTCTTTATAACATTTTTTCAGTATCTTCTATAAGATGTTTTTCTGTTTCTAGGTAATTTAAAAAAAACCTTTAAAGCGCTATCTTTCGATAATGTTTAATTAAAAATCGAAATTATTCTTCTTTTATCGAATTTCTGCCAAATTTAGAAAATCGTGTATCCAAAAATTAAGTTATATTAATTGGTATTCTTATTTAAATTGTTAGCCTCAGAAAGCACATATGTTAGCTGATGAGCTTTTCTTGTTTACCTGAACAAAATTTATGAACGATAATAATGGTACATGTCTCTCTTATTATCTTACCGCGTTTTGTTGACGAGTCGACAAAAACTTATTACTCCAGCACCCATCAGAGGATTCTTAAACACAGACGCGGAGCGATTATCTCGCGACAGTGTGTCGCGAGAGCGTCACGGTTGACGGACTTTGTGAGAATGACGAATAATAAGAGTTCGCGCTAAAAATTAAGTCATTTCAGGTCGTTGCGTGGTAAAGAATTCTTTTAGTCATTATTCTCTTATTATCTCACGTTTGAAAAGGTGACATTTGTATGTACTTTTCCGAGTGCGTTCAATTGTTCTTTTATTCACATGCTGATGAAGTACAATATTCCATTCTAGTGTAACGTAAACTGTATCGAATTTAACTCGAGACTTTTAACATATTTATCGTCTCGAAACATTATATAGTGTATGATTTCTTTAACTCTCTTTGTAAATTAATGTATACAACTTTATACATACGGTTTGAAATAAAATGTATATAATTTGGCACACCTTATATCGGGTTACAAAAACAGATGGTTAACCGAGAGAGCAGTCAACGTGAGTTGAATAAGACCGTGGTTGAATTGCTGTCGCGATTACCACGCTTGGAAGAGTTTTAATAAGGGCCGGTAGCATAAATAATGTCATTTGCAGTAGGTGCGCTCATAAGTTTTGATGAATCAAGTCTTATCAAGTCGTCCAGTATAGTTAACTGGAAATAAATCGTTTGGTAGTAGATTTAATAGCATATGCAACTTCTCGTTCACGCAACAAGACTCTTTGCAGAGTCTCTTTCTCTTTCATATATAGCTTCAATTTTTAAGTTTTCTTAGTTATACGGATCGTAACTTAAAGTAGACGATCGTTAATGACAATCGCGTGACAACGTGTCTCATCGGCTACAAGAGAGTTAAACTGTTCACCGCGCACTAAAGTATGATGCTCGGGAACAGGTTTAACTCAGGCTGAATTATTTTCCCGATGAATTCGCGATTACGACGCGGCTAGCCGCCCTAATAAGGAGTCCTAATAAGGGTTGAGAGTATAAATAAAGTCATTTGCGGCAGTTGCTGTCCTGCCCTTCGTCAGGGCCCTTCGACGAATTGGACCTTTCGTCGCGTACGGGGACGCAGAAATCGCGCAGCCAATGATCGCGTCTCGAATGGGACTACGGAGGATCGGTTTGTTTTGCGGATTAGGCTCATGTTTTAGTCGCGGCCCGCGACGAATCACGAAACGCGAACCGGCGCACGTCGCCGCTTTTTCTCTCAGCGAGAGTCGTCGGGCCGTCGACTCTCAATGCCACGACGGGGCGAGCCGCGAAGGGCTACGTCCGAAATTGCTTCCATAAATGTTCAGCGCACATAATCGAATTTGCGAAACAATAAACCCGCTGATTGGAAATTAATCAAGTCACCGTTTACGATTTTACGGTGAGCCGCAGAAATGCTCTCGCCGTCGACGAGTATGTATATGGCTGAGAGAAGGTTGAGACATCAAAACTTACACGTACAACGTTAAAAATTTATTATAAGAATAAATAATTAGTATTTATATTATCTACGAGATTTACATGTTTTAATGTATATAAAAACGTTTTAGAGAGTAACTTAAATCGATGAATGCCTATATGTAAAATAAATGGTAGTTCTTTACGCACAACGGTTAGAGATTAATCTGTAACATCTGTAACATAGCATTCGGCTAGTCGTACTTCATCATCGATGACGCTTTTATTTCTCTTTTCGTTTTCGATTGTTCTCTATTTTTTTAATATCTTTATCCTATAAAAAAAAAACAACATTTTTTCAAGCTTATTGTTAATGTTTCCAATTTATAACAATTTTCATTCTAATAAAATTCAGAGGACTTGACACATCTTTTTATATAGGATGTCTTATAATAATATGTTACAAAACTTCAAAGTTTACACAAACAGATGGAAGTTAGAAGAAAAGTTGGTTAAAGCAGATAATTCGCGCAATAGATAAGATCTCGGGATTACAATAATAATAATGCATAAAAACGCGGATAATATATCTAGCGTGTTGAAACATTGTTAATCATCAGATCAACTTATGTACTTAAGTTGATTATAATTTCTTGAGTATGACAAACAGGTACGTTTAAGACATGCCGTTATATTATTGACTTTTATTAAAAGTACGTATAAGTTTACATGCGCTAAGTGTACAAAATTACAATAGCATTACGTAGAAGAGGTTCCGGTGGAAAGAGTATGTACAACAGGGTAATATATCTATATTTATATGTATCTCTATGCGTATATGTATATATATGTATAAGGAAAGGTTCATTTTTGGATGTAAAGAGGACAAAGTTAGTAACGAAACTTAAGAGTATATGAGCATCGTCATCTTCGTTTCTTAAATCGGCAGAGAATTTAATCCGTCTCGTATAATCTTTCGATTAAGCGTGGGCTTACGAGAGGATCTCGATACACCTGTCCTTCGTTACACCTCCGCTTACGCTATTTATTGAGCTAACAGTAAATACATCGCGAGCTTAACGCGTCTCGTTTGCTCTTTCTCGAGTTTGATATATAGCGACGTTGCCGCGGCTTCGTCCCCGGATGAATTGGAAGACACAGTATGTTTCTCGAATGTAAAATGTTAAAATGCAATTCTCTTTTGCAATTTTTTTAACATATTAATTTTTACACTAATTGCTGAATTTATTTTTGTCAAAGTTACCATTGGAATTAGAATACATTGAAAGAGTACAGATTTAAAAATATTCTGCAATATGCATAACACAAACAATTTACATTCGAGCAAACATTAGAATAGAACGATACTCATCAGACGCAAGTTCGATCACTCTGAGACAAGTCTTGCAACGAAGCCAGGCAACATGACGTGACTTATCGGAGAATAGACTAAACAAACAAACAGTAACAACAAAAATAAAAAAAATATTCTCCTTTCGTGTATCAATGTAAGCATCGAGCTATCTTGTCGTACTGTCGGCACGACGATTTAGCGTCATTCACTATTTATGACACTGTTGCACCATGCTTGCATATGCACGGTAAGCTGCGATGATCGAAATATTATTTCCAAATTCGAATCTACATGTGTAATATTTTTCCATAAAAGTTTATCTGTGAAGAGATACTGAACTTGATATTCTCTTGATGAGATTTAATTTAAAATTATTCATTATTCGAATTGTTGTAGTTAATTTCTTTAACTAAATATTCTAATATTTCGATCAGCTGCAGCGACGAGTCGCTCGATCTCGTAAAAAACGATAGAGAAGACAAAGAGCTTCTTCGAATGTCTTCCCTATATCATTGGTTGTATTTTGGCACGGGGTTGAGTCACGCGCGCTTATTTTCCGCCTTGACGAAATTACGCGTAGAATTTTAATTTGAGAAATTCAGGTATCGAATTTAGAAGAGTTCCTCTAATAAAAGGAACGTCATTAATTTTTATGAGCATCAGGCTCTATAAAATCATTAATAAACACATGGCAAGTAAATGTACCGTAATAAGAATAAAAACTAAAAACATATAACAATCGCGATAAATAAATAAAACGATATGAAATGAAATATGTTCTTTCGCGTGTTTTGATAGCGCTAGATTTCGACGTACAATGATTCCATAAATCTAATCGGAGAATACCGTCCAGCGGCTTCGTCCACAATCAATCTTCCCGTCGTGACTCGTTCTCGTTTGAGTGTTTATAGAGAATCGAAGTTGGATTCCCGATCGCTAGTCTGTAAAAAGTATCAATTAATAACAAGTATCAGTTAATAACACCGAAATTGTAATTTCAGAAAGATGTTAAATGTTTGTGATCCGTAAAAAGTGATTTAAACATAAATTTGTGAGGCACTATCTTACCCTATCCGGACTGTACAATGGCGGGTGTTGCGCTGGAAGTCTCAATGTGCTGCCTAAGTCACGCTCAGCCATGGTGTGACCCTCGCTGGCGCTGTCTCTGGTATCCCTGTTATCTTTGACGCTGTTTCTTCGGGCGGCGGCGACTTTTGTCGGCGGTTGGATCGTCGTTTCGCCGCACGATCTCGCCAGAGTGGAACCAGCCTCGCCTAGGTCCAATCTAAGGAGCTTCGTCGGAGCTTGGATGGTTGTCTCGCCGCACGAGCGGGCCAGTGTCGAGTCGAGATCAACCTGAAGATCTCCGCTCCTCAGTACCTTCGTCGCTGGTTCCACAGTGGTCTCGCCGCATGAACGCGCCAGGGTGGATTCAGCGTCCATGGTACGAGTCACCGTCGCTGATACCTGTCGATATAATTAAAACTCCATTATGTACTTTCTTTACATTTTCCAAACATCTTAGATTTGTCTTTGAGATGAAAACTGAACTGTACCTGAAAACCAGCACTCACGAGAGCACCCGTGGGCATCATCGGGTTTCTCGCGCCTTGCAAATCAGCTTCCTTGCAGTCCTTCGTGCTAGATATACTTTGTTTCCTATTAGCGGGACAATGGCTCGCGCCATTGTCGAGATAGCTCATGAGTTTGTGTTCCTCAGCGGCGAACGTACTCATGATGGTCTTATTGTAATTTTGCGGTGATTGCGGCGCCGATCGATATTTCGCGCGTGGGATCATTACCGTCAAAGAGCGATCACGCTGTTCGTCGTTGACTGGCATTGCTGTAAACACGTAAAATTTATTGAACTAAGTATATGGCATGTGACTTTAATATGTTATCTTTGCAATCAATATTATACAAATGTTATAGAAATCGTGCACATGAAAGAGATAGTTTGGAATATAATAAATGAAAAGTATCAATAATAAAACATACCTGCGGGCACCATAGTAGCTTTTCTGGGTGGATGACGAGGTTTCGCGTTGATCTTACGAACAGGTCGTTTGTTCGGTGGCAAGGGAGCTAGCATTTGCGGCGGCGGTGGCAAAACGTGGGGTACGTGATGAGGTATCGCCAAGTCAGTGACGCTACCCTCGCTGCTGGTATCACCACCTGTTCCGGGGATCATTGCCCGTCTATCGCCGGTTTTCCGATCGCGTCCCGGATGACGGAAGCACGTCATTCCCACACAGATCGCTAGGAGACCCAGCAGAATTGCGCCGGTCGTCACTAGAGCTATTAACAGCACTGAAAACATATGGAAATATAATTGTTTAAAAGCTTTGTTTTTCCCGCAACATTGGTTAATTGACTTAATTGCAAAATTATTGCGCTTCATGTAACATAATTTCTTCACCTTTGAGATTAACTTGACATCGTTGACCGCTGTGCCAAGGGAAGCACTCGCATACGTCTTGACCGAGAGAATTGGTGACGCAATGACCTTTATTATTGCAGCCAGCACATCCCAGTGGAGCCTGTGAGCACACTCTTCCGGGATATGCTGGATTTTCCGATAAATCAGCCCAGCCTTCTCTACATGAACATTGATAGGATCCTCGTAAGTTGAAACACGCCGCGTGGGGCGAACAGTCGTGATGCGGGCCGCCCTCCTTGGAAGCGCATTCGTCAAAATCGGCCGCCTCGATCTAAATTAAATTACAGGACGAAATATTAATGACAGAATACCTTAAACACTATTGCAGTTATCAATTTATATATCGCAATTCAACTGACCGAATCAAGATTCTTTGAAGCGTAGACCTCTGTGCCACCTAAGCTGTAATTGCTTCCGACTAAATATTTCCGAAGGACCTCCTTCAATCTGGTCTCGTTAGCGTTATCGCTCAGCTGCACGTGAAACTCGACCTTTGTAGGATCCGGGATGAATCCAGCGATCTTGAGGCCTCTGTATACATCTCTCAAGTCGCTCTGCATTAAAGTTCTATCCAAAGCATCCTTCGTCGGAACTACCATACGTTTGTAAGTTGCCGACGTAGAGTCGTTTAAGGCGGTGTCATACGCCACGAATTCATGACCGATGCGATCCAGACCGACGCGCAACGTGTACGTGTAGGTCGCTAAAAAATTATTACAACTCGTTAACTCAAGCATATTTGAACCGAACAATATATTCGCGAAACAAAATTTCAAAAATTGTGTACAGATATATCTGTGAACTTACGTTTGCAAGGGCGATCCGGGAACATTCTCGCGAACCCTGGCCGACAGACGCACCTCATCTCGGTTCCTACTTCGGCGCATATCTCAGATTTGGTGGATTTACACTCCGGTGTGCATTGGTTCGCAAATGGCGTGAGAGGTACTATCGGCGCGCCAAGCACTCCACCCGACAGTACTCTGTGAATTTCGTTGCCCGTTGGATCCTGCTCGTCGCGAGAAACTTCTTCCCCGTATTCAGCCTCCACCTAAAATTCAAGCAAAAAATGCCGTCTATGTAATTTTTATATTTGATAAGAGAAGATTAACTCAAGAAACCGATAAATCTGTGAATAAAACGCGCTTAATGAAAGGGGCATTCTGTTTATTATGACGTATAGCATATATATAATATTATATTTTGTGAATCAATACCTCTTCTGCTCCGGGCGCAGGTGGGTTCTGATCGCTCATTACGACAAATATGGAGTCATTATCCGCTACATTGTCGTACGTCGAGGGTACTCTCGTAACGATTGGTTGTAAAATCGTCGAAGTTATCGTGGACACCACGCTTGTCGGACGCAGCAACGTTTCCGTCACAGTCTCGACAGTCGTCGTGGTCATCGTGTGCGTGAGTAAAAGCGTTCTCGTCGTTGGCGGTGAGCCCAACACCGATGTTTTAGTTCTCGTCACTGTCGATGTTTTGAATCGTGTCACCTAAAATTTATGAGCATTAATATATAATCAGTACTTGTGATTATTTAAGAAATAATAATTATCCTAAACTTCATATCGAGACACTCGTACCTCTTTTGGCTTCGTACGTATAGTGGCGTTGGATTGATCCCTGACGACGGTACTGGGGGTCTTTATAATGTTCTTCGCAAACTGCGTGGTCGAGTTGCTTGCCTCGGAACGCGTCTTGTTGTCCGGCATTGGTATCAACGTACTGGTTACTTTAGTGATCGAACTATCGACTCTAGTGACGACCACGGATGACTCTTTGTCCGCCGTTTTATTCACGATACTGTATTCGGTTACTTGCGGTCTTTGCGTCTTGACGTTCGATATCGTCGAATGCTGGTTTTTATCCGTTCCTACGATGAATGTCAAAGACTCGGTAGGCTCCACTCTCGTCGACGGCAGAACGCTCTCGTGGCTGGATTCCAAGAATACCGGATGTTCGGGTCGCTTAACAGGATTTGGTGGGATGTCCGAAACGTACGTTCTCGTCGGATCGACATCGCGATGGATCGTCGATGATCTGCTCGGGTGAATGTGATCTACTTGAGGTGGTCGCAGCTTTGTCGGTATTACTATATTTGTGGACAACGTCGATGTCGATTGAATGGGGATTCTAAAATGCAACAGTCGAATTATTAATTCTGCTCGTAACAGAGATTTAAATAATTTACGTACCTAGACACGGGTCTTGTATCAAACGGTCGCACGGTGTAAATGCTAACATGTTCGGTCCTTCGCGTTTCCACAGACCTGAGGATCTCGGGGACGTCGACTACGACTGGCAGGTCGACGGTGCCGTGAATAATTGGTATTTTTGATTCGATGTCCTGGATTACCGGGATATGAGACGTCGCGACGGCAGTAGCTATCTGTATGGAACCGGAAACCGCGACAGCTGGTCTCACAGTAGCAATCTCGAGCGGTCTCGTAGTTGTCAATATCGGTGGCGGCGGCACCATGTCCTAGAATGTAACACATATCGTTAGATTATGTTGTAAGAATAGATATCTTGCATATACACAGAAAAAAAAGAAGTGTCAAATCAACACTGATATACTTGTACATATGCAAGAATATATAATTTTATTATAATAATTTCAACTTTTTTTTCTTAATTGAACCATAAAACTTCGTTTAACTATATAAATGACTTCATTCAAGCAAGTTTTCTTCGTTTAACGCAATATAATCTCATTTCAAGATTATATATTCTTGCGTATATGCAAGTATATCAGTGTTGATTTGACACTTAATTTTTTTCTGTGAAATCTTATAAACCACGAATCAAAAATTTTTAAGTTTTACCTGCGACAGTAATTCTACGAGGAAAGGTCTTGTGAGCGACGGTCTCGGGTTGGGCGGAACCATATTTGTGCTAGGTCGTGCAACCGCCGTCGATTCTTTCAAAGGTACATATTTCGGCGGCTTCAAGCCTGACTCATCGGTCGTCATTAAAGCGAATCTGTCCTCTACCGGCACATGAGTTGTAGTGATGTCCACCGGGGGTGGCGACAGTCCGAGCACGTCGCTCGATGGCGGTGGCGGTGGTTTAAGTCCCTCTTGATCTTTTTTCTTCGATTGATTTGATTCCACGTTCAGAGGCGGCGGCATCATGGTTCTAGAGGGAACGTTCGTTTCCTTGATTTTGTCCTGCTCGCCTTGAGAATCCGAGGAGGCAAAGTTCGTCTGGTACGCCGTGTCCAGAGTTTCATCGTTCTTTTTATTATGCGGTGGATTATTTTTCGTGACTAACATACTGGGTGGCCGCTCGGTTTGCGTCTTACTGTCCACTTCCTCGCCCGTAGCCTCGACCGACATGGAGAACTTGTTCGGACGACCGTGCGTTTCCAGTCCCGCAGTACCGCTTGAAACGATTACCGGCTCTGGCACTTGAGGCTTCGGTTTCGTCAAAATGTAAGGATATTCCGGGTGCACCCTCGTGAACGTTCCATGCTCCGGTCGAACGACGCTTGGACGTTTATTGCCGACAGCAGTCGGACGAGATGTTGTTCTATTTTTATTCTCAGCTGTTTTCGTTTCGGAAATCCGGAAATCATGTCCGGTCGATATTTTCTGTTGAGACTTTCCAATATCCGGGACCGCTACGTCTACGTTCCAATTATGAAGATCATTATTTAATTTTATTCCGTGATTCAATGTTTGATTGACAAAAATTTCCGCGGTATTCGGTTTGACATTTTCCGGACGTTTTACACTGTAATCGGGTCTAACTTCTAATTTAATCGGCGGTTTCGTTAATATCTCTGGTTTGATCCGAGTCAAACCGGGTCTTTGATCAGGCCTAATCGGTCTAGAATACGGTCTTCCGGGCCTATCTACTTCAACGCCGAATTGAGGTATAATCGCCGGTGGCTTCAAATCAATAGTATCGTCGCGTTCGAGTGAGTTCAGTGTCGTGACTTGTCCGCCTTGCGTCTTCTTGGTCGTAGTTAGTTTTGCATCTTCATTATATGGAGCGGGTATACCGTGAACTATTTCGTAATCGGGTTTATTGCCCTCTTGTTGCTTGTATCCGTAAGGAGTGGCCGGATCCACGTAGCCATTGTAAACACCGAAAGGCTTGCCTTGTATTATGGGCAATTCGTAAGGTCTCGTGTTGTAGGAACCGTGAGGTCCTTGCAATAATGGTTTTCCGTTTGTTTCGCGGTCGTAAGTAACATCATGTTCTTGCCCGACTTCCAGCGGTTTGCCTACGACCGTATTGATGGAAACAACTGGTCCATATAAGGTTTGCGATTTCAGAGTTTGGTTAACGCTCTGAGAATCTATCATGCCTTTTTTATCCTGACCGTCGGTTTCTTGACTCCTATTTCCTTTTCCGTGATAATGATTCTGATAATTGACGTATTCCGAGGCACCGATGTCAGAATCCAATTGCTCTGTATTAGTCTGCCACTTTTCATGATTATCTCCTGGCTGCGTTTTTGTAGCGGATACTTGAGAATGTTTGTTTTCCTCTGATATCGGATTTGGATGTAAAGGATTGTGATATTCTATCGCTCCAGTAGGCACATGATCATTCTGCTCAGTTGACGAAGTCGGCGACGCGACATTACCTACGTTTTTATTCGGATAAATATGCGGTGGTCTGTTCTGATTGTCAGTCTGAAGATTGAACATATTAGACGTAATCCGAGTAGGTTCCTGGGATTGAGGACTCATTGGTGGGCGATGCGGTAACGCAAAGGTGTTGTGCGTTTTCACCGGAGGCCTCTGTGGTCCAGAATACGTTGGTTTCCTAATCGGCGGATATCCAGTAGGTCGTTCCACGAAGACGTGTCTATCTAAGGGACGATTGGTCGTCGGTCTCGGTCGCGGCCTCGGTCGATTATTCAGAGCGAATCTGATTGGCTTCTTGTCGGATTTCCAGTTGGTGCTTAGCGTTATCTCGTTTCCATCTGGCTTTCCCAGGAATATATATCGATGCGGAACTTCGGTCGGCGCGACTTCCACGCGCCTCGGTGGAGCTTGGTTCGAGATTTGACCATTCGAAAAATGGCCACGCACTGGCGGTTGGTGGGCTGAATGTGCATGAGAATGGGCAGGCGAATGAGGAGCGGATTGCGGTCGAACGTTTATTGTCTCCGGCTTGTGATGTACAAGAATTTCTGTATGAACGTGGCCTTGACCGGAATTTCCGGATCCGTCAGGTCGTTTGATCAAATGAATCTCCGATGGTCTCTTATCGGGTCTTAGTACAGGCGTCTCTGGCACTTCCTGCGGTCTCCCGCGTATAGGTGACAACAGAACAGCGTGCGGACGATTAGAGAATCCTGGTTTTGTAGACGAAGACTTGAAGTTGGTAGATGGTGATGGGGGAATCATGTAATGGGCTGGATTCTTCTCATTTGAATATTGAGGAAAATCTTCGCCCTAGACATATACAGCGGTATAAAAAAACGTAGTTTTATACAATGATATGCTAATATTATTAATATTAAATTCAATATCAGACATACCTTTTGGATACCAACGAAACCTGGTCCAACTTCAGGTTCTGGATAAGGCGATGGATCGTCAAAATATTGACCACTTATATGAGGTTCGTTAGTATCTCCGAAAATCAGAGCTTGTGTGCCGCCTTGAGGAATTACGACATTAGCTACTTGACTGGGTTGAATGTTGACTAATAAAGGTTGCCCCGTCGATCTATCAATGACATGCGGGACCTGATGGACAATCGGCTCGGTAGGAATCGGTTTTGGCTCTGAATTCTGTATGATGATAGAACTCTCCGGTAATAGAGGATCTTTTTGTGCCCATGGCGGTCGTTTTTGTTCTCCCGAAGGTATGATCGAAGTCGGATGTGGTTTTTCGTTTGGCTTGTCCGGATGAATCTTGAAATAAATTATCATTTGTTACGATGCGCACACATATACCGCGCAAATAAATGTATATAAATAATACAAATGGAACCTACTTCGTCAAGTCTCGTAGGTGGCGTTAAGGGATCTTTGGCGCTCCAGGGTCTTCTATATTTATCCGGATTCCATTCCGGAATTTTGTGATTTACATTAGGATTCGCGTACTGTTCTACGTTTGGTCTGTTGGGTGGCTTTAGCAAGGGATCGTTCTCCAAAATATCCTGTTTCGACGTGATTCTTTTAGGCGGTGACGATTGAACGGGAAGCAGTTTTTGAGGCTGCTTAGGACCTGTCGGATGATTCGCATCGAGAGGAATGGAAACCGGTACTTTCAAATGTTCCTCGTAAACCTGATGGGCCGGCAAAATCTGCACTTGCGCGTCTTGCGCGGTTTGTTGAGCTTGTACGTCGTCATCGTTCTCCAGGACCTCTAATACAGGATGTACCGGAATATTCGGTACCGGTATCGGCGGTGGTTTCATGCCGATGTGCCCTTCGTCGTTTAAAAACGTCTGCGGCGGTCTCGGCGCCATTTTGCCCGGTTTTCCTATGATAACATCGCTGTTTGCGGTGATTACTTCACCCGGAGATATCGGTATACCGTCGGCGAGACTGCTGGTCACCTTGTGGCGCGTCTCGGCGATATAATTATGATTGAGATTTGCCAGATGGGCAGCTAGAAAAGACAACCGCATAGTATTCGAAACGCGCTAAACCGAACATTAATAACTATTACGAGAAAGAAAGAGGATCGTTACCGATGTGTTGGCTTTCAGCGGTTTCTATATCACCGTCAGCAAATTCTGCGACGGGTATGTAGATCGGTGATCGTTGCGTTGTAACTTCCTGGATCTCTGCGACAGGCACGCTGTCGTTTCTACGAGTAGCCGCGGTTTTTCCTTGCAATAATCCGGCCATCGCTGTGATTACTGGTCCCAAAGCGGATAAGCTGTTTATTCCTAAGGAACCCAGACTAAGGAGAGGCTTGCTAACTGATCCATCGTCTCCGGATTGAGAACTCGGCCGCTTATTTTGTAGTTCGTCACTTGACAGCGTAGTACCATTATTATCCTGTATAAAAATTGCAAATCTCATTTACACGTAAAATATTCGCATAACTTGATATGTTTTGCTGTGATAAATATTTAAAAAGTTGCTTCTCTTAATTTACCGGCAAAAACTTTATATATAAAATAAAACATACCTTTTTATCAATTGAATCTTCTGACTTTATATCAGAGTTAGCATCCTCCGACGCCGTTTCCGTTGACTTGTCCACACTTGTCGTGTTCGTAGGACCTTTTTCGTGCTTTTTTATTTCCGCAGTAGAGGTTGATTGTGGAAGATTCGTAGTCGCGGTTGCATCGATCTGGTCCTCCTCGTCAAAGAAGATAATTGTCGAGCCCGTGACGACGTTTTTCACCGGATCGGAATGATGTGCGGTCGTCAATAGGGCGTTCATATATCCGGCGTCTAATAAACTCGGGGCTATTGACTCCGTCACAACGTTTTCAACGATATGCGAACGAGACGTCACGGTCGTTGACGTTTCACCATCTGGGCCAGCCTGACAGGAGAGAGATTTTTAATGTATGTAGGGCAAAAATATATTGTATTACAAGTAGTAATAATACAAGTAGTAATAAAATAATAAAGTAATAATAATAATACCTGTAGTAACGTCGTGAAGTAAGTGAATGTAGTAAGGTATGTTTTAGTAGCAAAGATCTGTATAGGCTCCGGCGTAGGATTAACCGGAGTTGTTTTCATGGTCGTTTTTCGCACCGGCACTTTCTCCAGTACCACGTCGGTTGACGTGGCTACGTTCGTGCGAACTACCGTGCTACCTTTCTCCAAAAATGTATTAAAATACGTGTACGTGATGTAATACGTCTTAGTCATATCTGTCACGCTACCGTCGGTGTTATCCAAGGCAGTCAGGGTAGTTGTGACGCTGGTTGGTCGCGGCGGAGGTGCTGATTCTGTCACTATCAACTAAAAATAGAAATCGAAGAAGAAATAATATAATGTCGCGGTGAGAATACCGACGTAAAAGTTTGCGGTAGGAAAATAAGCTAACCTGGGTAATCGTGTCGCTGACCGTCTCTGTTTTCGTTCGACCTTCTTCCATAAACGTCTTTTCTAACACTCTGGTACTGAGATATGTATTGGTTTCCGGTCGCGGAGCCTCTGATGGCTCGAGAATCATGTCTAGGTAATGTTGCGGCGCGGTAACCGTGTTCGTTATGACTTTCGTACTACTTTCTAAGGCATCATTCACATCCGGATGATCTGTGTTCAAAGTCAGATACGTGTAGGTCGTTTTAAATACTTCTGTACGTAGAGTCGGAGACATATCCAGAGTCACGGCTGCCGTTTCGGAGCCAGGTTTTCTGTGCCGTTCTTCTGTCGCCGTGTTTGCTACCACCTAAAAGAAGTAACAAAATTATTATACCAATGAGAATTTTTGTATGATATTTCAAATATATTCATTGTCGACTACAATATTTCCATTATTATTGACGATATAAAAAAATGTGTGAAAAAAGATAATTAAAAAGAAACTCAATGTCATAATCAAATCTTTCTATAATAATTTTTCTTGATTTGAAGATTATCAGATCTTTTTAAAAAAAATTTACATTATATGAATTTTACTAAACCTAACGCATTGTATAATGTATCTTCTTTACACATGTAATATCTTCCATACAGTAATTTCTTTCTTACAAATTTATATTTTGAGCGATTAAGTTATAGACGAAACATTCTGTATAGTTTAAAATTACCAATAAATTGTAAGAGAGAGAAATAGAGTTAAAGTGAAGGTCTTATTTGGAGAATGTATACAGATATGTTTGCGTAAGCACCTGCTGCTCAGTGGAAACGGTAGTCGTTCCATCCTTGGTAATTGTGTTGAGGTACGTGAAAGTTGTTGTGCAAGTTTTCGTGACAAACTCGTTCGGTTTATCCTGTGGCAGGAGCATGACCATCGCTTCTGACAAGGTGAGGGTGGGTTGTGGATTTGAGTTTTCCCATCGTAGAGCCGGAGTCGGCCCGGCGACAATGACTTCCACGCCATTCGACATTACGCGGGTCGCTAAATTGAACCTGCGCCCCTCTTCCTCATCCTTCGCCACGTATTCTCCTGTCGTTACAATTCCATAAACAACGATTCGCAACTTGTTGCAGACATATATATATATATATATATATATATATATATGTGTGTGTGTGTGTATAAAAGAAACTTGCTTCGCAATAATGATTTTATTACTATTTTTTTTAAGATATTGAAACAAAATTTCTTAGCGACGTAAAAGGTACTGTCGGGAGATTGTAAGCTTACCTGTTGTTGACGTTCTTCAAATCAACACTCAAGTAATATTTGTGTATTAATATACATATAATTAAATTAAGAAATAATTAAATATATTCGAATTACAATCGAATATAGGACGAATTTTTACAGAAACGATACAGTTGATAAAGTAATTAATAGGAAGAGATTAATATTCGTATATATATCGTACATAAAAAAAAACGCAAATTTAGATATGTACAGCGTCGTTTTGTCATATACAGTATTTACATTTCATACAGGGTTGTAATGTACAGGAAAAAATTTAGAATACCAGAAGCCAATTGACACAGTATTTAATACAGCATTTACACAGTCCAACAGTCCGTTTCGTATAAGTCTAACCGAATTCGCGTAATCAAGAAGTCTAGAGCGAAAAAAAAGTTTATTAGTCTAAGGATTATATTACATACGGCGATCACCGTGTGCACTTTACGTTGAGGAAATGGTCAATTATCTTGTTATTCTTTTCAATAAAATTACGTATCTCAGTCAATATTTCCTTGGTGAAATATGTCATATGTACATATTTCGCGTACACGGGTTTAAAAATTTCAACGTTCTTAAGAGTGTGCACGGTGCGATCGTCGTGAGAGAGAGGTCTCAGATGGGTAAAAGGTACTACTCACCGGCAACGGGTACTGGATTATACACAGATGATACGAAGCCGGCTGACCGGGCTGACGACTCCACGGTAGGAGTGACAGTCACCGTGACCGGCACCGTCAACGTAAGTGTCGTCACTCTCGGTCGTACGGTCGTCGACGATGTCACTTTAGTCTCCAGTCCGTTAAGTTGCGTCACCACATACGTATACGTCCTCAGTCGCGTCGACGTTACTACCGTCTCCGTGTAATAGACGCTCGTGCTGGGCTCCAACGCGAGGTCCGGCGTGGATTTGGTCTCTAGATCGATCGTGCTCGACTTCGACGGCAAGATCTTGGGGAAATCGAGACGAGACAACGACAGATAGAGATCATCCGCTAGCCCGGCCTCGATCTCCTCCGGCGTAGGCGAAGCGATCTCGCTCGTGACTTTCGTCGCGGGGACCGACGAGGACTTAGTTCCGCGGGTATAATTTGCGCCGAGGGGTATCACGCTTGGTACGTACGAGTCGTCGAGATAATTTGACGTAGCGGTGTCGCGTGATTTCGTAGTCTCGAGCGGTATAACGCTCTCGAAGCTGGGCGCGATCGCGATATCAGATGGGACGACCGTTCCGATTGGAGAAATCTGGGTCGAATTAGAATCAATTATGACATCCGGTTGAATGGGATGCACGGTCGGTATCTCTTCCGGGTTCTCACTGATCGTTTCGGGCATCACGTTACGTTCTGTAGAATCTTCAGGAGCTTCGATTGATTCTTGTCCTTTACTTTCTAACGTTTCGGTAACTGATGAAATATGCTCTTCCGTCGTAATGTTTTCTTTATCGGGGAGGCTCGTCGATTCATCGGACACATTTGTAGTGATGTCCATGAAAGTAGTTTGCTCTTCAAGAGTGGCAATGGTAGTGGTTTGCTCTTTTGCTGCTAATTTATCGTCACCATCTTCTTTAATACGTGTAAGTTCGGTAGTTGGTACCGATTCTGTTATACTTATCGACGCATTATCGGATTCTTGAAGCGTTTTTATTGTCTGCTCCTCGGACGGTTTTGCTGACGTAGTTTGGCTGATCGGTGTCGTTACAGTAATATTGTCACTCTCAACATCGCTCTTATTAGACACAATATTGTCTTCGTCCTCGGGAGAAATTGTGGGATGCTCGTCTTTCATTAAAACTGTAATTTTATTTGCATTTTCAGTCGTGGTACTTGTGTCATCTTCGTATTCTTCATCTTCCTCGTTGTCAGACGGAGGAAAGAAGAAATTGTCGGTGATAATCACCGGCGTGTCTGATGTGCCTTGTTTAGATACGGCAGAGCTGGCATCCAACGATACAAGACTCGCCTCCTCGTCTGGTTTGTTGTCAATAAGGTTCGGCGTTTCTTCGAGACCGGGCGTAACGACGGAATGATCTTTTTCTTTAACAACCTCGTACTCTTCTTCATTTGAATACTCATCGTATTCGGAAGAAGGCGCAGTGAAGAATCCAGTAGTGATAACGACAAAAGTCGACGTCGGTTGTATCGGACGCACCGCGACTAATTTCTTTCTGGTAACTCTAACTTTATTTTTGCTTGACATCGGCGTAGATTGAAGCTTTCTACGCCTTGTTATGGTTACTTTGTGCCTTCCAAAACCAGTAGGCTGGTAACTTCCGTATTCTGCCGGTGCGTCGGTCGGATAAATCGAGCTGCCCGATCCGAGAGTTCTGACACGCGTCACCACGATTCTTCGTGGTGCATGCGTGGTAGACGTGACGCGAGGTGTCAAGGGTCTACGTCTAACGACCGTAAACTTATGTTGCCTGGCAGTTCTGCTACGCACAACGGGTACTCGAATTCTAACACGCTTTCGCGGTGCCTCTCCAAGAGATTCGTCATCATCGTTGATCCTTCCGTTATTTATATAATCCTCACTTGTGGACCATGTGTCAACGATACCTTCTCTGTTGAGTTCCATATTCCTACTTCCGTATTGCACCGATTCACCGTAGAGATTACCTGCAAAGGCGTTCCGCTCATCTGTTCGAATCATATCTCGCCTTGTATTTAAGTTCACTCTGCGATCTAATGAAAATCTATATGATCAAGCAGCGATAAAGCCATTCCTGGATGTTGCTTTCGTGATGCGTTAATCGATTGGAGTTAATGCTCCCATCTCGTGTTTTATTTTTTTGTGTGCTCGTCCGATTAGATTTTGTCACTTTGCGTTTTAGTAACGTTACCGGGCGGTTGTCTGTTTGTAATGTTGTTGGCGAGACGGAAGAGTATCATGTCCGATTTTGTCGTGTGGGCGCGCGTGCGGCGGCAGATTGAGGCTGTGTTAGTAAAAGGAAGATGTGGGACGACGCACGAAGAGGATACTTTTAAGAAGGAAATAGAGAAGATATTCAAGAGAGAGAGAGAGGTCGGGAGAGAGCGAAGTGTGAGCAGAACGGACACACAAGACGGCCATCCTCGCGAATGGTTCTCGTTTCACTGAAGCTGTCAACTACCCTTCCTTTATACAATTTCAAGGAAAGGGATTCCGGCAGTCTCTCGGGATTGTCTATATTACATACGCAGCAACTTTGATTTTCATCGACGTTGCTCGTTTTTTTCCCCACTACGACGTGCCCGAAGAAGCTGGACCGACGCTCTCCGGATGAAAGAGATTTGGGAAAGGCGGTTAGCCTCTGGGGCGATTTTAAGTGGGTTTTAATAAAATTATGGACTTATAATATAAGGACGAAAGAGAGAGAAAAGAGGGTGAGGAGCGCGGGGAGGGATTTTTGTATAACAGAGAGGGGATAAGATTAGGTATAGATGGACGTGGAAATGTGCCGTCCGACGTCACCCACTACGCTCTCGAGACTTTGTGTTGGTGCGTGTGAGTCGATATCTTCGCTTCCCGCCAGAATGGCAACGGCTACCGGTCCGGCGTGCAACGACGGCGGTACGGAAGGTCGGACCTCGACCGCTCCTTCCGAAGCGTCTCTTCGTCTTCTGGACGCGGTGGCGGAATCGTCGATTTTCACGGTACTCAGAACAGTGCTGAATTCCCCGGGTCTGCGGCCGGAAACGTAGAGCGTCACCACGCTAGATTCAGCTTTTGACTTGGCTGCGGAGGCCTTGGTCTCCTTCTTCTTGTCGTTTGATTTACCGCGCCCGCGTGGCCTGGATGACTTCTGATAGTCTTCCACGTCGTCCTCCTCGTCATACTCGTAGCTGTCGTGCCTGTAGTCGGAATCGGCCGGCTGATGTCTTCTCTCAACTTCGCCCGGTAAGGTGTTACTCTGCGTGAACGGAGCAGCCGCGAACAGAGGATCCAGCAATGGATTGGAGTTCTGCGGTTGCGTCTGCGGTTGTTGCAGCAACAACAGGAGGGAATTTATGTTGGCCGCCGGTATCGCGACCGTTGGGGTCACCACGACGGTGTCCGTGATGAATTCCGTCGCGGTAACGACGTCGGTCGAGGAATCGACCAAAGTCGTCAGAATCTCCTTTCCGCGAAAGGTGAGGGGAATGATAGTGCTCTGATGTTTCGTTATTGTAGTGACGTAGGAGGTGGTGCGTGTGTTATACTGCGTGGTGGGTGTAGCTTGGGTTTGTAACAGAGGATTCGGTTGACCTAATTGACCCAGAAGTAATTGCGAGAGAAGAATATTGGCGAGGGGAGCGTTGCCGGGCAAGGAAGGCTGTACCGTAGAAACTATGTTCTCCACGGAGTATACCGTCGTGGGTATAATAACCGATTGAGAGACGCGACGGCCACCGAGGCTCGTGAGGGTGTGCGAGATACGAGTGGTGGGTGTCTCGTGCAGCAAGAATCGTGTAACCTCGGCCTGGCCTTGAACATTGGTACCCGTTACTTCGCTAACGATCACCACGAGCGGCTTTCCGTCTCCAACTGTTACCGTGCTATACTGAGAGGGCCCGAGGACTTCAGTGCTAGGTTGTGCCGTTACAATATTTCGATGTTCCGTGACGCCGTTGTTCACCACAGGAATTGTTACCTCTGTCGGTACATAATGCGTCACAGTTATGGTGCCGTCGTAGTTCGGATATACGGTAGGCGCTTCCCGAATGTCCTCGTAAGATCCTCTACCTCTTGTAGAAACCCTCCTGTTGTTTCCGTTTCTTCCGTTCGTCGATCTTGAGCGAGACGACGATACTCTTCGAGAATTCGTTGACCCCGTTGATTTAGAAGATTCATTTCGGAGTCTCGGTGGCCTCACTCTTCCGTTTTCAGGTTTACTTGTAGATCTACCGTTCGTTCTCGGACCGGTAGTTGGCCTCTTGTACGCTGATCTGTTCAAAGATGAGTCTTTTTCCCTTAATGTAAACTGTCTTCCATTATTCGAGGCCGGTGATGGTTTTATTCTAACAGATCCATTTCTATTTCCATTAGGCTGCTTTGATCTAGTTCTGGGTTTACTCTGCTGATTCGATAACTCCGACGTTTCCGCTGTTTGGTCGGGACTGTTAGATGTCTTCTGCGGTTGTAGAGACGTTAAACTTCGCGCGCGATTATTATAACGAGCGGTAGGTTTTGCTACTTTTATAGTGTCTTCTTTATTAGCTGCGACGTCAAATGAATCAGATCTCTCTTCCGCTTTTGCAGAAGAGGACTGAGCGGGTCTACGAAAACGGCTGCTGTATGCCCTCAACTGGCTAGCCTGACGACGAACTCTTCTTGTTCTAGCTCCGAAAGGTCTAATTTGTACGACAGGTCCAGCAGCTTTTCCAGAACGACGATTCACATTCGCGTTAGATCTTCTGTCTTCATGTTCCGATCCTTCGTAATCGTTGTCCGATATTTCTTCAACCGGCTCGTCCTCGAAACCTTCGTTACCTTCGGTTTGTCCCTCATTCGCTTCGGTTGGCTCTTCGGTAGCTACTTCTTGCTTTCTGCCGAGAAATCCACGTGGTGGGAACAAACCTGTATTACTCGGTCGCGTTCTCGTAGATACCGGAGGAGTTGCTCTGGTATTCGTTCGTCCATTGGTTATTCTAGGAACTGTTGGCGCGCTTGGCCTATTTAAATTTCCCGATCGTCTCGGAGTTGTAGTCGTCGGTGGTCTTGCGGTAGTTACCGTTCTGCCGTTGCTGTTTAAATTAATAGGTCTGCGGAATCTCAGGAGCGGATTCGTCGATCTTCTAGATGATTCTGTCGTAGTTTGCAGAGGAGTGGTAACGGTTTCACCTTCGAAGTCTTCTGTAAACGGCGTCTCATCCGTTACGAGCGTGGTCGTGGTGAATTCATTCGCGTCGTTCTCTTGATCGTCGTGTTTGACAGTAGGTTGCCCTCTCAGTAACGTCGACGACGGTCGAATACCTGAACGGTATCTCGACGAGGCACCGGGAAACGCGGAACTCGAAGCGCGAGTTGCAACTCTGGAGGAGGATCCTCTCACCGACGTGGGACCGCGTCGATTGCTTTGAAACACGGACGACGGGGTTATTCTGGGTTGTACTCTGCCTCGGGTACTGCCCGCTGGAAATGCCGAGCTCGAAGTAGTAGTGGCGGTTCCGCGTCTGCCTGAAAATCTTCTGGAAGAACCTGACGGAGATAACGTCGAAGAGTACGGGCCGATTGGCGATGTGACGCGACCCCGCGATGATGCGAACCTGTTGCCCTTACCGGCCAAAGTGGCAGTTATTGTCGGAGTTATGTCCGTTCTGGTAATAGTCGTCGCGGCTTGCGCGCCTTTGCGTTTCGGATTGAAGGTCGGTCTGTTCCTGGAGGCGAACGGCCTTATCACAGGTGTGAAAGTTCTCTTTCTCGTGGAGAATGTCAATCGTGATTTCTTTTTAGAACTTTGTCCGTCATCGTCTTCCTCGCCCTCCTCATCATCTTCCTCATCCTGACCGGAATCCTCGTCTTGATCAGCAGAATCTGTGTGTTCTTCAGATAAAGAGGATTGAATAACGGCGGGCGAAGGTGATACTCCCGGAATACCTGTCGATTGACTCGGAGGTAGCGTGGAAGTCGGCGCGATGTTCGCCGTGGAACTCGGTACAAAGAAGCTAGAAGTACTTTCGATAATCTGAGCATATCTTCCCTCGATGCTCGTGCCAATCACTTTTGATTGATAAAACGTGGTGGTACCGTTATTCTCCATCTGGCCTTGAATCAAGCGTACGAGGCCAGTTCGGTGACCCTGAGTCGGCGGAATACTCGCTTTTCTTTCCTCGTCTATCTTCGTGCTTGACGTACTTTCGATCACCTTAGCGTAGGTACCCTCGAAAAGCGTGCCGATTTGCTTAGTCGTAAAGTAAACGGTGGTGACTTCGTCGGCATCTACCACGCTTCCTTTATTCAAAGATAGAACTCCCGTAGGAAGAACTGGCGTGGCTATCGACGAAGAAGATAACGGCGGAGTTTCTAGCCTCGTCGAGCTCTTCACCACTCGAGCGTAATATCCATCTATGTAAGTACCGTATACATCTGTCATGTAGTGAGTCGTGGTATCTTGGTGTACTTCGCTCGAACGTATCGTCGAAATCAAGCCCGTTTTCAACGAATCGGCCACCTTAGACGGTTTCACGGTTTTCTCGTCAGTATTTATTGTCTGAATCGACGGATACACAGGTCCACCGATCGCGCGGCCAGTCGCCTGTTGCGTCGCAATGTCTGGTATCGATACGCTAGTTACTGTCTCCAATCTACTGTTCAAGATCGTCTTATTTCCGACGTAAGATGTAGTGAAGTAAGTGAATGTAGTGTAGAAGGTCGTGGGTTCGGGCGAAATTGACGAAGCGTTCACGGCGCTCTGGTTATCAGGTTTGGTTGCAATCGGTTCGTTCGTGATAGATTTTTCAGGCGCACCGTTGCCCAGAGGTGTCACTTCGTTATCAGCCGTGATCTTGGACTCCTCTTCGTTAGCTGATTCGTCCTCCGATGGCGAATTTACAGTCGGCATGTAAGTCATTATCACGCCGAGCTCCACTGTAGGTGTGGGCGAGACGCCCGAGGTGACAACGTTGCTGACTGTCTCCTCGCGACTAGTGGTTATGGTATCACCACCCTTGTAGAACGTCGTCCAATATGTAAAGGTCGTGAAATATGTTACCGGCAGTGTGCTGGTTGGAACCGGCACCACGAGGGATGGCCTCAAAGTTTCCGTGACGACATTCGTAACTGTTTCCAAACGACTGGCGACATTCGTCTGGTCGCCCTTGTACATTGTCGTGAAGTACGTGAAAGTCGTGTAACTGGTCTGCAGAAGCAACGTCGGTGCGGGCTCTACCTCATGGTTATTAGACTCCGACAATTCCTGATCCTCAGGAACGATGTTTCTCTTGTCCACGTCTAAAACAGTGCCACCACCAGAGCTGGAAGAGGACACGACGTCCGTGATCATGGAGCCCAGAACTTCTACGTCGGTCGGAGGATTGGGCGTTACTTGTGCGCCTACTTGGAAGTTGCGGAACAGACGCTCAGTGGTGGGCCGATCCTCCAAGGTGGTAGGCACCTCTGTCGTAGTCTCGGTATTGCTTTCAGTAGTTTCGTCAGGACGCGTTACTTGATCGGTGTTAGCTTGCTGGACTTTTTTGGCTAATAAAAGTGCCTCTTCTTGCGATTTCTGACGTTGAAGAGCTTCTAGATAAGCTAAAATTTCTGGCGGAGGTGCAGGCTTATTTTCGGCCGGTTCAGATCTCGGTGACGTTGGCCGAGCCGTTTTCTGCGGAGCCGATTGAACCTTGGTTGGTGTTATAGTCTCCGTAACGACGTTAGTGAAGACTTCGGTTCGCGTCTCGATTTCTGTCTCGTCGTCCACAAAAATAGTGGTAAAGTACGTGTACGTCGTATAATACGTCTTCACCTGTTCCTTTACCGCTGCGCTCGCCATAGCTGGAGTGGGGCTCGGTTCTAAATCGGTGGTCCATCCATCGGACGTCTCGTAATCATCAACAGTCGTAATGGATTCCGTTGGAACGTTCTCGTTTACTGTGGTATCCTGTTGCTGAAAAGTAGTTAGACCTCCTTCCGTCGTCTCGTCAGGCTCGGTGCCTTTGTTAAACTCTTCAGGAGTACGAGCGTTCGTTATTACCGACGGCAAGATATTTTGCGATATCGTCGTTGGCGATATTAGACCGGATTTATCTTTTCCGAAGAGACTGGCGACGACAGCGGAAACACCGTTTGGCCCAACAGTCTGCGTGATAACGTTAGTTTCAACAACTTGCCGACTAGACACGCTAGATGTATTTTCTTGGAAGAACGTCGTTAAATATGTATACGTCGTATATAGGGTCTTGAAAATAAGCTCTATCTCCTCATCTTGTTTAGTAGTTTGCTCTTCTTCGATTTCATCAGGCAGGCTCGGTGTTCGGTGCCTTGTGCCTGACGGCAAAGAAGTAGTAGAACGAATCAAATTTTTGGTCGAGGTAGGTCGAATTAATTCTGTCAAAAAAGTTACCTCGGAAGAGACCACCTCCCGAGAACGTATTGAAGTCGTAGTCTGATCGCTGTCGCCCGGAATGAAGAAAGTTGTGAAGTACGTGAATGTCTTGTAGACGGTGGACGGTAATAATTTAGTAGTTAATGTCGTTTTCTCTTCCGCGTCTGAACCAGATCCGTGCTTAAGTCCGGGTCGAAGATTATTTTGAGAAGATCCGCCTTTGATACTACGACCCTGAGGATCTCCTGGCACGATGTCGTTAGGAATTTCATCGTCTAAAGTCGGTAGCACCGATTCGGTCGTTCCCAATACTCTTCTCGCGCTTTCTAAGATGTCCTTCAATGTCGTTAAGACACTATCGGTCGTGCCTCTCAACGGCGTAGTCAGTTCATTCATCTCGTCTTCGCTGGTCGTGATGGTCGTCGGCGTGGTAGAAGGCAATTCGACCGTAGTATCCTGATCGTCGGATTCCGTTTCGGTCGTACCGTAATCCACGGTTGTGTCATCACCGTACGTTGCGGTGGCATCATCCGGGAAGAAGTACACGTTCGAAGATGTGTGAATGATTTGCGCATAATTCGTGCCAATATACGTGCCATAAATATGGCTCTTATAATGAGTCGTGGTACCGTCCGACGAGGTAGTGGAATCGACGACTTTCAGAAGACCCGTCGGCTTCAACGATCCCGTCTCGACATCGGGCACCAGCAGCAGTGGTTCCGTGGATCTCTTGGACGATTCGGCATCGATTTCCTCGGTGACGCTCGGCTGAATGTTGCCGCGATTGATGGCGCTCAGAAACTGATCGTCCGAGCCGTGCTTCCGATCACCCTCGTAAGGCCGATCGGTTCTCGCATGTTCCATCACGTTGGTAGGCCGGATCTTCGATACCGCGACACCGTCATCCGGACGAAGCGTGGCGTCGCCTTTGATCGTGGTGGCGGGACGTCCCATGGGCGCCGGCGACGTGCTCGGTGAAAAAACGATGACGGTGTCGCCGACCGTGGTCGTGAAATCCGCAAAGCCGTGGTAGGTCACCGTGGCAAGAGGCTTTATATCCAGCTTCCTCGGCGGCGGAGTTTTCACCTGCGGTTTAAAGATCTTCGGCACTCGCGGCTTGAAGGTCTTCGACTGCGCATCGTCGAGCGAATCAAAGTTATTCGACACGTATTCGTGTTTGACGGTGTAAGTGGGCAGATTATCGGCTGGTCGAACTTTCGCCGGTTTAAATCTCTGCGTGTCCACGTTCAGCTCTCTTTTATTGAATATGTCATTTTCCTTGGACAGTTCGTCCAGTTTCGAGGTATTCCCGGTTTCCTTTTTCTTTTCTGCGTCAATGTCGCCACTCAGCACTTCGATCTCTTCGATAGCTCTGATTGGCGCGTTGTCAAGGGCCACTCGAAGCCGCCAATCATTTTCCGGCGCCCTCGACGGGTAAACGATGTAGGGACTCGACGGATCCGGCGCCGATTCTCTATCATAGAACACTCTGCTGGACGTAGATAGAATTCTCGCGTAGAGGCGACCGTTATCCAATGTCGTGCCCAGAACCTGAGTGGCGAATTCTGTACTCGCACCATCTTGCACGAACGTTCGTGCCGTTTTTGTCAATATTCCAACAGGTGATACGGACTTTCCAGGACGTGCCGGTACCAAGAGGACCGTGGTCACTCCTAAGTAGCCAAGTCCGAAAGCAATGTACGACGAGTAACGTTATAACGGCACAGAAACACGTCGCGTCGATGATTTGTCAATAGAATCGTCGGAAACGAACAAACGAAGAAATGAGGGAGAAGCGATTACATTAACAAAACGGGACATCGAAGTTATCGAAATGTGATTGAGTTGGAATCAAGCGTAAATGTGTGCATCGAATTCGATTCGTTCAGTCGCGTTTCACGTTTACAAGCCCGTCCGTGTCATAATCGTCGTACCGAGTATATACGTCAGCGTCGTTCGTTTGCGTCGGTGGTCGATGACGGTTCGCGTCGTAATATTTTCATTTTTATTTTATTTTTTTTTTGTTATCGTAATGTAGGTCGTCGGAGAGACGGAGTGGCGGACGGACGTTGGAGGCAGACGGCATCCGTTGTTGAGAAGAGTTGAAGGCGGGGAGCAGACGGGAGCAGTAACAGAAACAGAAAAAAAGAGACAGACGATCTTAATAGACGAGCCTTCTTCTTTCGTAGCCTAGGAAACTTGTTGCAACGCTATCCGCGGTACCCCGCTTAATTTGCATCGTTACCCTACTTCTCGGAAAAAAAATGCTGTTCCTAGAGAATGAGAAAAACTAGGCATGCGTACGAGAAAAAAGAGAGAAAGATATTTAGCTAATAAGTTGCTTAGTTACTTAAGATATTAGTTAAGTTGCTTATGTACAACCCCTAGGTCCTGAAAATTCTAAGATCACACACATTGAGCGGTATTTGCTATAAAAAAAGAAAATGAAAATATTTAAAATAATATATTCAAATATAAAATAGTTTTTTTTTATTTTAATTTATTGTTACTTCATTATTTTTAATTTTTAAAACAGTGCTTAAAATGTCTAAAAAGCTTTCCGCGCAGCATGATGAATTTTCATGGCCTGGGGAGGAACATCTCGCAATCAATCGTATGACAAACCTTAAAGCCAGATACCACCGAAACAGAGATGACACATACATATTGTAGTCAACTCGGCGACAGGAAAATGTATTACCCGCTTGAGAAATGTATTTACACGGCCGCACCTCGCGTCAACACGCACATGGATAATTGAGATACGCAAAATGATGTATCGCGAGAAGAGATAAGTTAGAGAGCAGAGACAAAGAACAAAGCGGAAAGACCATTTGATGTTACAGATTTGCACTCAAACTTTAACGCACAGGAGCGTTAAATCTAAACTACAAAAAATAAATATTCGAGGAAAAGCTTAATTTTGAGTGCAATCCTTGTCTGCGTGTATCGGTGTGATTCAGGTGTCGTAAATGTGTCACGACTAGCATACATTTGTTAGACACGTTACGTAAACATTTACGAAGAGACTTACCCTCTAGATCTCTTTCTATCCTGGAAGCTCTAACATTATTCGATAAAAGTCCATCTGCAAGAAAAGAAAAGAAACATTTTTTTAACGCGCATGTTTTTAACTAATTAATTTAATATACCTAATTTGCATATGTGAGCGAGACACAAGGTCGCTTTGATGCGTTCGGCAGAGGAAGCGTGGGTGGTGAAAGGAAATTATTGAAGGATGTCACATGATAGTAGGAGCTTCATTTGGTCATCGTCATAGTTCCTCGCGAAATAATTGCTATGCGTCATACGGATGTCATCATATTGATTTTTTCACATTCGCAGAAATTTTTTTATAGCAACTTCCCTTTCGATACGTAAAAACACAGATATGAAAGTTTCAAGTATTCATAAGGTTTTTTCGGGGATCTCAAAGGCTCAATTGCGCGTTTATTCGCAATTCAAGGGGGAAAAAACCGAGAAGAGACAAACAGGAAAAAAAGCGAAGGCAAATGTCGTGTCTAGAGAGGTCTGCATGCACCTATGGGAATGGGCATAGAGAGAACTCCAGACGCCGATGACACTGAAGATGTCGTCCGGAGGCCGGGGCGTACAGTTATCTGACCGACTCCTTTTCTCTACGTCGTTTTCTTCCCGTGTGCACGTGAGCGCCTGTGCACTTGCGTGTGCACGTGGCCTGCACACGCTGCATGTCGATAGATATAGCTATGAGCACCTTTCCGTATTACAGCATATATGATATATGATTGTGGCAACAGGTTGATGCACGCAAAAAACAGTCAACAACAACAAATTTAATACATCGTGCGTTATTCTTGAACACTCTTTTGTAGTGTACAATCGTTTGGAAACATTTGTCAGGGAAACATTTCCACTTTTGAGAATGTCGAGCCCATACATCGCGACCATTACCCAATGATCCAGTGACGTTGAACTCGCGGAGCTGACCGGGGCAGGTGACATCCGGTTTATTCGACGACGGGCATTTCTCGGTATCGTGGCAATCGGGACCGACGTACCGAGGTCATACTTGTCCCCCGGACACATTGGGTCAGCTGGTCGACTTCGCGCGTCGCCCTTCTTTCCCTGGCGTCTGGCCTCCAGTCAGCCGAGCCGTTTTGCGGCCCCCGACAAACCGGTCGTCGCGTCATGTTACCCAACAATCGGTAACGATCGCGGTCGCGCGCTGACGTACGTGGGAGAGAGAATTCGTGTTCGACATCGTGCACCTCGTGCATCACGTTATTTCAATGCGGCTTGAATTGCGTTATGAAATGCACCGACGTCGTCGCGATTACGCCAATAATCTGCCGCGTCAGCTCATCATGCATATTAAGTCTGGGATAAGATTTCGAACAAAATTGTATAAATTTATCTTTTTATATAAACACATTCCTTAACGAAGCCTGTAACACGCTACGTAACAGGATTGGTACGTAGCAGAACTGTGAGCGAACGTTGAATAAGATTGCGAAAAAACGTTCCGGATGGCAGTGTGACATGACGTGTCGACGAACCATTTCTGCTACTTTCGAGTTGCATGGTGTTTCACGCATAATTTTCCCCGCATAGTTTCCCGCGCTCGCACGATATCGTTAAGTTACAGCTTCAGTGCGCGCGGTACTTATTCGAAGGCGCGTTTAACTCGCGTTTGTAAGTCGGTAAGGAGATACGCGGGGCCCACACCTGACGATCGACTTCCACGTACGCAGCTGCATAATCGCGGTTGCATAGGCGACGGCTACCTTGAGCTCGTTTTCTTGTACGATACGCGAGCGGGGAGAAATCCTCCGAAGGATTACGCTCGTTTCGTAAGAACAATTCGTCCATTCATGTCGCGCTATATACGACTCGCGGCTAATGCCCCGAAAGATTTTTTCTCGCCGTAAGAACGATGATTGGTCCCGGCCAATCTCGGTGGCGTTTAACGGCGACGACAAGTGGTGTGTTGCGCCAACGAGATTCCACAATGATGGATAGGGTCATCAACATTCCGCAATAAAAAAAGAGCGTTGCAAATCTATAAATGCATTCGATCTTACCACTTTTTAGAGATTATAACTTTAAAAATTGCGCCTTTACTTACGCAATTCAAGCGTATTTTGAATTAACAATTTTGATTGGATTACTTTTATATTGTTACGAAATTATTTCATTATCCAAAATAATGAAGAAATTATGGTGTATTTAGCGAACCTGTTCATTCGATGGATGTCCACGTTAACCCTGACAATACGTGTCGTAAGTTTTAAGTATCGTGCGTGAGAGCGACGCGGATATCAAGGTAACGCAGTCGTCGACCAATGCAAGACACGATTTTAATCTCACTTTCAATAGTGGGCGACATCATACATTACGGACCATACACCTAGCCAGAACAATACTATAAATACGCAAGACGATAAAGAGATACAAACAGAGACTAATGAAGATATATCTCTTAAAACATTTAGCGAAGATAAGCAATTGAGATTCTTGATTCCAAGTTAGATAAAGATTCTTTATGCTTATTTTTATTAAAATTTTTTGAATTTGCGTGTTTAATTTCGCGATGCTTACATCAGACAATGACGAATCACATTAACGTCGTCGTCACGTTTTCCGGTGAAAGCCCCTTCCCAAAAAGAGAGAACAATGTACGATGAGGAAGCAAACGGACCCACGCAATTTGTCGAAATCTGATTTTGCCGCGGCGCGGCGGCAGCTATGAATTAATTTCTCACGTTGCGAGCAACGAGTTAACTGGCCGTGTAATAGTCGACGCGGCCACTCCGGAATGTGTTTGCTTTGAGTCGAGACGCGCGTAGATACATGTGGTAAACCGAGAATAATGATGATTACTTTCGCTTGCTCAATGATTTCTTGCAATACCGACCCGGGCAATACCTGCGACGTTCCGCGTCGGTTATATACTTTCGTTCATCTTCTATCACTTAATTGCATTTAATTGCATTCGCAAAAAGTGCCGAGGACTCGAATTTCACAAAGGGACGATTTGCTTCTTGGTGTAAGCATGCGATTGGAAACCCAGTTGCTCCAAAGCCGTGTGCGCAATATATCTTCGCGAAATTTTCACAGAGAAGACGTTTCAAACGATCCACAACTCTGCCGGCGCTATTGTCACGCGTTAATTGAGAACGTATCGATCCTCCACGCTAAATCGCGTAAGCAACATAAAATCTCGCGCTTCAGGCGCCACGGAACGGGTTCGAGAGAGAAAGCGTTCGCGGATCGTGGGAACCGGTAACCGGTGGCACCAACGGATACGGTCTCGCGCAGATACGAATTCCTTAAATTATCACTTTGGCCACACGCCAACGGCGATTTTCGCGGGTGCACGTGTACGTTTAGAGCGATGCATTTTAGACAGGTTAAAAATGTTCCCGCTGTAATAAACGCTAATATTTCTTATGGAACTATTTTATACGCGTGACGCTTCTTACGCTTTTGCTGGAACGATCAAATTACCGCGGGAGAGAGAGAAAAGTCGGCGTCCTCCGGAAGAAACTTGCAGAAGAATTTGCGTAGTATAAATACTGGTTCGGTATTCGTTGTTATTCGTTAAAATCCCCTGTCATGCGTAACGTCGCGTTTACTTGTCGTTTAAGCGACAAGTCCACGGTGAGATTCGTGAGTTCAATATCCATCGGGTAGCTATGTCCAGTCAACCAACCGGAAAATGACAAGTTGCTTCCGCAATATCCGACGTCTTTCTTGCTCTTTCACATCGTATAAATGTCTCTTGACATGGCTAACATGGGTCGCGCTCGTGCGAGCGTAAAAGAAAGTAAACCGACGGGCGAGAAAAGAGAGGTACATTATTCACGTGTCATTTACATACCGCACAGATTATTTATTTTATTTAGTAAAACCGTGTTTCGTCTAAAATGAAATAGGAAAAGATGCGATCTATTTATTTAAGAAAAGTATATCTTTTCGTTCTTTATAATTATTTTACAAACTGTAATTATTAAAAAGTTATAGCGTTCAGAAAAATTAAAGTGTTTTTTCGGTATATTTGTTTTCTGAGAAAAAGAGATAATATCTTTATTTCTCTAATTCTCATTTCTATGTCTGAAGATTCTAAATTTCTATGACGCGATTGCATATCTCTTGATTCTTGATCAATGAAAAAAGAGAATATACATCGATACCCAGCTATCATCCCGCCATCGCAAAAATGATGTTAGAAACAAAGGCAAAAGGCGGTGGCGGCTTCTGCAACGACTGCTAGTAACGGTATTGCTTGTTACTCCATTTCGTATCTGCTTCATCGAAGCCGATAGATCTTCTTTCATGTCTCTGAAACGATCCGATGATGATGTGCAGCGTGCAATGTCGACGACATCTAGTTCACTATTCCATTTCTATCGTTTTTTAAATTCTATATGTTTAATAGTGTAGTAGTATCAATACGTAATATCAAGAAAGATACATGGGAGAGACGCATGAATTAATATTTATCACATATGGTGTATGTTTGTATATGTATAATAGATTCTTTAGGTTCATACTAGTATCATTTTTATTTCTGTTCGGAATTCATTTAACGGAGCAATCACTTATCCTGTTTATTCAGTGACATTTATGTCACAACGCCATTGAAATTTGCGACACAATTGCTAATTTGAATTGTAATACTAAAACAGAATTCTGAAGCAATCGATCGATACTGCATATATATATGCTTAAATGAGAGAATAGCTCTGGAAAAGACCCCGCGCTAAACACGTTTCAACCTTAAGAGAGATCTTTCATCGGTTGCATATGATACACTATACTTTATTTCGAACTATCATTTTCTTATCTCTGAGGCTAATGATTATTTAATTAATTTATTACATATTCACTTTCACATAATTTACAATTCTTAAATATTAAATATTTATTTGTTATTGATTTTCATAGAGAGCTCAGGTGATATTAATTTTTAATTTTTAATATTCGATTAATTATGTCTTTTGATATTTAAATTCTCTGTATATTATATCAGAACCAGATATAACTGATATTTACAAATCAGTTATTAATGACAAATTTAAATTGTCATATGCAAATTATTTGATTTTTTAAAATGAAATTTTGTGTTGATTAATTAATTCTTCTATTTAAAAAGAATTATTAAATCTAATTTAATAGAAAAAAGATTTGAAAAGAATAGCGTTAATTTTTTCTGTTAAAAATAAAAATAATTTTATTATATATTATTATTCTTTTTGTTTTTCTTTTACATTTTGAGAGGAATTAAATAGCGTGATTTTAACATTTGCATGTTTTTGAACCCATTGTGCTCAATTAATAATTACACAATTGTAATTAACTTCGTATTTCAATATTTGTTAAACGCGTATAGCATTAATTGACATTTGAAACATCGGTGATTCATTGAAACTTCTTGAGTTAACGTGACGCTTAACTGTGAGACATCGAGTAAATCGTATATAGCTTCCTGCGATCGTATACTTTTTCCGCATTCGTACTCTTCCTTCCGTAGTTCCGTCACAATACGGTAAAGCGTGTGGCATGCGATTAACGACGAGGAGTGCCGTGCAATTACCGTATTCTGGATTCTGCGAACATAACGTGACTAACGTGCGAACTTAATTAACTGTTTTCGCGATTAAGTGTTATGTAAGTGTAATGAAAAAACCTGAAAGGAGGGGGAAGCCTGGGAGGCATCGGGCAACAAAGTATAATAAATAAATTATGGTTTACATGTTATTTATTACTCGCAAAGTTAATCTGTTCCGATTTGAATACCCTCGTTATCTTTATACTCGAATTGTTTTCGAATTTATGTAATAATTATTTATATACACATTGAAAGATAGATTACTTGTGAAATTTCATAAAAGCTTGTACTTTATTAGCAGAAGATTTTTGGTCAAATATATATAATAATTTCATGAAGTGTTTACTGGGAAAACAAATATAGAAAATTCAATGCAATTATATTTTAAAGTATTATTTATTTTGGATGCTGTATAATTTATATTTTTTATTTTACAGATCAACGAATGTGTTACAACTCCGCTGCTGTGTGTCAGTGAGTACTGAATTGCCTTTTATTTTAATCTGAGACAATGGATCGGAGGCGGTGAATGATATTGCAGAATAAATGCAACATCTCTTTTATACAGATTCATTGCCTTGCATTAGCTACGGTAGATTAGCGTAAAACATTTTATCCTCTGTACATGAGATATGTCTATCCATTATGTATTATCCATGTCGGACGTGTGCTAACTAGCTAACTCATGTGCCAGCGGGCATGCGCTAGAAAACTTTTTGACTAAAAATTTTCAACAAAAAATGTAAGGAACGATAATATTAACAGATTTAAAAACACTCGCGATTTTTCTTTCCTACACCATATATTATATCATTACTTATTATTTTTTACTAGACGTATTCTGATTGAAAAAAAAATGGATAGATGAATTATGATTTCAAATTTTTTCATTGGAATTTTGGTTTTAATCAGTCTCCAGGAAATTGCTATTAAAATATTGTGCGACATAGTTGTGAGATACCATGTACACGCGCGTTATCTTCTAACGCACGCCTGCTGCCACGTGAGTTGGCAGTCGGACGCACGTGACCGACAGCGTGTCCGACAGCCAAGAGAATGGTCGGACAAACGGATATACGGTTCTTGCTGTTACAAGGACCACCTTTTACATCATTGTACATACTGCTTGATGCTTTGCGTCATATACCTGCGTGCGAAATATCGGCGATGAAGTAAGAAAAACGGACACCGCGTGTTCGAAACATATCTATCTAAACTTTGTATGAGAAAATCAATCCGCGCGCGAATTTCTAAAAGTCTGTTCGATGAGAGTAAATACGGAAAAAGTGAAGAAGTCACGTATCTTATTTGCTTTGTAATAAGGAGTGATTATATTAATAATTTCTCCGTTTCGTATACATCTCTTAAAAGGTGAAACTACACTTAAGAGAGACATATGAATCATCGTAACTGTATATTCATAAGAGCATCAGAAAATAACTGTAATTCTATATACATCATGCCAAAATTCGATAAATCATGAAAACTTATATGAATATCTATACCTTTTCGACAGTATTAAAAGGTAAAATAACGCAATATATCTCGTTATTATAAAATACACTTTTATTATTCTATTAGATTCCTTTCATGGCGACTATACTTAAAAAAAACGTTATTTATTACTCTATTGTTAATTTGTTACAGAACATACCATTTTCTATTGCTGTTTTTTATTAGGATATTAAGTAATACCGTAAAGATTGCGAAAATTGTCTAAGAATGTACTTCTTGAGACTTTTTCTAAAACATATAACTTTATAACGCAATAATGACACTTGTCTTTAAATTATAATGATTAGTTAGAATATTATTTTCCGAATGTGAAAGCGTTTCGCATTCCCGTCTTTCGCGCCGGGAAATTTTTATCGAATGAACGTGGCTATATATCGCGTCGCAGAGTTTTGCTATATATCATTACAATCAGTGCTAAACAATTTTATAAGCATGCATAAGTTTCAAAATTTATCTCAGAATTTTATTGAATTTAATCTTTACTAAATGTTATGAAACATTACAATTAGTTAGAGATAACGAATGGTTCATAAAATTAAAACTTTTTAATATTTGTGACATAAACAATTTTTAATTTCTAAACGGACTTGTTTTCAAACTACGAATGAAGACAACCAGTTGTGATGAAATGGAATTAATTTGCCGACGCGGTTAAGATCGTGCCTCGACTACATAGCATAGACACGTACAACGTAAACTCGCCCTAACACTCGAGTAAAAGTGTCGTCCATTCGAGAGTGAGGGTGAAAGTGCGAGAATAGCGAGAAGTTTCGACCCCGCCGCCTTCCCATGAAGGTAACGGGGAAACGTTTCACTTCGTTGTTCGCATATTAATTAATCTTTCGTCTGACATAGCTGGCGAGTATTTATTGCTGTATAATTATATAAGTGATTTTAATATTTCACATATAATCCCTTACTGCAAACAGTCTGAGAGGTCTTGATTTAGTATAAATTTTAAGAAAAGTTTCCTGAAGATAACTAGAAGACAGGTATTTAATTGCATTGCATACAAATATTAACTGCCTTTATCTACTTAGTACTCGGATTTAATTAGCAACTTGTGAGATAAAGTATAACATATGTTACCGCAATATTCATTATTATTAATACATTGTTGGCTTATGCTAACGATAATCCCCCGGTGAGGTGATCGATTAAACATGCGCTCGGCAATAATTGATCGCAATGATAATTAATACCGCAACATTATGCCGCTCTCGCGCGGTGTTATTAACACCGCGGGCTTTTTATCACGGTTATAAATTAATCATTGTGCTGGTAGAGTCGGTCTCTCCACGACCCAAATGTCGGAAATTCACTTTCTAATTCCCTAAGAGGATCCATCGCTGTTGGCGAGTCGCCGCGAGGGAGAGAGAAAAAAGCCGCGTGTGCACGCGGATGGCGAAGGATTATTAATGAGCCGTCTCGTCCGGTCGAACTTTGCCGCGGAGATCGCACTCGATATCGAACCATTGTTTTCCGGAGGCAACAGAGCCATACTCGATGTTTCTGTAGCAGTGAAAATCACCGATGTGTAATAGCTCCTATACCGAAGTACCGGTCAAGGCCGGTACCTAATCCATCCGTGGAGCGGGAGAGATTATTTTTATATTCGTACTTATTTATATAACAAACACACCTCTCTCTTTTAAATACAAGTAAAAACTCGATAAATGGCAAGTTACTAACACTGTTAGTAAATGGTATTAATACTTCCTCGTATATAATCTCGTAACTTTATGCTCTAACTTTGACGGTTTCGCAATTCAGATATGATATAAGCAGATATAATTGCGCGATACCAACGATCCAGAAGTAATCAATAACAAGTCCGGTCGATAATAATGATAACGTCTCTCGAGCCATTTTCTCTTTAATCATAATTCTCTTAAAGGGGAATTAAGAGCCCGGAAAAAGGAGAGTAAAAGGTGCCGTTGGCTCTAAGTTGGATACGCTATAATCTTCACATCCCCGACTATTTGTGTTTTACCTTCTAAACAGTATTACGTGCATTACGGGAAAATTAAAAGGTAGCATGCAAGTAGGCCGAAGTTTTACGCGCTCGTAACCGGCTTACAATAATTTTCTAACATTACGTTGGCTATTATACACATCGCACGGGTTAAAATGTTGGCACCGATTTTGCTGCATTCCAAATAAAATTCGTAATTGCACTATATCGGTAAAAAAAACTCAAACTAAACGATTCTAAATAAGCTTTGTCGGTTATTATCTTATATATAAACTCATCTAATGAAGCCAATTAATTAATATCGTACGTCTCAGTCTTTGTACGTCAATTTTTCGATCGTAAATGATAGCGATATTCAGAATAATTTAGGCTTGTAAAATAATTGCGCCTATTCTTTCTCCTTCAAAACGCATAATTGTCTCATTGTTTCATTGTTGCTCCTCGCTCGGAGGTTCCTATTCCAAGTGGATACACATAAACGGAATCCCGCTTCCGTCGTTGCACTCGGCACTCGTTCGTGCGCTGGATACGTAACGTACCGTGAATTAATTTTTCACGTGGCGACGAACGATGAAAAAAGGAGACGGCGAGAGAGACCGGGCAACGATACCGGCCAGAAAACGAAAGAGGAGTTGAAGAAATGCGCGCGCGAGGGAGATGCTCTCGAGCGATATTCACGCTCTATCGCACCGCCGCGCTGCGCCGGCCAACTTTGAAATAATTCGCCGTTAAGTGATTCGTTAATAATTTACTGTACTATAAACGAAGTACCGGTGATCGGAGATATACACTGCAGAAATTCGAATGCACCGTCGATATTGCGAGCCCAGCTCGCTGAAACGATCAGTGATGTCACTTTTTTTAAGATTATTACAAATCTGTATCATGCTATACATTCATATAACTTAATTATTATGATGCAGCATCTTAATTTTCCCTTCATTAGACACAGGCCTATCGTTCTTAAAAAAAAGTAGCCTGAATCTGCACGTAACAACCATATATTATGTATATAAAAGTCCTTTTCCTGCTACTAATGATATGCAAAAGCGAATTTTAATGTGAACTGTCTTATTCGACATATTCTCACAAGTTGCACGGTCTGATTCTCACGCGGTATACATCTAAAAATAAAAACTGACTCTCTTTTGCGAATAGTATTTACGGTTAATTTTATATTATTTGTAAATTAAATAATGGCATGAACTTGAAGGCTAACGTCGCGAAAGCTCCGGCGCGTTTTTTTCGTTAAGACGCCAAGTAGATAATTCCGCGAGTAGTCAGACAACGGATACAAATATATTCCCGCGCCGAGGCGACTTTCCTCGCTTAGAACAATCGGTAGCGTGTCGGGTGTCAACGAGCATGTAAACATAATGTTTAATGGGACGTTTACTTAACTCGGTAATTTCTTCCGCCTACTAGCCTACTCTCGCTAATTTCGCACGTTGGGAACTGAGGCCGGTTAGGCACCGAGCGACGAAACGTGAAAGAATACAGAATTTTAAACGTATGCATATGCGCATTTGGTCTTTCATCTGAAATGGCAAGAGTCACGGTCGTCAATAAAGCCGTGCGGGATCGACTTTCTTTATTGCGAGCAATTTAGTACTTTGTAAAAAAGTTCGAAATTGCTCGTAACCGGTAGAACCGCAATTGGAGCAATCATATATCGGTGGACATCGACAGATGTGATTGCTCCAATCTTCTTTCGGGCGCGGAAGGTGCGCAGATTAATATAAAACAGGCGGTGAAAAGACCGAGTGTCAGTGCAAGAAAATTCCGTTTCGCGTTTAATGAAGAAGGAAATATCTCGCCGTATCTCGAGTAGGATGTATACAGCTAATGAGATGTATCGAGGACAAATTCTGATATGCACGCGGGGAACCAGTTTATCTGGAAAGTTTCGCATATTGAGATCACCCCGCGATTGGTCTATACGGCGATCATCGCCGTTCAATGATTTAGGCCTTTCGGTGAACTGTTATCATTTTCCGAAATCGTCACTTCACTTCTCGTGACTCACTTGTCGAATCGTCGCGTGCCCCATTTTTCAGCGGAAATTTGGAAATAAAATAGCGCGTCTAGGTCTATCCGTTAAGATGATTGCAAAAACGAATGGACGGAAACTCGCAAACTATCCAATCGAGAGTTGCGAGAGTAGAATTGGAACGCAGAACGGAAACGCGAAGCGGCTTATTGGTCGCGTCTCGCGTGCATAAGTGTCGAGTACGCGCCGTGATACTGATCGTAAAAAAATTGATATTCGCAATACTTTTGCTTATCAGGAGATGTTAGATACGACACATAATCAACGGAAACACGCGTATAATGAAGTGGAACGTCGGATTGCAACTGACGGATAATGTCAGATTTTTTGTGGGTCTTTGAACTCGATACTATTTCCTATTACACACGACGTAAAGCGAGTAGATAACAGAATATCAATTTTTTTTTCATTTCACTTTCCGGACGAAATCATATCCTAATAGAATTCTAATTAAATTGATCAATATATGATAAACACAATTCTCGCGTCAACTTACATCGTCGACCGAGTTTCTATACCGTCACGGAATTAGTCTCGCGCGAGGTTGTACGGATGCTAATTATCTGTCGTCCCGCACCGCTCGAGAAATCGTCTCCATCTCAATTGAACGATTTTGCTTTCGATTCCGCATCGTACCGCGCCTGGACGCGGAGAAAGCTGCCGCAGAAAGCGGGGTCCCGTCCACGTGCCATGGATTACCATGCCGGACGTGGATCTTGGCGCGATCGAATTGATCTCTGGCCGCGATCTAGCATTTTTGTTAAAATATTACGATAGAGTCTGGGGAGAGAGCGCGTCGTATCGAACTGCGTGAGAATGACAAACGTTTATTCGTGCATCGGGGGGGGGGGAAACACGAGGAATCTTTTAGCGAGCTGCGATATGAGTGGGCAAGGTGTAAATATTGGCATAAAGCAATTACCGCGCGAGAAGGAAGCGTAGCCGAAGAGGGAGTTAGTGTGCCGATCCGTTATGGGCCTGAGGCTATCGGGAATTTGGTGGAACAGTCGGCCCACATCCGGGCCTCCCGTCCATCGTTGGATGCGCTTCATGAGCGCACGTGGGTCTTATGCAGGGCCGAACCGCAGTACATTCGATAAATTCGGGAAGGGGGGGTACGGAGATACGCGAAGGAAATAGCGATATCTTAAAGACGCTAGATTGTTGTTTCCGACACAACCAAGGTCAGACGAATCGCATCTTTCGCCGATGGGAGGAGAAGAGGTCGTTTGCATATACGTAGCGCCGAGCGCGTCTCTCATTCTCCTCCCTCTCTTTATTCCCGGATCCGATCCTGGTACAGGTGAATTGCCGGCGCGGAGGAATGGCCGATGGGCCTGCGAATTGGGTCAGCGAATCGAGCGGGTACTTAGACTCGTAAAAGAACAATAATCAAGTTCGCCGGGCCTCTCCGAGGCTTTCACAGCCAATTTTGTTCGAAAATTTTGCACGATGACGGCTCGTTAACGTCCTAATTGGATCATATACCAAAAAGATAGTATAAGGAAAGAATTGGAAGAAATTGAATCACTGTGGAAAAAAAAATAAGAGAAGAAAGGAAATCTCTATATCCCCTGCCTCTATATCCTCGCATAATTAACGGATAATTTTTAAAAAAATTTCATAAGACAATTATTAATACACAATTTTCTTTGATCGCGCGCGATTTGCCTTTAAATTGCGTAAACGTTCGCGCTTGTGTTGTTGAGTGCTGCTAAAAGAATGTTTAACTTAACCTGTAATTTTCGCAAATTTCTGAGTGAGCAAACCACATAATGTAATAGCCATTATCTCTAATGGCATTATCTTATAAAAGTTAGTCTTATAGAAGTTTAGTTTGCAAAAAATCACTTTTAATCTTTTGCAGTTAAAAAATTGTCCATATTTCAGTATTTGTAAAGAACAGATTAACTCTAATAATTGCACAAAGAATTTATAAGCGAAGTTTATCAGATAAACTCTATGCACATGAGTTTCATTATTATATTTTCTCATTCAAGCGCATTCTTATTCGCGCTCGTTGAAACCCCGCGGCCCGCGGAAAAACGTTGCGCATATAATTTCGCTAGGTTCGCATTAATACGCCCTTTTCACGTTTCCAGAAAGAGGCACGGCCAAGATGTATCTATCGAAGACTTTTCCACGATCCCCCTATGCTGTGTCTATGGGAAAGGAACGGACAAGTCGGTGTGTGGACTTTCATTCGTACGTTCCCAAGAAGAAACTCTTGCCTTCTCGCGCGCGCGGACGCAGGCGATGGCAACGTAATCAAGATGTATTTTCTCGAGCGTGATCCAGCCGCCGATGAAAAACGAGACGCTGTGCCCTCTTCTCCTGTCCCCCTTCGCGGCGCGTCGCGCGGGCACACAAGAGGCGAGAGGTAGGTGATACTTTTCTCGAGGCGCGCTGGAACCTGTGCCATTGAAACGCCGGGCCCGACAGGCAAGTTCGTATACGTTCGTTACTCGCGCGAGTAATACATCGGTGTAATGCAGCGATCGGTCAGAACGTAGAAAGGCGCGGTATCTGTGTCAGTGGGTCGTCCATGGACCAAGCCCATAGAAGTCCCCCGGCATCTAATAGCATGATCTCGAGACGGCGACCGATTGCCGGATCGGCGTCTCGAGATTTCCGCCGCGCCGCGCCGCGCGCCGGTGGAAATTTCTCGCCGGTCGTAATCGACAATCTCACCCGGAGATGTTTTATTTTTCCGGAGCGGAGATTAGAGGACAACGAAAGCAGTGAATGCGCGGAATGTGAGGAGCGGAGAATATTCTTCGGAATTTTTTTCGTGAAATTACGATCCAATAATTAACACACATTTAAGCGCCATTTAGATTCTCACCGAACGGAAATTCCGAGATCAATGTTTACGAGACATTTCACGCAATGACGAGCAAAGTGTTTTGCTCCAGCGAGGTGGTATCGATAAGGATGATGTTGCAGGAATGTATAGATTCATCGGGACTTCCGCCCGCGCGTTTGCAAGCTATAGTGTATATACAATTCGAGAGTGATGCAAGGCGGAAAAGTGAAAGAGTCCATAATTTTGGATCCCGGAAATAGATGTTTGCCGACGATGATTTTCCGTTATATCGTTGCTCTTGTCCGAGTAAATTGCCACTTTCGCGTATGGCGCGGCATGCTCGCATGAGCAATGCACACAAGTAAGAAGTTCAGCTACATTGACATTTGGATCTGAGAAGCATGTTTCCACTGAAATAGAGATTCGTTTTAGAGATAGCGAACGTCTCTTCTATCTCGTTAAGGAAGCCATTTTCTCCGCAATTTTAAAGCGTCCGAAGACTAGTCAACCAGTGTATACGGCGGAATAAGCTCCGAGACCGTCGATTCTTTTTAATTAGAAATGCTGGTGGCCGAGCTTGGCGTGCTCGATTTCATTATCATGACGTGCCGCGGTTGTGCATATTAGCCGAGTAAACCGTGAGCCAAGCACTACCAGAAGTGAAAACGCTTTCTATCAGGAATCATTTAAATTCCACGACCCGGGATCCCCCGATCACGGTGTCCGTCCTCTCGACGGAGCCGCGATCTCGGCTGCGAGGTTTTTACAAAACAACCGCGTCCTCTTCATAGCCGTTCTCGGTTATAAACGAAATTCATGGCATACATACTCATATTGCTTGCTATAAAGTGTGTATTTTTAATGAACTTGCGTACCGTTAGTCACGAACGAGCCGATAAATTTACTCATAAACTTAATGTAATTTTTATATATATTATATATTATATATTATATATATATATATATATATATAATATATATATAATATATATATATATATATATTATATGTTATATATTATATGTTATATATTATATATTATATATTGTAGAGATTATATATATATTAGAGATATATATAATATATTATATAATATAATTGTTTATTATATTTTTTAAATATATTTTGGTATGTGTGTTGGTAAAACTAATATATTCACCGCTTTCTTTACTGTGATTAATCGGACATCAAATTTTTATGAATTAATTTAAAAATACGCCATATTCTATGCAGTTTTACAGAAATGCATTATCACGGATATAATTGTGCAATCCAGCTTTATGAATTTTTGTGTGAGAAGCAAACTGTAAAGTAGTACGGGATGCATTCATGCTTAAGTTTTCTCTCCTGTGTACACCGCCAAAGGTCGTCATTTCTCACGGCTGAGGAGATCGATCCTCGTGACGATGCACGTGCTAAGGTACAAACCGCAATCATTAACGGAATAAAATGTCAGACGTGAGCGATCAAGACGGTTTTATCTCGCGACCACTTCTGAATACCGTTCGTTTTACAGATCACGCATTACGAATCAATATCAGCGGAATTATTTACATGCATTGAAACTGATTTATGATGGACGTCTGTACAAAGACCTCGGAAGAGGCTTCGAATTCTCTACCGAGCGACGTTCTCCATGTCCGCCTATACGAAAAATTCCACCGGCGCCTGTTCTCCGAATAGCTTTTTTCTGAGATAAACATACTTCTTAATAGCGAGAAATCTCAAATCGTGAAGATGTCGCGTCCATTATCCGTCAGCAAAAGTTTTGTTCGACTCGTTGCTTTCACGTTCGCCCGGAACTTTCTCGCTGGTTGAACTTTGTCTCGATGCGACGTCGATGGCACACGATGTGCACATTTGCGTACATCCGAGTATGAGATTCTCGTTGATACGACAGAAAAGGATACAGCTGGTACCACTCGTCTCGGTTGTATAAGCGGTGAATATTTTACCGATACGCTGGAATATCAAGGCAGAGAAACATAGTAATTATCGAGCAGATGAGGGGCAATGTCTTCGTTGACAAGACGTGGGGCATGAAAGCGCGCGAACCTTCTCCGTGACGAACAAAAATCGTTTCAATACCGTATATAAGAAAACTTTGAAGGAGAGAAAGAGAGAGAGAGAGAGAGAGAGCTCTAATTAGAATTTAATTTATTAATTTTGCAAATCGAATTATTCGTGAATGTGTATTTGTTAGTCGCATTGTACGATCGATCATGAGACTTTTTGATTGCTAAATAGCGTGATAGAATATTCTTCCGGGAAGTACGCAGGTACAAATCGCAGCAAATTATGAAAAAAGAAAGTATATGCATACAACTCTTAATTAGACTAACTTGGACAAATACCAACTTTTACTCTGCACAAAACATGAGGTTCCCAATGACGATTATAATCTCCTTATACTTTTTTACATGTATATATATATATATTCTTATTTTTGTTTTCCACGTAATTTAATGCAACTAATTATAAGTCAAACCGCGCGCTGCGAGTCTCAGGAATACGAGAGCATAACCGACGACGTACGCCGTACGAATCGCGATATATACAGTTTATTGGAATTATATACAATGGTTATATCCATGCGAATAGGGGCGTGGACAGACAATGGGGAAAATTACGAGTTTTAGAGATCAGGCAATGTATTTTATATTTAACTCGCTCCCGGACAAACGTTTATGGCCCGGCAGTGGTAAGATCGATTGGTTGGAACACGGTGTAGAAGCCAAAGGATTCTGCGTTCTCAAGCCTGCCTCGCCTACGAAATCGAGTTTGCAACAACACTCGCATGGAATTCGTGACGAACATCCAAGTGAGAAATTCCCATTGGCGATTCCAGCGGTGAGCGGCTCGATGTTGGTGAAATATCAATGCGTCCGGCGATTTGTAAGCCACAGATCTTTTATGACCCAAAAAGCCGTCATATTGTTTATCTTCAGTTCTTTTTGAACAACATTATGCGTACATTGTGTTAATTTTTTCACGGTGCACGGTAGTAAAATATAACTCACGTTCAAGAGTTGCTTATATATATATATATATAAACAACGGTTTACTTTCAAGTTAAAAAAAGTTTGTTCTAAAGGGGGGAATTAGGGAAGATGAGTCTTTCTCTTCAAAGAGAAATTCCGATTAAAGTTGCATTAGAATGTTACTCCATTATGCCATTTAATATAGCCTCTGTTAGCGGATCACTGATCGAGTGTAAAATCATGCCACCCATCAGCCGACTCACATTTATACGCCGTGGAATCAGAGGCTATATCACGTTCACATTTCGCGTCCGCGAGAGCTCGAGATAGACGATGGAAAATGTCAGTGGCAGGGCGTAACAACGTGAGACGCATCCCCGAGGATCGTGCACTTGCACTTTCGAAACGCATACTTGCGAGAACACGTAAACCCCTTATTCTATATATCTTTCTGCGATTTCAGTCGAATGCCTCGCGTAACTGCGCTACAATCGTCGTCAATTATGATACCTCCATTGTATCGTGCGCCGCGCATATGGCATATTATCCCTGCCCGGGTTTCTAATTTAAACGCCTCGAGCGCGGTAACGGGAATCGGCGCATCGCCGAGTTTATCGCGACGTTTGTCATCGTCGTGTTTTCCACCGAGTCAAGTTTTCAAATATAAAGAGAGATTGAAACGGACATTCAACCCGACGTTCGCAATTGCCGAACATTTGCAGCAGCGGTGCCTTATTCGAAGAAGGATGATGCCTCGAGGGAAAGCCACGGAAATTGCGTCATCTCGTCAGCTGCGGATCCTCGCAGTTTCCCAGACACTTTCTACGCGATCTTTCATCCCGAATTATGCGTAAGCTTCGCATGATTAAGGGCCCGTAATAATGCGCGCGCGAAGACGCGGGACAATTCCATTCAGGAGGGGGAACATCGGATTATACCTCTCTCTAAATTAGCTTAATCTCCATTTTTTTACAACGTAAAATGATAGGTCGAAACGGCGGTGGAAGAGAAAGGTATAACGTTCGAGCGAACGTTATACCATTGTGTTGTTATGGACATTTCACACGTGCTAAATGTATTCGCGTTAACAGTAATGAGATTACTGTTCTCCGAAAAGGTAATATTCGAGAGCGTTACGTCGCTTGAGGTAACACCGTGCGTATAACTGGAATACTGAATTTTAGATCAGTATTATTGGTTATGCGTTGCACATAAAGTGCTTTCGCCCCGGTGGGGTAACCAAGCTGCGTGACATAAAATAAAAGATTGCTCGCGGCGACGTGATTGTGTCGATCGCCCCCCAATCGAACCGAGCATTTCTCGCGGACACACAAGTCGCGAGACTTTTCCTTATTAGGCTCGAGCTCTTTCATCCATGAAATTAATTTACTAATTTACGCCGCGAAATTTGATTTACAAATTTAATTCGTTATTTAATTTTATAAGCTAAAGTATTACATGTAAAGTAATTATAATTAGCAGTTATTGATGCATTGATTCTAAAATATATATAGCTGTAAAATACGTTAGACAACAGAGGGAAAAGAGAGTATTTCTAAAATATATTTTATTTCTAAAAACTAGAGCAAGAATAGTTCGTTGCGAAAATGGTAAAAGGAATTATGCTCATCGCGCGCGCCTGAGTGAAGATTACAAGACTGGAATGCCTGCACAAGCAACGGTACGTGATGTAGCGGCGATATTGTTTGCGAAACGACTCACCTGCGAAACTATCGAAATGTGTATCATGAACATCGTATACTTTCGAAGCTTCAAAATTATGCTTATCACGTCGGGCAAAAATTTGTTGGATTAGATAACTCCGTTGTGGTAATACACGATATTGGACGTTCGCACGCTTAGGCACTCACCGGATGGAATTTAAAACAATGAGGTTTCGCAATTATAAGGTGTGGTACTCACTTGAAACAGAGAGAAAGAAAGAGAGAAAGAGAGAAAGAGAAAGAGAGAACGCATCTTTTTAATTAAAATGGGTTATTCGACAACAATGCGTTATAAGAAAGGCAGTTTTCATCCAAAAAGAAAGATCTCACGGTACCGAAATGGTGGCTGACGTATCGGGGAAGCCTATAAGAAAAACGAAAGGAGGCGCGGTGATGAAAATAAAAGGGAGAAGCTGCGAATTGCGAGGTACACGCGTAGCATGCGATCTCGTGTTTGCGTGTAAAACTGTATTTACACGGCTCGCGGAGCACACGCGGGAGTATCTCCGCGATCTTATCGAATTCATCGTGCCGCGCTCGCGATCGTTGCGCTTCGCGGATTTCTGCACTGATAGATCGGAGAGAAAAAAAAGAAAGAGAAGAGTCACTACGCTCTTCGCAGTCACTCTTTTTCGTTTCCTTCATCGCGGAAGCTGTCCGTCTCGATCGATGGTTAATCGAATTGATCGAGCAGATTGATAGACAGATTTTAAGAACGTTACGAGAACGCGCCTTTCGAGAGAAAGCAGCGCGTTTCGTAATTTCTATTAACGCATGACATTTCTCCGACATGTGTAAGGAAAAAGTATGTCGGAAATTAATTTCTACGTATAGAACTTATTTTTAAATATATTCATAGGCCGGTATTCATAGTCAGATCTTATTTCAATACCGTCTTAAGTAATATCTTAAGATGCTGATACGACTCTGTGGCCGGTATTCATAGTCGGTTCTTATATATTTAAGACTGTCTTAAGTACAATCTTAAGATGTCATTAACCAATCACAGAGCCGTATTAGCATCTTAAGATATTACTTAAAATAAGATCCGACTATGAATACCGGCCATATAGTAAAGTAAAACTTTTTGTCCTTATTATCGCAACAGTTCTTGTCCAAAGTCAAGTGACGACACACAGTTCGAGAGTATTTCTTTTGAAGTTTGCGCTTAAATTTTGTATTTAGCCAACAGATTTGTGGAACAATAAAATTTCCGAGAAAATCGTCCTTCTTTAGAGGTTTTCCAGATTCACTGAGAATTCTCTGTTGAGTCTGAACCGAGCGGAGCATCAATGGCTGCGAGCTCGTTGCAATAATCCACGGCGTTTCTCGCGCGCGCGACGAGGTAACACGCGTTGTTGAAATAATTGTCGTAACCCCACACGAATGGCAATAATCAGTATACACATTGTATAATGATCAATTGTGCCGGTTTCGTGGCGAGTCCCACGGTACCAGCCCGAGATGGCTCACTCATTACGGTCTTTCGAGCGAAGAAGAGCGTCTCTCTGCGCGCCACGTAACCGTTATTATTTACTCAGTCAGTCGCTACAAGGTACTTTCATCCTTATGCAACGGGCAACGGGTCTAGATGCTATCTGCTTTCCTCCGCTTCCATCGCTCGCGCCCGCTTTGCGAAATCGCCGACCCGCTCCTGGGAACCGCGTCCGCGGATGCTTCATCTTCTATTTTTCGATCTAATTTCCAATCGTACAACTCGATCGCGAGAGCGACGATCGCGAGGTGACCTTGCATGCCTGCAGCGCAAATTGATTCGTCGAACCAGGGTAATACTCTTCTTATGCTAGATTTGATTATATATACGTGCGCCATATAACGCAATCGTTATTCCGAAATTGATGGAAACAGGTTGATCAATTAGTCTTCGTGACTGCCGATCGCGACTTTTTTTTTGTGAAGTAACTATAATAATTTTTCTCAGAGTCGAGGAGACACGTATCCGTCTCGATTTTTACTCCGTATGTATTTATGTACGTTAAGGAATATTTATTCCCTTATATTGTGCAATAATCTTGATATTCTTTGCGTGTCCCTATTTTCTGACTGACATGACTTTACGATATACGCTTATCGAACGACACGACCCACTGGCTTTGGCGCAATAATGCAATTTTTACCAATGCCGTGCCAATGTAGAATAAAGGCTCGGTCCGGTATCTAATTCGGTATAGCGAGCGGTTTTGCCGCGTGATTTTTGTCAGCCGTTAATCGGTTCGTTGCCGATTTGTCCGCTCACGTACGTATATAGCTGTCTCGAGGCAACACCCACGCTCGCCCAGACCAGGTTTGTCGAGAAGTGCGTTAATCATCGCGTAAAACACGCCCAAAGAAGGACAGAAGCGGCACATTTCTCTGTGCTTTCACCGGTTTCCGATTAGGCTTCCTGGTAAGCGACTTAATAACGAATAATACATCCATTACGCGATTCTTCGACTATCGTTTCTAACTGCATGAGTAAACCTTCACGCTAATGCGGTGCAATTTTATGCTCACTCGCCGTGACGCGCGCATTCACGTGCGCCAGTGTTCAATTTGCTTGGGAAACGAGAATTTTTTCGTCGAAATGTGTTCATTTAACTCACCACAATCACATAATTGAACGATCGGCACTTTTGTTCTAATAATAAGTAATAAATTAGGTTTGTTTTTCGTAGAGACCTTACACAATAGATTTTCTAATCGATGCTGTTAAATTATATAAATTTGAAGGCGGAATATATATCTTTTGAAAAGTTTCGGTTTATAATGTATGAGAAAGAGAAAGAAACACCCACAGATTAACGGAACTGGACGCTGTTTAATTTAATAGATGCAACATATTTAATGATCCTGCTTATCGAATAGGAACTCTAGCTGATTTTTATTCGCCGCTCGTCCCCGGAATTCTCAGCGAAGCATGTCGCGAAGGTGCCTTAGGTGGCCGGGTTTATTTTTCCTCTTTTATGAGCGCCGCGCGCGTAAGTGGGCACGCGTGCACGCACATACAGGTGCCAGCGTGTATCGTCGGCTATGTACTGTTAGCTGAATGTGGGATACGAGGTGGATATACTCACGGGTAAAACTGCCGGTTCCATTATCGCGCAGATGCTCTAACAGCCGATTTCTAACGCCCGGCGATATTGCCCGATTACCCGGGATTGCAATTCCCCGATCGACGCAATCGATCCTCAATTCACGTCGTCGCGCGCGTGAATGAAACGATCACGATCGCGTTCGTAATGAGATTATATCTTACGCACGTATAGATTTCGCATCGCACGCTGATGGATGTTAATATTCAGTTTTCCAGACGGTCGATATACGACGATCAACGCGTGTATTATGAGAGAGAAATTTTAGAGTACGCTGCAAAGTGGCAATTCATTAATCTCGCCGTGAAAAGGCAAATCACGATCAGATGTTGGAGCGTACCAAGTATGTGGGGTATGATGGAGTTTCCTATGCCATTACGCTCTTGTGGGAAACGATACGACATGCTGTATGACTCGATAATACGTCGACGGTCTAGAAAGTGGTTAACATTTTGGCCTCGTTTTTACTGCCGTGAACCGTGCCGGTAGAGACACAAACCTGTCGGGCTTGTGTGTGTCTCTCGGTGTGTGCGGCATGTGTCTCTTTCCCACACGCACACACGCCGTCTACTTGCGGCGCGTTAATCCAGACTGTACATGCTCTCCGTATCTCGGTTAATTTTACATCTGTTTCCTCGGGGGGGGGGAGAGGGGAGGCCTTTCTAAGATAGGAAACTGTTAGAAACGAGTACGGAGCAGACAATGATGTCTTCCATTTTCATTACAATTAATTACCCTCCTTCGCAATCCGCGGAGTATTAAATAACACCTCGATGTTGATCAGTGTAATTTTACACAACGATCACGCTGATTTCGCCATGGGCACAGGATTATGCAAGTTATATATTGTAATAATCAGTATTGTGATAATCAGACGTATTTAGATATCGTCACTGCAGTTTCTTGCTTTCAATAAAGTCGTAACACATAAACTACGTAAAGTTATGTAAAGTATTATAGAATACGTTAGGAGAGCATAAACAGTGGAAGTTATACCTACATAGTTTCTGATTCACATTTACACACTTTATTCATAGTCAGTAAATATTTTCTTTAATATATGTACGCGATGAAAACATTATACGTTGCAAAGTCGTTACGATCAAATCAGGCGGAACAAAAGCCGATAAATATCTGTTCGAAACGTATCGGCTTCCGAGTTTGCGACTAAATCCGCGGTCGGATTTATCGCAGCCGCTCTAAAAGTCACCGGCGCGCGACTCCGGCGGTGACTTGCGTAATTGGGAGAGACCAGTGCCAGCTAAGGAGAGATTTTGACTCCTGTATGGACGTTTACATAACGGCACGAGATGGAATGTCAACCTGCGGCACACAGTATGATTGCCATACGTATATCTATGCGTATGTCTGCAACGGTAACGTTTGCGCGGAATGGCAGCATCACGAAACCGTGGAAGAGAAGCGTGAAAAAGAAACGATTTTCCGCAGCAAACAATACGACATCGATATATATAAATTAAACGTTTCGGATTCTGAGCCTGTAATTTGTTTCGTCGAAATCCTACTTTAGACGAACTATCAATATGAAAGTTATTTGAAGAATCGCGGAATACATAAATTATGTATAAATTATACAAATTATTTAATATATCTAAAAATACACACATATCAAAATGCGCAGTATATAAAATCGCAAGTAGAACTCTATTCTGAACAATGAATGATAGATGGTGTAAAATAAATTTATATAAACGGATGTTAATTATCGTCTTAGCTTGCTTACATTCTGAATCATTAAAATTTAAATTAATCCGTCCTAGTAAATCAAAATTGTAGTTTTGAATAATAACGGATTTTCAATGCAAGAAATATGAGTCATATAATATCGGCTCTTATAGAATTATTTCTCGCTAAATAATTGTCGAGTCTTGTCACGTAAGCAATAATTGGCAATAGACGTCTATACCGGTCAGACAGAGTGCGAAAAGCGCTCTGCGTTGTCCTACTTTTGTGTGGGACACCGCGAATCATTAACGTGAATTTACCGCCTGAATTGACGATGTCGAATCGATGTCTGGCACAAGGACCAGATTCTGGATCGGTTCAGTATGTTACTATAACAGACGCGTGTTTTCACGTACGGCAAACGTTACGCGTCCGCAGTCGACGTGCGGAATATAAATTATATTCAACGTATCAATTTAGTTGTATAGCAACAGGATCAAGTAGAATTATTTAACAAGACGAGTAGTGTGCATTTAACAAGATGTATGACTATTTTTTCAAGTAATGTACTTTGAGTTTAGCATCTTGTGTAAATAAATTATTTTTCACGTTTATCAAATATCTCTTAATCTTTATATTATAATATTACGAAATACAAATGTCAGTCTTCTCACTGCATTCTTTCTTGCTTCAAGGCAGCGATAAATACGACATTCATTCACAAATGAGAGTGTCGCTTTTTACTACCAGTTTTATCCGAGGAAGGTCTGAAAACCCGCTTTGGGAGATTGATTGTGTAGATTTCGTACATACGTGCGTCTGAAGATAGCAATCGCGATTAATTCTCAACAAACGTATAAAACTGTCAATAGAAAAGGTTAAAGTCAATCCGCTCTAACCAGCTCCGTGATATGGTCGACAAAATTATTTTTCGACCTTTCCAATTTCCAAAATGGGAAAGTTACGCGAGAATACACAAGTCGCGCAACATGTAAATGACCCAGGAATCGATTCGGCGGTTTTCAATTCGAGCGTGCGGTAGTCAACCACAAATGTCAGAAATCCCAATTCCACGAGTGGAAGATGGAAATTTAATGACACTCGCCACGCTGATCTCGCGAAATGTTGCTCGTTCTCTTTTAATGGGGTGCTTAATGTATAGTAATGCAAAAACGTGCGGAATAACGGTAATTAACCGCAATTACATAAGACACTCGCTTAAACGCAGAAACGCAACGCCGTCGCCGCTAATCGCGATAATACGAGCCGCGGCGCGAGAAAACCTCTGTCGAAAGCCATCAAGCGGCGCGTCTCAGTTCATCTTCCGTGATTACGTGAGAACGATGACATTACGTGTTGTTGGCGCTGATAAATTCGCGATTCGCGATGATGCGCGTCGCTTCGAGGGTACGGGCGCGCGCGAAGCAAGATTCCCACTTGCACGAAGCACGACTCGACGCCTTCAGTACCTATTATAAATCGCGTTCCGCGACGATCGTAATGCTGTAAGACAATTTCGAGAAACAGTAGTACCGACCTCCGTACTTTGCGGTCGCCGCAAAAATTCCTGAGAGAAAAGCGGACAAACAACGGAAGCGACGCGGTCCGTGACTCCGCGAGGTCGTTCACGACTTACATCTGATGCGACTTGGTAGCGGTTGCACCATCGACCATCGGACGATCGTGCCAAGCGAGATCAAGTATAGATCCCTTTCCTCTCAAGTTTAATTCGACAAGTTGAGCTTGATCCGTGCGATAATTATATCGATACATTAATATCTTCGCTGATCGTACACGGAAGGGAAAATTCAAGCGGGGCGAACGTTCGCGATGCGCACCACGCTGATAATTCCGTCTTTATAGTAAAAGCCGTCCGGTGCCGCCTACCCGCTCGGGAGAGAAAGACACGGCCGGCGCATAATGGACAATGGCGAACGATTGCATCGGTCGCCGCTGCGTTGTGTCGCGCGATGCGCTCCCAAGCAGGAAGGCAAAAGCAGAATGCACACGCGCGTGTGTGTGGGCAGGTGAGATGCCAAGTAACATACCGGGACACGCCCCACGTGCGCGCATTACGTTTCGCTATTATTGCAGACGTCCGGCCCGGTATTTTCATTCTGTTACAATGGAGCGAGCGACGCCGATTCCTCCGGAGAGCGCGCGCAGCGTCCAGGCTATTCGTGGCTGAAAGTATCGAGAGGTATCGGGGCCGTTAGCCGAACGTTACGCAAGGTTGCGTTTACGGAGCTGTCTACCTGATGGTTGTCGCAAGCTCAGGGCTTTTCCGCGAATCGCCCCCCTGCGAATCAATGTAACAACCTGTTCGATCAGCGTGATAATTATTTGTCGAATGTGGCAGGTGGTACGGGTACAATGGAACAAAACGACATAGATTTTAATTCAGCTTTATTATTGGCATAGAATAGAAGTTTCAGTATCGATATTGGTCTTTTAGAATTCAAATCGTTTCCTTTTAAAATAACATACCTAGATCCTGTTATAAAACGGATAATAAAACAATGCACGCGCGTAGATGACAATTGAAAGTTATTCTACGAGTAAACTGATGAACGCGGAAAGACTATTAAAATTAATAACGCAAAATATGACGTGTGCACGAGCGAGGAAGATGTGTTCAAAATGTATTCGAGTGAATTTTTCTCAATGAAAAGCTCGCAATTATATCCGCATCGTTTAACGTCCTAATTCGTGAGCGCGCGCGCGTTCCCCGTGATGATTTTCCTCGGCGTGCCGCGACGGGCGAACAGTTATGTCATCAAAACGCAGGTCGAGAGAGACCGGCATTAATTGGTGGTCTTTCGTGCTGTGCACTCGGGCGTGTGTATTATACACGTATGTTTTAATTAGTCGTCTGCACGTGAACGGGTGCAGTGATATTACAGTTATTCGCTCGCGGTGGCACGTGCCGGGACGCTAATCGTGGTATATATAGTTCGTTTATAAAACGGTGAACAAACGCGCGTCAGGCGTATTGAAGTTTAGCACATATTGAAGTTCATATTAAAGCCTTGAATTGAAGGCAAAAAAGTTCCACGATTTTTCTTCTATTTGTCTATCATTGAGATCTCGACGTTTGCCTGACGGCACGCTTCAGTGCGCAATTCACGCGAATTAATTTTGACCGGGGGCTACAAGAACTTAATAAACTCGGCAGGATACGGCAAGTAGGTAATTTGTAACTAATCCCAGAGGCGGCAGCGGTACGCCCGCAACCGGATGCAAATGTGCTCGCGATCGCGCGTGTTACCGATCCGTAATACTCTCGGCCTATCTCGCGGAGGTTTCGACTTTGTTTTGCTATTTCGCATTCCGCCGCAGATTGCTCGCTTTTACCTTTCTGCAGTCACGGAGGAGAGACCCTGTCTTGCTATCTCTCCCTCTTTCTCTTTCTCTCTTGCGTCTTTAATTATAATCGTTGCAAAGATGATATACTTAGCCGTTATATCGTTACAAAGCGGAAGAATAAATTGCGATGGCGGGGATTTTCGAAAATACACGGAACGCACACGGGGGCGAGCACGGGAAGATCCGTTACCGTTAAAATTACCCGGAGGAATGTTCCGTATAAGAGCGTCCGACTGATGCAAAACAGTGAAATTATTTTCATCCGCGTCTCTCTCTCTCTCTCTCTCTCTCTCTCTCTCTCTCTCTCTCTCTCTCTCTCTCTCTCTCTCTGGCCGGCAGATCACGGAATGGAAGGACGTGAATTACAATTACAAATCTGCTTTATGAGCTACTCAAAGCAGCGAAGGTATTTATTACCGCCTTACTTTCTCATTATGTAAATATACCATTGGCTACATGAGTTTCTACACAAGCAACGTTAATGATCATGCGTTTTAATCAACGATCACGCAAACCGGAAAGATTGCCTATAGATTTGTCGGGGCACATGTGTCATTAGAGTTCACGGATAGGCACTTCGCGAAGACGAGTTTTCCTCTCGCTGCAAAGTAATCGTTGTCGTCCTTGCCGTCGCGCCGTCCATTCCAGGAAGAAAAGCTTTCATATCCGACAACGCATCAGAAAATAATCCCTACGATGATGACGACGCGATTGCCAACGGTCATCGAAGACGAAGAGATGATCGCCGCTGGCTTCGGACGGTGATTACGGCACACCAGGGAAAAAGAAGAAAAGGGAAAAGGAAAGAAACGCAGGCAATCAACGCACGAGATCGGACACGTATGTTAATGGAAGGAGAGGCGATCGAGGAGGCGACAGCGTGCGGTAAAGCGAAAATCGCGTTGCAACGGTAAACGGCGACGTTGTCCCGCGACAGCGAAGGACACCGAGTTGTTGCTTCGATTGCCGCGACGCATGAGAAACGCATTTCTTCGTGAAGCGATTGCAACAATGCCAACACACGAGCAACGGTATTACGCACACGCGGATACGCATCAACGCGGGGTAATGATAGACGCCGGGCCGCGCGATTATTATACCTTGTATAATAATTTTCGTCGCGGAATGCTTGAACTTCCCAACAGAATTGTCACCGTCTCGTATGGAAATGCTAATCGATATGGAGATAAATGATAATATTTTAATATTTTTCTTCTGAAATATATAGTGCGTCCTTAAATAAATCAAAATCATAAATAATACGTTTTGACAAGTGGTTAAATTTTAAGACGCAGATATTTAATCTAAAACTTTTTTTAGATAATTAACGACAACTTCGGCAAAAGGAAGTTCCGAGTCCTTTTACCGAAGTCGAATCTTCGCGACTCGATGTCGTTCGACGCCAAGTTTATCGGCAACGTTTGCATCCTCGTTTCTTTTTATTCACCGGATGGCAAATTATAGACGGCGAATTATACGGACGAATAAAAAATTATTGAGCCCTTGAGAATCTCATGGATAGTAAGAGCCATCGTATTTCGTGGCGGACGGTACGAGGCTGGAATTTCAGAAAACTGGCTTTAGCCCGCGGTGATTCGGTCGATAACACGAAGGCGAGACTCATTTTGAATTCACGCGTGCAGCGCATTATTGTATGACGAGAGGATTCTCCTCTCGAGACCAAAAGACCTTGCCTGGCTGGTGCATAAATATATAGAAATTGCTGCCGATTCAAACGCACTTGGCAAACCTGCTGTCCCGAGACGACTAACGGAAAATCTCTTTCTCGCCGTGCTTCATTTACGTTTTTTTCCTGGCGTGTGATGTTTGCACGTGCGGTCCGTAATGGCGTTATGTCACGCTTGAATTGAGAAACGCCGTTCCACTTATCGCCGTAAAGATATTAATTTCGACGTTTGCATATGCGAGAAGATCTAAATAATAAAATTGCAGCTGCATCAAACCTATATATGTATATCGTCGTGTATTCGTAATGCGCGATTTTAGAAAAAAAAAATAATCGATCAATCCGATAAGTTATGCGAAGGCAGTGACGATTCTGAAGTCGTAATACTTCGAACGCTGCGGCTAATTAAAATTCATGGCGAAGTGAACGAATCGTTCGCTTTCGAGGTCGCGACACGTATTTTAGGCGAAACACGTAAAAAGGTTTTCGACATACCGTACTTTTGCAAAAAAGAAAAAAATTAGTTTCGTGTCAATTTATTCTATTCATCCGGGATTCTTGAAGATGTGTAATCATTTAAATGAATGAGTTGCAATTTAAAATAACTATCGTGTGCATGTTGCATAATTAAATACAGAAAGATGTAGTTGGGCGCGTACCGTTGAGGAAATAAAATCATTAGTAATGTCACGTAATCCGTGCAATCCGTTAGGAAGCTCCTTCGTTAACACGGTTACATAAGATTATGCAAAAATCTGGGTCGGAGCCAAACGAAGCCAATGTGGACACGCTGAACGAACGATACGATACCTTCTTACATCGATTCGCCTACGTCGATGCTTTAAGTTTTAGCTCGAGCGCGAGTCACGTATTCACGATCCGTTAAGACCAATCGCATTCGATCTATCGTTAAGGCATTCCATAGCAATGGGACATTCTATTCTCGTGCGCAAACATTATTCCATGACGCAGTCCACGTGTCCAAGTGGCACGAATATTTAACAAAAATGTATCTTTTCTGCATATTCGAATTATAAACAATAATTTATATAATTATTATCCATTATATCGAGGGATTCTTCTAATATATAATATATACATGTATATGTAATTCTTCTAGTATTTTTAGTACTGAATAAATACATATTAAGTTAATTAAATCAGGCCGAATCGTGGACAAGTAAGACCATTAAAAAGGAAGAGTTCCATCGAGTCTCATTGAAGTGAAAATGGTGTCTTCTCGAAGGGGGGGAGGGGGGAGAAGGTACGGGCCGGTTTTTCTCACGGCTTACGCGCGGATGAGCTCCGTGAAATTAGGCCCCGAAGTCTCGATACTCTCGAGGGAATGCAGACTTTCATCGCCCGGAGCCCCGGAGCTCTCGGACGGATGATGCCCACGTGTCCACTTTCGTGAATCGAGAGACACCACACCTCGGCCATCTCTTTCTTCGTCCTCGGACGTAATACGCGGCGAGCGAGCGCGGTTGAAGAACCGCAAGTATATATCCTCGCGACTTCCTGCCGCACCGAGATTCGTACTTCCTGATAAAACAGCGCGCGAGCCACAAAAAAAAAATGAATGCACGATCGTTACGTTGAGCTGGCAACTCGGTGCTTGCAACTCGGTGCGTGCAGCTACGCGAAGTACTTCCGCGCGTACCTCTTGTTACCGCTGCTGATTCGCGCGATTTGGAATTGTAAAAACGAGATAGAGGCGATTATTTCTGGTATCGCGCGGACAGGTGCGCGCACACGTAGAGCGCACGTAGCGCTATATCGATTTTCCCTCGTTGCAGCAAACACGACCGCGACAAAAATAGCCGCGACACGGGGGTAATTTGCATTAATAAATAGCGCAAGTAAGCTGCTGATTAACGTCATCGACGCGGTGCACTGGACGCCGTAAAGGACATTTCGCAGACGGTGACCGTGATCCAACATCCCTTTCAAATTTATTTTGTCCTTGAAGAAAATACGACATACGACTTGTTCCACTGTTACTTTAACGAGCGTAACAGATATATAATGTCATTTTGAGATAAACTCATTTTAAAAATAAGTACAAATTAGTTGGGAAATATAAGTTGTCCCTTTTCGTTGATTCTTGTTGGAGCAACAATTAAAAATGGATTTTTCCGTGTTCTCCAAAGAAGAACGTTTTAGTATGTTTCTTATGGCAAAACTTCTCTTTAGCTAGTTTTGTGAAAAAAAATGTGATTATCTCTCCCCAGTCTTGCGCATTGAGTAGAACAAACATAACTTCGTGACTGACTGAACCGGTATCAGGCGAATAGGTATGTATACGTAAAAACGTCCACAGTTGCAATGTTGAACATATGTAGGGGCGTCGTCACAGGGTGTTCCTTTTAAACATATATATATTTTCTTTATATTTTTTAAATTTAATCTTTGTTTTATATAAATATCGAGGCATTCATAGTTCACGAGTTATAAGCGATTTAATGCTTTCTGAAAACTAAGTTTCAAAGGAAGAAAAACAGATAATAAAATTTCTTTTGTCCAATCTTAATTTGAATCTTAGTTACAAAGATATATGATATATGTTGGAGATGAGTTGTAAATGTAAGAAATGTGTTGAAATTGGAAAGCTGCGACAAACGGATGACCTGCCTATAGACATTTTTAAAATCAATTCAAAATTGGCTAGAGAAATCGCGATTTAAAGAAAGTGGCACTTAGTGAGAGACACCCTGTATTTGCACACCTGCCTAACGTTATTACGGCATGCTCGTAAATAAAATGGAAACCGCACCGAAGGAATTCACCCCTTACACGGCGTCGTCGATGATTGCGCAAAACGATGCTGGAAGTTTTCTGCACGCGTCAACATCGCGATGCAGACGCCGCCGCCTGTTTTTCTATCGAGCGGAGAAAGTCCAGCATGCGATAATGTATTAGTAATGAACGCTAGGAGAATAGAGGTCCAGGAAAACATTCCGCGCTAACATCCTGTTCGCTCGAGAATCTGGACTTCACGGTTGTGCGTGACTAAATCGAATTTTTTTTTTTATGAAAGATAGAAAGCAATTCAGACGAAAATCGATAATTTTGATAGATAAAGATTCTAAAAAGATGAAATAAAATTTATGAAATAAAAATTGAGACATACGTTCGGAGAAAATAATTCTGGTACAGTCTCTTCTTTTACCGCATTACAGTCACTTCGACCGTGTTCCCAATATCTGAACATTCTCCCAAGGCTGACAAAAAAAGCATCGAAATTTAGAACCATTCGTACCGGTATACTCGTGACTGAGCTTTCCAATGAGATACACTCATTGTTATTTGCACACTTTCCCTTCGCGTGAAACTTGATGCTGCATGTAGGCGATCTTGCTTTGACGAAATCTGTACCGTCTCTAACGTCTTCAATTGCAGGACGAGCTACGCGTTAACTTTTTCTTAGTCCGAGGAGAATTGCGTCAACAGTCGTCGGTTGCCCAATCTATAGCTTGGCAATTTACATTTTGTCGTAAATCAAACGTGGATTTGATATAAATGATTGAGGAAAAGAGAGAGTTCGCCGTTACGTTAGCATTATTATTTATTCTTTGGGTATTACGTAGAAGTAGAATTATAGTAAATACGAAATTTCTCAAATTACAAGTACCGGAAGTATCAAATAGAATACCTATTCATTCGCCATTCGACGATAACCGGCGATTTGCGCCTAGTCGTAAATTTCACTGTACGTTTCATTGAACGCCTCGAGAGTGATTTAACCGGTGGAAAATCATTCGCAAACGAGCGGTCGTTCCGTTCGCCACCCGAATTGCGCCGTAAATCTTATTGCTATCTGTCTTCCAGGACCCACGTCGCGTTTTCCTGAGAGAAATCTCGCCTTTTTTTTTTTAAGTACTCTGCTATCGCGAGGAAATTGCTCGACGTGCGAAGTGCACGCACAGGTTTCTCGGGAAAAATTCTAATCTCTTGAATTGTAAACAATAAACTAATGCAAACCGATAATAAGAATCTTAACAGTGTTTTAAAGATTGCGATCGTCCATGCTAGAGTTTATCATTAAATACAAGATGTAATTCGCTCCTCGTTATAGCTTCAGCGAGAAATTTTGCAATTTCTCTCTCCTCCCCTTATCTTTTTCTTTTCTCTTTCTAATATCTAATATCTATTTTTAAGTTGTAAACTTCTTCATGCGGATTTATTACGCAGGATCGTATTTCATGTATTCAAGAGCATCGCGAAATGACTCTCGCGCGATTTATCAGAATCAAGAGACTCGTTAGAGGAGAGCTCCTTGGTCCCTCGATCTCTCCTATTTCGCAGGAGGTGAATGTGAGAGCCGCTTGCAGAACTAATGTCCGCAAGGCCAACCGCCGCCGATAAAAAATGCTTAGGATAACGCGCCCTGTTCGCTCGATCCCGATCTCGATCGTCCCCGGCTCGCTCACGTTCACGATCTCGATCTCGATCTCGTCGCCGGCCGACCAGGTGGACGAAAACTCATGGACAACGCACGTCCGACATCATCGACAGAAATACTTTATAAGGCTGATTTCACTTAAAGATATTTGACTGAAGCTACAGTCGTCTGATCAATTGTAGAATCGTGGTGGAGTTAAAAAAATCGGACTTGTTTACGGCTTTTGATCCGGTATTTCATTAAATTTTATTGCAACTTATAAAGACAGGCAATATGCGATTCGTAGCAATATAGGTATACATATATATTAACAAGATTGGTAAATATGTTCGATGTATTATTTTGCACATCACATTTCTAATTACACAAACGTGTAATATGATGTGTTGTTAATAAGAGGATTCGTTTAATAACAGCTTAATAAACGTTGCACGGAAATAAAAGGAAACGCCAACTTAAATGCACCGCCGATAACCGGAAAATCAGGCTTCGCGATGCCGCGCAATAACGGCGCTTTTCGGGGGCACAACCGGAGAAACGTAAGTTTGTCTGGATCACCGATACTAGATCGCGGTATCGAGCGAGCGGATGCTTGTATAAAGTACACGCTACTGAGCACCATAAGCCGCGCAAACCGTTATGCGGTTTATAACACATAAAGCGTAAGTGATGCCTCCAATGCGTGTTTCCGTAAATTTGCGCAATTACCGGCGATCGTTACGTTAATTAAAATGATCGCTGATAATATCGCTGATATAAAAACCGTTCGAATCTTTAAATTTTTATTTTTTATATAACGAGAGCTCATTTTTTTCAACGGAGATTTTATTACACAGAAAAACTGTTATTCTTAGGAGCTTTTTGTCTATGCATATTTTGACAGGTATAGAAACGTTAGACTTATTCCATGCGTTTCATTCATAAAACCGAAGATCTCCGTTTCTTAATTTTTCGTTCGTTACATTGCGTTGTTTTTAATTACAAGAAGAAAAAAAGAACCAGTCACGCGTCGTTTCTGCCGAGCCTAGCGTTACACAAGTCGTGTATACGGGTAGATGTCCTGTTAATGGAAAACGCCGCATTATCTGAGGTGAACGCGGAAGAACAGGTGTTACAAAAGAAATTATCACGTGCACACGCGCTGTTTCCTTGTTACAACGAGTCGAGTGAATTTACTCGTCTGGCCGGCGTTGATCGTTAGTCAAACGCGTCAACCGCATGTAATGAAGAAATTAAGGCCGATAGAATGAAAGTTAAGCGAGTTCCATAAAATACGACGGTACAATAATTATATTGTAAACGTTATTATATATCCATTGCATTTACAAAACACTTCGATCACCTTCATACAGCTTTACGTGTTAATCGAAATCTTAGTCTGCTTCGCTTCTTCTCGCACTCGTTATTTTATATTTCGTACTAAATGCACCTTTTGCTGTATCGGTTCTCTAGCGTTGAAAATTCTAACGTCAAACTCACCCTCGGATCGCGCCTGGGCGGTGATTATCAGCAGAAACGCTACTGGCAGAAGTAATTTCGTAAACCAAAGCCTCCACATGTCGTCGCCCATCTGTTCGAGGTCCCTCGGAGCGACAGCACTTTGAATTAGTCCAAAGTCACGAGAAAGACGCGCACTCTCTCACGTAAACCAATCCCGCGCTGTCGTACTGACTTGTTCGTTACATGGGCACCAAAGCGATCTCGGGTCGACACAGTTCAGGCGAACACCTCGCGACCAACTTCCGCGACTTCCGATAGCGGAAAGGACGTGAGTAGAACGAATGGGAAGAAATATATTAGGGAAAGGAAGAAATGAGAGGAGCGACCGACCGAATGATAACTTCGAAACGATATTCGTCGTACGATGATATAAAAATTACACCTCGTTACACCGGGCCAAGAATTACGAGAGCTCCGTGCGACGGATCGACCGACCGATTGACCTTTCTCCGGGTGCGTAACTTTGTCTGTGTCCCGGTGAGGACTGAAGGGGAACCAAGGCCCGCCGCCGGGTGTTGGGGAACCGGAGAAAGGTGTATCAAGAGAGACTAGAGAGAGAGAGGCCAGAGGCGAAGCGGGTAGGACCCCTCTTCGCCGTTCTCTCCCTACCCTCTCGGCTCCTTTTCCCGCTCCTTCTTCCTCTTCTTCGTCTTCTTCGTCTCCTGGCGCTCTCGGTTGGTCGGCCAGGCGCTCCGGGATACGCGGCACCGATGAACTTCCTCGCGACCGACTCTTCAGCCAGCCCGGGTCCGGCTTGTGTCATCCATTCGGCGAACTTTCGCGGACCTGTTCTGCAATCTTCGTAACCTTCATTACGCCGTGCTGACAATATGTCATATATAGGAATGGCGGAGATGAAGACGCGACTGAGTAAATAAATCTCTGACGTGCGTTTGCGATTTTTAAATTGTAAAGAAAAGCTAAGACAGTTCAAGATAGATCCGGTATATTTTTCTTCTTCGCCTCCTTTGCCTTCTTCACCTTCTATGGCTCGTGCCACCGATCGATATACCCGGTATATCCGGTATACCCGTTAACCGTCGTAGTTGCATTGGGCAGATGTAGCGCGCACTGTTATGGAAAACACTGCTGCCTTAGATCGGCAGACGAGACGCGTGAGATAACGTTGAACGAAGCCAAGCAGTTCAACAGCAATCTCCGACAGTGCTCTCTTGACAGCGATCAAATAAATCGATAAAAATATGTACGAGAGTAGGGCATGTTGTAGATTCTTTCCTTCAGCTTAGCGAATTCGATTGAAGTCGCGCTCCATCGCTTTTATAGAAATAGAGAGTTTAAACATTAGTACTGCCAATGGTGCGCGATATCTCGATATCTTTTGCGGAGTCACGGATTTGTCAGTTTACCATTCTCGCAAATCATTGTCGGTCCATTCCCAAATCAAATCTCCACATTCATGATTAGCATTCTATTGAAAAAAAAAAGAACATGACAGTAGGACACTTGCGTCCTTATAACCGCGCTTATTGCGCGGTATGCGGGACACCTGTTATCGTGCTCTCAATGAACTACGAAGGTTGGTGGGGTTACGAGGAGAGGGAGAAGTACTGTTCCCGAAGAGTGGCCGCATGAGACAGAGGCGAGGTAGGAGGTTCGCATTATAGGTGTCGACCCGAGGACCTACATTCGCCAGCACGGCGAGGGATGCCACGATCAGCGCGGAGGACGTATACTCTCTTCTCTCTCTCTCTCCTTTCCTCTCTCTCTCTCTCTTTCTCTCTCTTTCTTTCTCTCTCTGCGGGTCGAGGAGGCCCCGTCTCCCGAAGTATTCGTGTCGACGCTGGCCGACTGACTCAACAAGTGATTTTCGAATTCCGTACCGCCGAGATTCTTCTGGAGAAATTATTGTTCGCGTATCCACCTCTTCTCCCTTGCATTTGCGTCTCTGAAAGATCTTTCCTGTAAATAACCACGGGCGCGACTCGGAGGAACTGATGAATGAATAATTAAGCGATGCGTGTCCAGTTTCTCTATCCGCATGCAGCGATGTGATCAGCGATAGCAAAAAAAAATATAAAAAAAAAAAGATTGAAGGACGATGAGATGGGAAATCAGCGAAGAATAATTTCTTCTAGGATTGCTTCTTCTCTCTGTCTCTTTCTCTTTCTTGTCTATTTCTTGTTTATGCAAATTTCACAAACGTGGTGCAATGCAGAAAAGGAAACTATCGATATCTTTGTGAAAACATTATGAAATGGTTTAATCTTGCCATTGCTGCGTTTTAAAAAAACTTGATATTTTTTTTTTATTAGATCAATACGATTTCTCTCCTGATAAAAAACCGCGTTCGCTTAGAAATCTATCATATATTGCAAAAGGGAATTATATAAAATTAAATTACCGCTGTATAAAATACGAAGAGCCCGAAATTATCCGTAATGAGCGATTTTGATGGATCAAGAAATTCTCTCGCTACTGGGGAGACATATAAACAAAGTAATTCACGATTCGTTGTACGTAATTTTGCAGGGAACAGAGTGATTTCTTCGCCGTGGAGTTTTACGTGACTGTGTGCGGCCATGGTTCGCGCACAAGATTACCGTGACATTTCCTACAAAGAATCGCGCGCGCCATTAAAGTCATTAATAACCGATCCGTTGATTCTATCGCGGCACGCAGACTGTTTTCCTCTTCCCGTTTTCTCACCGGCAAAAGAAAAGAAGCTTCTATTGCGCCACACACCGCGTTGCGGCGGCATAGGACAGCGCTAATAAAGTCGCGCACCGTGTCCTCGTCGAACGCGGAACAATCCGATCGGGCAATTATCGAGGAGTGATCGAGGAATCGACGAGGAATAGTTCCTTCACGATACGGGGAAGGAACACCAGTTGTTCGTTAAACATACGGTTCGGAAAATGAAATCGCGTCAATTGCTTCTGCTCGAAAATCGAATTACAAGTTCCGTGCACGGTTCGTAAATCACAGGAAATAATGTTTTACCTGAATCGTACAAGCCGTCGGAAATTTTCTTGAACATCGAGAAAGTTATCGTCGGTCTCCCGATAATTATTGCCAGTTAAAAAGTTATTCAGCTATGTTATTTGTACATTTCAATTGCATGCATCAGCAGTTTAACAGACATTCTTAACACTTACTTTATACATATATTCCTCGTTAAACGCACTTCCTTTGATTGCAAATTCCTTTATCAATTTTACTTCGATTGTTTCTTCACTGAAATGCTGAAGTATCCAAAGCTGTTTTTGTCTTAAGTAATCATCATCATTATCATCATCAATCTATCGCGCCCATTGCTGGATATAAGTCTCCCTATAAGAAGTATTTGGCCATTTACGCTGGGCAAATGCAGGTTGATAGATGAATGGAGAAACGGTGGGGTACACATATTGGTTGTAAGTAAGATAAAAAATAAAATACCTTTTTGAGAGTTGTAAATTTTACGGAAAAGTGAATGAGAATAAAATTATATTCGGCAGTTAATTTCAAGTAGACTTTACTTTGACAGAATTCTAGTTCAAGACTTAAAAATTGGTAAATTATATTTACTAAAATTTGATAAATTATGATTTCTCTTCATCTTGAAGGAAAGATTAATTCGAAACTTGACCGAAGAATCTACAGTTCAGAGGAAGTGCGTTTAACAATAAAAGACCTTCCGCATCACGTAAGATCTTATCGTTCAATGAGATATCGTTTTCATTCAAGATGCATCATCAATTATCGAATACCTTGGCGCACACCGGTGCTCCAAATGGCATTAAGTTCCTAGGATGCCGAGGAAAAGCGAATCACCATTACGGGGCGTTATGGTGGTTCCACCGTTAGGCCTCGCCATGCACCATCAACCGCCGCAACGACGACTAATATCACGTTTACTGGCGTAAAGCATCTGCCATTACCATCCACCGACTATCGGCTAGCCTTGCATAATCTCAATACGGTTATGTATACTGTTAGTCTCGAGCAGATGTTCGTTCGCGAGACTATCCTTAAAGTAGAGATCGGATTGCAGTTTGGGGAACAGGGATAGCCGAAGGCCAAATTAACCGCGTTTTGGCCAAACACTCTCAGAATTATTTAAAATCGGTACAATTTTTAAGATCTCTTACAGTCCAAGACTTCGAGACTCATGAATAAAACATCAGCTTTTTGTACTCCCTTCTTGATTACTGTTCCACGTACAGTTAGGCCGATCTTAGGGAAACGAAGATAGATTTACGTGTTCTCCAGTTATTAACCTTGCGGTCAAGCGTCATTAGAATAAGGTACGATGAGGTTGCGCGGTATGGGATTACCTAAGCAATTCTAATTCATATCCCACGTGATCACTATATAGTGATTCTATAATACCGAGGTACCTACTAATATCAAAATAATAGACATAGTTGAGAGCTGTTACCAATACATAAGAAAAGCGAGGAAGTTCTTGCGATGTTTGGCAGATTTATTATAATTGTTTTTGCCACGACGAACACGCGGTTGATTAACATAACGAACAGTCTCTCCTTTTATTTAGGTTCATCTTAGATGTTAATTGAAAGCTAATCATCCTTTATTATATGCGGGAGACGGATCACGCCGATAATTTGTGAGGCATGCCTCGCCAAACTTTCACTCTTACTCACGTGATCGTTGCCCTTCTCTCTTTCCGCCAGAATGATCTGCGGCCGTGCAGAGAAATTCTTTTGCCGCTGCAATTGCCGTGTCGACGGCAGCTGCATAACGCACAGGAAGTCCTTATCGCAAACTGGGATTCCTGCGATTTACCGATCGGAGCGCTTGGAAAAATATACTAACGAAACATTTTTCGCGTATACGCGTCATCGATGCCTCATCCTTGCTCGCGAGATTTTCTATTTTTCGCGCCCTTGTAGAAATATCATATAGTGCGCGGTAATTATTAACTGCTCTATACGCTCCGCTGGGTTTATACGTACCCAGCATACTATCGCGTGCTGGTACTTCATGACCGTACGCTCACGAATCCTTCTACTTTCATCCGCGTACATGTTAAATTTCCGGTGTATTGAGACTAAAATAAACAGAAAAGCGAGATGGGAATAGAGTAATTCTGTTAAAAAAAAAACCTACGTAACAAGAGATCATATACATAATCTTAGGATTGGGAAAAAATATCAGGAAGCAAATATCTCTGCATGCTCTGTGAGCATTATTGCGACAAGCATATCGATGTAAGCGTAATTTGTAAGGACAGGTTTCCGCATCCTATATATGGAATTAAGATTAATAAAGTTTTCGTGATTAAAATGTTATAGTTCTGTTACATTATAAGAAGTTTATAAATTATAAAGGACCATTTATTGAAAATTTTAATCAAAGATTGTATTATATTATATTTATTTAGCAATTTTAACATTGAATTTGATAATTTGTAGAATTATTTGAAAAATTTGATAATGTGCTTTATTTTGCGTGAGATGAAATTTTTTCGATATGTTACGTGCTGCTATAATTGTGAAGAATATGTTAAAAGTTTTTTCTATTGGTAACTTTGATCATTTTCACGAAAGTTTGAAATAAAGAGCATTTTAAAATAAAAAATATTTAAAGTTACTTGGTTTTTAACGTACAATCTAGTCATGTAATTTTTTTCATAGGATACTATTTGTAATTTTCATGCACAGTACATGAGCGGGGACTCAATTGACCCACGTCGTCAATTATTTTAAAATAAAAATATCTGATTGGTTGGTTCAAGGGAAAATTCCATCAGGCATCGGGGGCTGTGCAGGGCTGTGAGTAGTTGTGATCAATCGCTGTGGTCAAATGGGACGCTCCCATCTGCTTACCAGCGCGAGTTCTGATTGGTTTCTGCGCTTAATTTCTGCTATTCTGCCAAGGTGTGAATTTTTCCGTAGTCCGTATGTCCGTATTATACACAGTGTTCCGGTGGTCACGTCACTTGTCACTTTAGGTACAGGTTGGTCAGAATTTTAGGTTAGGTGGAGAACGCCCAGCGATTCATTTCTGTCGTTTCGTCTCGTGAACGCTTTCAAGCTCATCCGTTTCAACATGACGTACTTGAACCAACCGGATTACGTGCGCTACTTGTGCAACTGCGGCTCCTTGAAGCCTATATCGAAGATATATTTCTGCCGACATTGCTTGATGATACGATGTGGCTACTGTGTCTGTCAAGAGGTGCGTTCTGTAAAATTTAAGTAAATCCGTACAGAAGGGTATATATTTAATGGGACTGAAAAAACAGTCGGAAATATATTTAATAATTGAATTCACCTCGGACACACATATTCTGACGTGTACAAGAAAATTCTTATGATCCTTACAAAAAAATGTCTCTTGTGTTCAGGTTGATTCCCATTACTGTCCTAATTGCATGGAGAATTTGCCCTCGTCGGAAGTGCGTCTTAAAAAGAACAAGTATGTTTACATATATCATAGGTTTCACATATGAGATTATGAATTCAGTTACTATTTAAATAATTATGCATTGATAGATGTTCCAATTGCTTCGACTGTCCTTGCTGTTTTCAAACGTTATCTACAAGAGCGGGACTAGCACCTGTGAGAGCAGCAGCAGCAGCACCAGCTGAAGGAGAAGAGAATAGGGATGTGAAACCCACTAAGAAAGTATATTATCTATTTTGTTCGCTATGCCGATGGAGCTCTCGAGATGCAGGGATACCTGATCAATCCGTAGGTAAGAAGAAATTTGATTAAATAATTTTATAAATAAGAGCTGGGTGTAACAGTTTCATAAAAATATATTTTGAATTTCTGCTCGTAGCAACTGGAGGCTGGCCCGAGCAGGAAAATCCACATGCAACGCGTATCAACGCTCTTATTGATTATCACAAGATACTAGCCTCTATAGAGAAACAGCAGTGCGAACGGAAGAAATTTCATCCAAAACGCTCCTTCATGCCAGCTGTAAGTTTACCAAGAGCTAATTATTTACTCGCTCAAAGGCATTTTTTTCTAACCATTATTGCTTGCCAATAGCAGACAATGTATAGCTTTACATCAGCGCTGGTTCGCAAGCGTATCGGACGTCCCATAAAACCACCAATTCAGTCTCAATCATCTGCTCATCCAGTACCGTCCGTTGCAAGTGAGGAAGTGGACGAATTACCGAGCGATATATTTACAGAATCTGTGGATATAACTAAAAGTAAGAAAACTTTCAATAACGTGAGCGCCGGCGCCGGCGGCATTGATGTAGATTTTGTTCTAATCATGTATAATTTTGTGTAATAGTTACCACGTTGGAACAAAGATTACAACACCCGGAGGTACAAGCTGAGAAGATAAACGAATTGCGTCCTCAGCACAGACAGTTTTTAGTCAAGAGATCGCAACGTTGCAGAGTGTGCGAGCATAATGTTAGCAAATCGGATCTTTGCCCTCAGTCGACGAAATTCAAAATTTTACTAGCCGCATTGTAAGTATCGCATCAATTATTATTATTAATTTGAATACTAACAAAACAATTTTGATTTGTATCATATTTTCTTGGATATATGATAATCAAAAAATTGCATTTTTTTAGTTATCACATACCGGAAGTGAAGATCGTTACTTGTGAACCACTTCGACTGGGGAAATCAAGTGAACTGCTCCTAAAATTCTGCAATCCAACACAGCATCAAACGCAAATAACTATATTACCTTTAGATACCTCGTTATCTACTTCACTCGCCGAGGAAAAAGACGTTAAACAAGAGGATACACAAGTAATATCAAAATAAAATGTTATCACACAGTGTAACATAATTTAATAATTTGATTATAATTACAGGGAAATGAATCTCCAAATTTATTGCCATCTACTATACGACAGGCACCTGTAACGGAAGATCCTAAGCTAATAAAAGTTGCGCCGAATGCAGATTTGGTGATGCCTCACAGTTCACTGATTCTTCCACCACGAGATGATGCTGCTGAATATGATGATACAAGTGATAATCACAATTTTCAGGATGATCCAAAGTACGTAAAATATAAAAATTATAAAGATAAAATTAAAATACGAAGATAATATAGGTTTCATCATTTACATAAACATTTTTTTAGGCTTGTAGTATGGCGAAAAGGGAATAAAGCAGTGATACGTTTGCACGTAACTCCGCACGATACTGATAAAAATACTGACGACCCAGTTATAGTTGGATTTGTCATGCAACATGGATACGTAAATACCATTGCAGCGCTTGAGCATAAATCACCGCAAAAAGTAGATGTAAAGGTCAAGTTATATCTCACCGTTGGTCAGCTAGTTGGCGAAACATAATCTTTTACGATTTAATTAAGTATAAAATAGAATATTCTATATACATGAGTGCTTTATAGATTTTTTAATAGTCGATTAAACTAAACATTAAAGATACTTAAATATATTTATGCTTCAATGCATTATTTTATTGTATTAAGCTTGATGTTCACTTTAATATATTCATTGATACTAAACACATTAAATGTAAGATCCAAAGACGCTCTTAATCAATGTAATTTTCTATATATTTCTTAAGTTCAAAATTTGTTTTATATACTCGTAAATAAGGAAAATAAACTCACATATTAATACTTATTTATATATTAATTTATATCATGAAACTGTATCATGCTTCTTTTAGGGATATTATAATAATAAAAAGTAAATTGTAGTTTTTTAAAGATGTGTCATCTATATAAAAATTAGAGAGAAATTGTATAATGTGTTTCACAGAAATACAATATTTCTTTTTCTTTAAATATTTATTGAAAGATAATAAACCATATAGATGTGGCCATAAGAAGAGCTTATAGCCTACGTCCGCGACGACCTCCCTTCCTGCGAGTAGAATCTGATGGGATAGGAGTAACGTCTTCGATACGACCAATTTTCATGCTGGAACGAGCTAAAGCGCGCAGAGCAGATTGCGCACCTGGACCAGGAGTTTTTGTTTTATTGCCTCCCGTAGCTCTCAGTTTGATGTGCAGTGCCGTGATGCCCAGCGATTTGCATTTTTCTGCAACATCCTGCAAAGTGGAAAATCAGTTTACGATTAACATTTTAATATTATATTAAATATTTATACGCGATACACACACACATAAATAACATATGTTTTGTGGTGACCATGTGCATTTTTACCAGCATGGCACACTAAATAATAGCGTGCAGGCGAAAACGCGCTTTCTCGCGAGCGCTCGACCGCGCCGACTTAAGTTTAACAAATTCTACAACAATATTCATTGCCCTGATCGACGCTCTCACCGACTATCTCATCGGACGACAAGAGCTAGGGCATATACTTGTGAAGTCTCACCATCGCGACTCGCAGAGAGTCGCATGGTATTTTGGGGGACTCATACTCCATGCATTCAACCGTGCACTCCTCTCCATCAACTACGACCGACACCGATATAAATATCCCCAAATGCTTGAATGTTTTCTTTTCTTATAGAGAAAAATAGTGCACAATGCAAGCACACATTCTCGATTATCAAAAAGAATTTGCTTTTCCACAAACATGAACGCCCCTTAGATCAATCTATGATTCTAGGTGCTGCCTGGATGTGGATCATGATATAACGATTTCTCAAAGTAATCCAAATGTTAACTGATAATTAAATCCAACGACATACCTGAGCTGCTAACATAGCTGCGTACGGCGAGGCTTCATCACGATCAGCCTTCACCTTCATGCCACCGGTGACTCTGGCGATCGTTTCCCTACAAATACAGAGATGCGATTATATATCAAATTTACCGAATTAGCGTCTATAGTCACGTATCACATATTAACGTAGTACAAACCTGCCCGACAAATCGGTGACATGCACAAATGTGTCGTTGAAGCTGGCGAAGATGTGAGCCACTCCGAAGACTACCTCTCCCTCGCGAAGTTGAGGTCCAAGAGAGACCTGCACTTCTTCCTTCTGTACCTTTCCTCTTTTGGGCGGCATTTCTGCAGAAATAGCGGATAACGTCGATCATTACTCTGTAACTCGATCGTCTATCACTTTACTCGTTACAAATATCTGTTACAAACATTCTCGAGATAGACTTTAAGGTTATGTCGCGATACGCGAAGAAAGTACGCTATCAACGTGAAAATTCATCCAGCCACATCCATGCTGGGCTGTCAAATACAAAGCGATATCGCGGTTGGGATTTAATTATAAGTGCTCAGTTAACGAATCCAACTTAATATTTTTGCTAGATAAACGATATTTTTCGTCAAAATACCTGCGAATTGTAAGGACTATAACCTTCCCGTTTCAGCGCGAATTGCACAGGAATCGTAAAAAGAACGATGAACGATCACGATGCTTCCGGTGGCGGCACTGGCGCAACTTGATAAAAACACAACCATTCTGCGCACGCTAATAGGGAATTTCGCTGTGTCGTTGTCTAACGAGCATCGGATAACAATAAAAAAAATTCGTTCCGTAGTAATAGTAATTAGCTCAATTTTTCCCTCATTGAACGTCGGATCTTACAAACAAGATTTTTATGAGACTAAAATTTTATATAAAAAATGTTTCCTTTCCTAAGATAAATTAGTTAATTGTTCTCTTAAATACTGTATAATATAATTTTTATTAAACTTTGTACTTATACAAAATAATGTTTATTCATATAGATGCATATAAATATATAACGTTCACTTTTATGTGTGTATATATATCTTCTTGTATGTTTAATAATTACTCGGAATCGCTTATAATAATGCATTGTCCACGAGTTTTCTTCGGCTGTGCACTTCTGGTATTATGCTTAAAAAATGTAAATGCACTCGTTAGATGTGTTTACAGAAACAAATTTTAAGAACAAATACTTTTAGACTATTGTACGTACCAGCATTGTCGCAACAGAAACGTTCTTTTCATTAGATTTTCCTCTACCGCGACCACCTCTGGATCCTCTACCGCCTCTGGAACCTCTACCCCTTCCTCTAGTCTTGGTCGAAGATTTAGATGTATCTAAATCTTCATCACTGTCATTACTGTCAATTGTTGTATTGATATTGCGAGACTGCTTAGGTCTAGGACTTGGTGGTGGTCTGGTCAATGCAGCTTCTCGAGCCTGCGAAAAAAATATTTTTCGAGATAAAAATATTACGTACGTATGTATATAAAACTCATACAGTGTCATTACATTTATCTGCTCTTGCTGTTCTTCCGACAGCCTTTTGTCACGGAAAACTTTAATTTGTTCGCGAATCTCTTCTGGTGTCTTAGTATTTTGCGTTTGTAGATATTCAATGGTTCTTGCCATTTGATCCCTAACGGGTAAAACAATGTGAGATAAAACAATGTGAGATACAAGTTGTAATTCTCGAGTATTAATTCAGAAAATAAATTTCCATTAATTACCTTACGATATTCTTAAAAGCGTCTATATCGCTTAGTTCAACATATCGATTTAAAGCTTCATTTAACGCTGTCACAGTCAATACTGTTAACTTATCTTTATTCTCTTCCATGTCAAAATATTTTTTAATTCCTCCTGGTACCGTGCTAGTCCATTCCTGTCCCAACTACAAAAAGAAAAATTCTGAGCAATGCTAAAATGTCAAATCAGCTTAATAATTCATTTTAAATAAAAAAGTGTTTTACATCTCCGTGAAATAATTCACTAATATCATCCAGATCATCAATTCCGTCCTGAATGGCACGTTTGCCTTTTTCTCCGCTCTTCATTTTACGAAACAAAATCATCTCCATTGGATTAGCAACTGTATCACAGTATTTTTGCGCCAAACTAAAAGCAAACATTTTTTTCCTTTAAAAGTATGCTAAGTAAAAGTATAAAAAATTTATGGGAATTTAGAATTATGTAACATTAGAATAATATAGCATTTACAAACCTTAATGTATCAAATTGTTCATTATCATCGTCATAAAATATTCTTAATCGAATTAAAGGCTCAAGTGGTTGATTAGGGTATTCTAGAAAAAGTTCGATTTCACGTTATAAAAAAAATTTGAGTTTACGTATTAAATAAAAAAAATAAAAAAAAACCACGATATTCAAGAAATACTATCTAAAGCGATTGACATACCTGTAAGTTGTTCAGTAGCTCTAGGTATCATCTCATTTTCAATGTAATGATCTACATATTGACTTATAGAATCTGCCAATGAGACGCAATCCCGTATCTTAATGTCATGATCGTTGAGAATCATGTTGTCAAAAACGAATGGTCGAACGCTTTTCAATTTTAAACTTTTCATCTTGAAATTACTCTTATTTATCTTAAGGAGACCCACGTGCTTAGGTTTGGATTCACTTTCGCACAAAGAGGTAACAATGGAGCTTCCTAAAATTAATTTAATTTATAATTTTAGAGAAATAAATTGAAAATAACACCCACGTTATCCATCTGACATCACAAAAAAAATTGTATATAGTTTTACCTGGCTGGGATATAAAGTATCCACCTTCCGCATTGAATTCGGGAGTAATACGACACTCATGTTCGTGACCCCAAATAACCAAGTTAAGGAATTTGTGCAGTTTACTTTCAGGTACATAAGCATAATCGCCATGCTTGACGCGATTCTGATGTAAAACAAATATGTTGAAGGTCTCTATGTCCTTTGCGCGCAACAATTCCACCTATTTTTCAAACGTTACATTAGCATCTGACCAGATAGAAAATCGGATATAGAAAATGCTTGAAATAAATATACCTTGTCATCCCTGTATAATCTCGACAACCTCTGGTCATTAATATAACTCAAACCATAAAGCGCAACATGGGTGTTACGTTTTTTCAAGATTAAAGGAGACACAACTACGCGATTAAGATCTGTCCATTTTCCAAAGTAATTCACAAGTCCAGTGGCTGACAGTACGTCCATTGATCCGACAGTGCCAAAACCTACCAGATAACGAATAGAATATAATTTAAGATTTAGAGAAAAAGCATTTAAGCAAAGGGAAAAAGCTATATACTTGGATCGTCATGATTCCCATGGATAGTAAATACCGGCATTGAGACGTTCAGATTCGGATCTTCGTAATTCACGTGCTTCTGCGCGCAGTGTTTGAATACCAATTCCGAATCGCTCAAGAACTCCAGCTTGCATTCTCTAAAAATGTAACAAAACCGTTACAATGCATCTTACGCGTTCGCTAAAAATATCACTTACATAACAATTAATTTAGCCTAACGTCAAATCTAAATATCACTCACTTAGTGCCCAGGCAATATTTTCGCAGCAATTCCACGCATTTAAGTAACGTGACTTGCGTTGGCTTAGTGTCGTGAAACAGATCACCGCCCAGCAGAATAAAATCGACATCGTTGTCCTTGCCATACTTCAATATTTCTTCGAACGTCACGAAACTCTCTTCCGATTGTCCTCCTGTCGAGAGAAATGATATAAAATTAATCGTAACGTCGATCTTCGATCTTACATGCGTGCCACTTGGCGCGTCTCTTCTTCTATCCCTGGGCAAATCTTGTTGAAAAACATCGTCACGCGGACAAACCTCTCTTTTTGCTGTAGTCGAAACCGAGATGAATATCCGTGGCCACTAGAACGTTGACAGTGTCCTCCGGATCCATGTGCGTGCTAGAGGATTCCGACATCTCTCGCGCTCGTTGTACCAGGTGGCACCCGATAATTAGTTAATATTCTAACGTTATCTCGCACGAGACGATTAACACGTGAAACAACTGACACTTTGAGCGGCAGGAATGGCGCGAAATGCCGGTACTGCCGGTAGTCCGGTAGTGAAAATGTAGGCAATGTAGAGGAGGACTGGACGCGAGATTAGATGCGTTCGTTTTCCTCGCACTTTTTACACTCGACTCGAGTGCTTGGTCTCACTCTTTCTCAATTCTTTAACGTCGGCATTCGTCTCGTTTTTCTTGATGTGAATTGTGAAGAGTGCAAGTAGAGCGAATACAAATATCAATCGGTGGCGTAGTTTTGATACGTAATTTCTCAATACTTTTACTCTAGCAAATTGTAGTAATTTGGACTTATATAAAAAAAAGAGGGATTATATTTATATATTATAAAGATAATTACATTTTTAATTGCGAATGACTAATATTGGAGTTAATATTGCAGATATTGCTTAATTATTTGTGTCTATTGTTAACTTTCGAATCTTGGGATAGTTGGAAGTTCGCGTTACTGTTATATTTTTTGATAGCTTATAATATAATATCATTTTTATGATTTACAATTATTCCGTTGTATCGTAAACATGTATGTACACACGTACGCATGTTTAGGGTCCGATAATAATCAATTTTAATTGAAAACTGCAATTTTATTATTATCATCCGGGTTTGATTATCCATCGATCGATAACTGTAGAAGAAAAAAAATTGTTTCGTGACAATGGCTGCACTCGTTTTGACGCTTTCAGCGCCGAAAGCCAGTGAAAGCATCATTCTATCTTCGTTTGATATTCGATGTGCAACGAAGAATAGAATGATGCTTACAGTGCTGAGAGCGTCAAGACGAACCCAGCCAATATGTGATATTATTGCATCGTAAATGTGCATTTTTATATATAAAACATATGTATGTATACAACAATAAATCACGAATTTAATATACCGCGTTACAAATTAATTATTCAGATGTTAATAAATTGAAAAATGTATATCTATAATCGGTATAAAATCAATTATCTCTATATCTAAAATCGATAATAAATATTCAATTATATCTGGATCTCTAGGTCCCCATTTGATAGACACGATAATTTGCTCAGAATTGGTGGTTTTTAATAGTATTTTGTTGATGATTTTTTAGGGATTTAAGGAATAGTTTAAATATTAAAAAAAAATAGCCTGGGACCTATATTCTGAAACTGAGACGGATTTCGATCAAAATAGTCCCGTTTTCTCTAGAAAACACAACAGAAATCTAGGACATCGAACAATTAATTAATTATTTAATCCTAGAATGTAGAATTATTTAATTAATAAAACAATCCCGATTGGAATCCATTTCTCAAAGTTCCCCTATACGTGCCCCTGGAAGAGCATCAGAAGCGTAAATTCGCGCCGATTCGCCAAACGGGGGACGGGAGACGGAGATGGCCGAGGACGGCCGAACCGTGGGCATTGTCCGGAGTGGCCCGGAGCAGGAGCACGGAGCGACGGCGCGAAAGGAGGGGGACGGAACGGCGCGCGCGGCGCCATCTGACGCCCCGTCGGCAGTCGCTGGTCGCCCGTCGCCCGTCGCAGCAGGGAGCGCGCAGGAGGTGGTCTCCGCCGTACGCCATATTTGTTGTTGTCGTCGTCGATGGGGGTAGGCCAGTCCTAGGAGGTTTCTCGGACTTGGCTCGCTGACACGGCCGCCACCGATAACCGTCGGCGACCATCTCGGGACCCGCGCGCGAGTAGAGACCTGTCGCGCGTCGCGACGTTGCGGAGTCGCGAAAATCCACGGGGAACGATTCTTGCGCGCGCGCGCGCTCGCGCACAAGTGCGCGTGTGCCTGTGTGTGTGTGTGTGTGTTGTGTGGTGTGTGTGGTGTGTCGCGCGCGCGCGGGGGGTTGAGGTGGGACGGAGGGGGAGTACGTGCGTGCGTGTGCGCGCGCGCGAGAGCGCGCGCGCGTCTCTCTTTCTCTCTCTCTCTGCGGCGACGGCCCTTTTAGCCGCGACGAGAGAAACATCGATGGGGCAACTTGACGGCTCAGCTGTCCCTGCTGCTGTCCGTGTCCGTGCCGAGCGCGCCGACGTGCGTGTGCGCGCGTGCACGCGCGTTTGCGTACTATCGCCGCTCGCGTCACAGTCACGCCGCTTACGCACGGTCCGCCGCTCCACGGTGCCCCGTTAAAGCGTCGCGGCGTTCCCGCTTGGTGAACCGGGGTTGCGCGAGAGGACGACGAGAAATAAGGGGTTGACGGCGAGCGCGCGCTGTGACATCCGGACCCTCCGAACGCGGATTACGCTACGGGGTTGGAGGTAAGCGAAGCTCGCGCTCGTGCTCCGTGCATGTGTATGCGCGCGCGCGCGCGCACACGCGAATATGTATTCGAATCACATCCCACGAACGCGTATACGCGTGTGTGGGAATTAGCCGCGAGAATTTCGGTGGGTTCACAGGCATAAAGAAAGAAAGAAAGAAACATAGACACAGGGGGAAGAGGGGTTGCTGTCGCGCACGCGGGGTCGGGGTCGTTGTACGTTCTTGACGCGGGGTCTGTTGACCCTGGCCAAGGTTCTCGCGGTTCATGGCTACGCTGCCGATGGGTCTACGCGCGATTCCTCTCGCGTCCCCCCCCCTTTCTTCACCGCGGATCGCGCGTGCACGTCAATCGCCTTAACCTAGTCCAACGACTCGTCGCTTGACTCACGCGCGCGACGGGCGACGGGCGTCCGCCGCGTCGCGCGCCCCTTTCCGCGCGACCCTTCGCGCGTTTCGCGCCCGGCGCGAGACGACGAGGCGTGCGCGCGTATATGCCGATTCCGCGCGACGAGACGAGACGAGACGAGACGAGACGAGGCGGCCCCGCGTGTGTGTCTCGCTCGGTTCGAAAAATCAATACCGCGTCTGTGAGGTAACGCGAATCAGCTGTTCCTGTTTTACTCCGAGAGACGAGGCTCCCGGCGCGCGGCGCGCGGCGCGCTTCTCGTATACGCGCGCGCGATAGCGACGATAGCGATGCTTTTCCCGAAAAACTTGTTGATTTCCTTATTCGTGACCTTATTCCGTGTTTCGTGTGGCAACGACAAACGCTCCGGCTCGTTGTGCCCCGGCATTTGGAGCTTCATCCAGACGAGCCGCGACCGTCCGTTACGCGAATTCTTTGAGAGCCTCGCGGATTCCCTTAACTCGTTGATTTCTGCAGATGATTCCAATTGTATTTCGGCCAAATATAACGAACGGTTGTTGACAACCTTGTGGCCTTTTGTGTTCTAATCTGCTGAATCGTTCCGCGAAACAAACCGACCGTCCGTCGCGCAAATTAACAATTATTTTTGATTTGTTTACCTCTGTGGCCCCCTTATTCCGACTGTATTTCGGTCGAATATAACGAACCGTTGACATCGCTAGCCTGTTGTGTTCCGATGAGCCTCGTCTCTAGATGGGATCGTTTCGCAAAACAAGCTGACCGCCCGTTGCGCGAGCGGAAAATTACTTTCGATTTGTTGATTTCCATGACCTTATTCCGACTGTATTTCGGCCGAATATAACGGACGATCGTCGGTATATTATTGGCCTTTTGCGTTCCGACCTTCGACCAGATGGAATCGTTCCGAGAAATTAATCTATCCATCCGTTTTGTGAGTACTCGAGCTTCGAAATTTGCTTTGGGATTTATATTTTCAATTATTTCGTACTTGTTTTCGGGAACTGAATTTTAGTTTGTTTTTTTTTACGATCGATTCTTTTTTCTTTCCCCTCCATCCCGATTAAAATCGCGATTTATAAAGAAGAGGCAATCAGGAAGAAAGAAGGAAAAGAAACGCTTGTGACCTATTAAATTAATTAAATAATATCGGAGCAACGCGTTCCCCAAATTAATTCAGCCTGTCGAGAGACTTATTTCTCGTGGAGGAAACCACTCGGGAAAATAGAGAATATTTTACGAATAAAACTATTTCAGAAATAATTATCAATTCGATAAGATTCGAAGGAACGTTTTCATCGAACGTTTTTTTCACCAATCTTCATAGTTTGGGGAACATATTGCGCGTGTAGGCACATATACGACTATGTGACATATTATTAAGTTTATTAACTGACAATTACTACGTTTGCGCGAAGAAATTATCGTAAGTTACTACAGAATTAACGCTCGCGTAAACGTAGCAAGTGAGAGTGATAAAAGAATAATTGGTAACGAAAAACATGATCTTTTTTCGCAGGTCTCCGGGAACGCGGCGGTGGAGTCTACGCCGTTACGCGACCGTGCGGGCGAGACTCGGCGTGGCGGGCACGGTGGCGGGTAGCCGTCGAGGACGCGCTCGTAGTTTCGCGTGTGCTGATTCGCACGGCAATTAAAACTGGCGGGCAACCTGGCTCGGTCCTCCGGCAGCGGTGGCGGCGGTGGCGGTGGTGGCGGTCGAACCGGCGGCAGAACCAGCGGTAGTGGTAACAGCGGGGCCGCTGGCGGTGGCGGCGGCGGTGGCGGAGGCGGTGGCGGCGGCGGAGGCGGTGGTGCCGCGGGTTCGAGAAACGCGGGGGCGGCCGGAGCCGCCGCTGAACCCGGAATCGTCGCGGATGAGGCCGCCGGGCCTGCCGGTGGACACATAATCGAATGGGAGGAAAATGATCGCTTTTCCTTTGACGACTCCGACCGCTTCGAGGAGGACTCCCTGTGTAGCTTCAGCAGCGAGCCTGAGTCGCTCTGCAACAACTGGCGAGGATGGAGACGACTTCCGCAAGCGTTTGGCATGTCCAAGAAGTCCTGCGAAGGTAGGTCTTTCTCTCGTCTTTCCCATCGCGTTAAGGGGAAAATCCGTATCCGGCGTATTAAGCGATTTTGAGAAAGTGGTTGTTGAGTTTCTGAGATTAAGAGAACACCACGGTTTGGCTTCTTGGTAAGATTAGTCTAATTATTTATATATTTAAATTCTGAACTCAACGCTCTCTCTTTCAATTTCTCTAGATACTTTTTCTAGGTTTTTTTCTTATTTTCAAAATCATACATATTACAAATATTACCATTTAAATACAGATTTTTCTCTCATGTTAGTATGGCAGTTAGTATGTTGATCGTTTCATCGCTAAATCGCTATCTGAGATTTGAAATTAGTTTGTTTCTAATTTAGTTCACGCTTCCACTTATGCCTAGTTAATCTTGTGATAATTTCAATTATTAGAAATTTATATTTGGTGTCGATATACCTAGTAAAATTGTAATATAATTATTTTAATTACTTTAAAGAAAAATACGATTTTTTTTAACGCAAATATAACAGAAATGCAACAAGAACTTCAAATGGAGATACGTTAAATTTATATTGAAAGCGATGTTTTCAAACATTGGCACTTAGACGGTCAACACAAAAGCATGTGTGTTTATATCTTCTTTTTCAATACGTTTTTAATTTGAATGTCACCGAGAAATACATTGGCGAACATATTATTCGCGCGGTTTGAAGATTAAGCGTACAGAATAGTCCGACCGAGAAAATTCAAAATAAATTATAAACTAAGAACATTCGATACCCGTGATAGAAGCTGATAGAACAAATTGTTGCGAGAAGTTTACTGTATTTTCGAAACAAAGTTCAAAATGAGACTATGCAGTTCTAAAATAATTTTTATTAATTAAAATTATCGAAATGTACACGGAAAAAAAAATGAAGTTGCTTCAATTAAACGTCGACGTCACGAGCTGCCACAAGCATAAATAGTTAATTCAATTGGATATTATTGGACCAAATATATATAAATTATTAAAACAATTATCTGATGTTTGTTGTTCATTAATATTGATGTTGCGCATCAATAAATTTTATCTCAATAACACTGATGCTGTTGATACAACATCATTTTTTTCCGTGTACTTTTTCCACTTTTTAAGGCAAGCGATGAGTGCCTAAAAATACACTTATATAATACTTTTTTTATACTACCGATATCTTCACATATACGTACACACGCGACGGATCTAGGACAGCCCATGTACTTCTGTACGGAATAAAGGAAGCGAGATTTTGTCTTCTTTTCTCATAGCCGCGATTGACTTCTGTTTTCTTTTTCTCCTTGGTCCTCGCTCAATGCTGGAACGATCAAGGCCGAGAATAAGACCAAAACCGAAACGAGAAAGAGTGCGCGAGGGAGAGAGTAAACGAAAGCTATTGCTCGCTCTCGTTCGAGCACGCAGTGACTCGATTCTGCTTCGAGATTATTCGTTGCACGATCTGCATTGACGGAGATATAATCCTGATGGATGTGCGAGTGCGTCCTCGCGGATAAGCTCGGAACCGGATTTAGGTATCGGGCGGATTTTGACGTTTAAACTCTCTGGGTCCCCCTTGGTCTCGGTAACTTTGCGAATCTGTCTCATTACAGCTGCTTTCGTATCGCGTATCATTTATTTATATTTTACGAATGAATCAATGCAATAAGATCGACACGTTGTAGTGAAAGTATTCGAATCCACTTTCTCATTGCCACGCGCGGTTGTACGCTTCGCGATAGAAAGCGAGCGTATACGTACCTTTCCGGGTGATTTATTATTTCTGATGATTATAAACGCATTTAATATGTGTGAATAATTGAATATACAAATCATATTATGTACAAAAAAAGAACAGGCCGTACGAAAACTGTATTTACACGTATAGTTACATAATGTTGTTTTATCCTCTGATATTATTCCAAATAAATTATATACTCTATAGAATAAAAACAGCTTATTTGCTCTAATGGTTACACGCATATAAAGAAATTACTACTACGGGATAATAATTGCGCTCCTCTCTATATGAAGATGATTTTGTTGTCGACCTGTTATTATCATTGCAACGGCAACAACCGGTGCACGATTAACGAAGATCCTCATATTACTATCTTATATTTATCTTCATGTATCCCCGGCAGCTCGAGATATCGGTCACGCTTGTAATACCGTCGTTTGAATTTCAATTAGATTAATCCACGGTGGGAGCTTTAGGTTGAATTTACAATAGCCCGCTCTCTCCGTGATCGATCTAACTGAATCTTGATGGTAGAACAGCAAGAGTGCGTTGTGTATCTCCGTCCTTTCTTCGGCTCTCAGGAAGCTTCCGGCTCCTTCTCATTTTGAGAGATAACATAGTATTAAAGTACAAATGGAAACTAACGGGACTTGGAATATCGTCCGTATTAAAGTCTACCGCCGGAAGGGGTTAACACGCCGGGTAAAACTTGCGGTTGCGAGTGCGCGGCTTTACACAGTAAAGGTAGAAGCCGACCGCGATGAATAGACAAGAATTTGCTGCACGGTATGAGTGATTATTTCAGCGGAGATTTGTTGCGCTATATACGCTCGTGCGTCATCGTTGCGGCCTGATAAAGAGAAAACACATGCGTACACGATATTTCGCTAATGCCGTAACTTCCGGAATTATCATAAGTATCATTACGACTTTCCACGCTCTTACATTGTCTTTCCGCGAAAAGACGGAATGCGTGACGAAGATTGTCACGCGCCACGATAGAAAGTAATCTCAATTTCGCAATTAAGCAATCCGCGCAAATAAATAATTTGTCTTAAAGGTGAGTTTTATTGAGGAGGAGCACGAAACGTCTAGACAATAAATTGGTGAACACAAAGAACTTAGTTACATATCATTTTGATTGTTCAAGGAGAAAGCTCTAGGTCGAAATCGATAAATCGAAACGAATTAACTGTCAACTGTGCATTTGTAATGACGAAAGCGATTAACTTTCGATCGGCGGAACGTTATGTCGCTTCAAGTATTTTTGTACGTGTGTGTGTGTGTGTATGTGTGTGTGTGTGTTCGCGAGACAATTTTTAAATTTAAATTCTATGCGATATATAAGTACATCATCAAAAATACTTTTACCGCGAACCAGAAACGTGCGACGAATACGAAATATTTTAGATCTAACGGGTTTCTTTCTTTTCTTTTTTCAGCAATACCGTACACGTTAGTTTTTCAGAACAGGAAATGGGATTACACTCGCGTGAATACAATCATGCAAATTACCTTGCACAGTTTGCAAACGGTTTTCCCAGTTTGTGTGTGGATTGAATGCATTAATGCAATTTTAACTTTCTCACACGAGCGTACCGCGCGCTCGATGCTCGTTCCCTTCGAGGATAAATGCAAATCTCCGCTGCTCTTTCCTACATTTCCCCAAAGCTCTCTGAAATTGTCGAACTGCGCGGAAAGCGCGAGCGACATTTTCAGAGACTGCTTTCGCGTTTATTTATTTCTTTTTTTTTTGGTATGAAACTTCTTTTATGAATGTTCATATTTTGCCCGTGGCGTATTTTGCAAGATACGTTAATTTTGACGATTAAAACTTTCCGTACAACGGCTGCTGTTCCTCTTGTTCGTATTCTCAGTGGAAAATCATGATCGTATAGCTTCATTAAGAATTAAACAGGGTTTCTGGGAAGTTTAATAAAGACAGAAGGCGCGCGATATTGAGAACTTACAAGAAACTTTCTGTTCTTTGCCTTTAAAGAGTGGAGATCACTTTTAAGGAGATGGAAATACGACGTTTGCTTGCGCAGATAAGAGAAATTGTTCGCGAAAACGCTTTAAAAAGTTAATGACGTTTACACGGCGTATATTTACAGGCTAACATATATACGTATATACGTGTGACTTACGTTCGTTGTTCTATGATCTGACTGAAATAATTATTCCCTTTTCTAATGAACGCCACGAATTGTAAGGTGCATTTCATTCAAGTCATTTCGCGTGATGTGTGTATCCGATGTCGATCTTTCCACCGTCAGTTTGTGCTCGCGCGCGAATATCCGTGACTCGTGCGTGCACGGTGCATATGCGCTGCGTGCGTGTATCTTTTCGCTATCGTGTCAAGGATGAAGGTCTCGCGAGCAAGAGATATACTCGCTGGTTTCCTTAATCTCGCCTCATCAGCAATTACGGACTTGGCGAATTAAGTAAGATCGGCGTGGAACGAGACGACACCGCCGCGCCTGCCGGTGCGCATGGATAATTCGCGTACTCTCCTGCGGGATTCCGTAGGGCGTATAAATTCCCGAGGCTGGGAAAGAATCGCTGGAAGTGCATTTCCAGCTGCGAGACACGTATATGCATCACGCGCTCACGTATATCTGTACGCGCCTAGGTACATACGCACGTAAGTTCCGCCTTCATGTATAGGGCGGCTTTCTCACATGCGGGCGTTATACTCTCTCACCCCTCGTCCCTGTTCAACAACGTTCTATCGCTCGCCTCTTTCCTTGCCGACAATATTTCGCGCTTGAACCGTGTCGATACGTTTTATACGGATGACATTTTCACGCTGGATTTTACGACGTGTCGCGTTCTACGCCGAAAATCACAAATTTGCACGTAGCTGGATTTTTATTATATATTTTCGAACGTTCACGTGTTCGCGGTTCTGCATCGCAAGCAATTCAATCGTAATTTATATATAGATAATATTGAAGAGCGCAAGAAGAAACAATTCGTATAAATTGCAAAACAATGTAAAACGAAGTGCATATGCTGTTACTAACAGGTGTTGTAACAGGCTCCTGCTAACAAACTGGCTGTACAAACGTCGTATAGAGTATGTTGTCTTACAACTTGGCGAAACTGTTGGCGACACGAAATTCTGTGGTCGATGATTGAAGCATAGTCACCAAATTACTCCTGCATCACGAACGTAAACGTATACCCAACTTCCCCGACTATCAGATTACAATTCTGCTGATGCTATTGCACTGTGAATATATAGATTACGAGTGTGCGGCCACTATATACAGCTCTCCGCATCCGTACGGTGTATTGACGTTAGGCGAAGCTCCGAGATTGATCCCGCGCGGATTGAATTGCCGGCGCTTATCAAGCGGTTTTTAGCGCTGAGAATAACGATTGTATACGCGCGCGGCTACGCGTATATATATATAATATATAATATAAATCACGCGCGTGTGTATCCCGCACGAAGGACTCGGCCTCTGACGTTGATCGATGAGCCTCCGTCGCGAATCAACGCACGTTGTTCGTGCGCGAGCATTAACGCGCCCGAGTCATCGAGCAATTCGCATAACGAGATTTTGCGAGTCGATGAGACTGAGAGAGAGAGAGAGAGCTAGACGCACGTTACCGGTTTTGCCAAACGATTGTCTCACGGTTATTTCACCGATGTTAAAATTTTATCCGTAAGATCCGCGCGAGAGAGAACGCTCGCGGCTCCTGATTCGAGAACGGCGGCTGCGCTCCGTCTCCATTACGCGATGAATTGAGACGCGAAGGGAGGCTTCGTTTAATTAAATAGCTGCTGTTCCGAGGCTGCGGTACCATCCTCCTCGCTCCTGATCGTTATATTCGATTCTGCGGAGGGGTTAAGGAAAAGTTAGTTTGAAATATCACCGAATTACCGTATCTTATCCCCCCCCGCTCCTCCACAGGCACGTACAGAGGGTATATAATCGATGTTTGCCGCGTATCTCGCGGAAGATATATACAGAAGAGAAACATATTACTGCTGAAATGCCGGCGGCAGCGGCGGCATCAGGATTGCCGCGCGCAATAATATCGACCAGTGTAAATACCCCGCTCGGTGAATTCCCGCGACGACGTAAAGCCTTCGCGCGTCGCGGAAGCTATAGGCGGCGTATATAAGTGCCCATTACCTGCTGTACAGAACTAACGTAGAACAATGGAGCGCGCTTCTCCCCTACGTAATTACTGCGCGCGGCTCATCGTTCGAGGGCGGAGGGGTCTTTCTCCGTACCGTGTTTCGCCTAGGACCAGGGGTGCATAACTCGGATATTAACTCACGTAAGTCCGCGACGGTGGCCCCTTGAGCTTTTAGCGGATATGAGTCTACAAAGGAACGGACGCGGATTGAGGTAATACGTTCGTTCGACTATATTATATCGGTTGATTTTACATTGTTATACGTACACGTATTGTGCACGTCGTGTACATGCAACAGCATAAATTGATTGATCGACAATGAAAGGGAAGAGTAAATATTACGATGGTTAATGTAATTGGCAGTAACTAAAGCTCTCGTGTAATTAATCTCGTGGAGTTAAATTATCACGCAGCGGTATATTATCAGCGAAAGGAAATAAATTAAGGAAAGCGAGAAAGAATGGCAATATGAATCGGCTTTGTTCCGAATTCTAGCAAAATAAAACTCGGTAACTTATTACGACATTATAATTCCGACGGCTCGGAAAACGTTCTGAGCTTTTTATATCGTGTGTTGTGCACCTCTGGCCTAGGTGTGATGCCACTCCGAGCCTCTTGCGCATACATTTGTACAATACGGGGATGAGAGAGCGTGCAAGTTCACGTGCAGCTCGCCGTAGGTACACGTGCGTCCGCCGTCAATCTATCCTGCTCGCGGCCGCAATTACTGTTCCGGCAACAGATGCGCTCATTCTCGTCCGTATTGCATGTTCCCTTCTGATAAATGTCTTCTTATACGACATGCGCGAAAGTGAGAAGATAATCATGAAAGATTGGACTTATCGTTTTTTTTTCTTGCAAACTTACGGTTTGACACGGGATAAGATATAAAGTAAGGTATTATACTTTCGTGAGACAAGAAATTTCGTGACAATCTGTCAATCATCAACCACCAGATCCCGTGCCTTGATATAGAATTTTACTAAGCTTCCGCAAGACAGCTTGTTGCATCGTTAAAGTGTTTCATTAGATTTCTTTACTCCAGAATACTAATGCAATAGTACTTCGTGTCTTTTTTTTTTACGAATGCTAATTGCGACAGGTAAAACGGCAACGGCATATTAATAAATTTTAACGCGGCGTCGCGCGTGTCGGACGTTCAATTTCCTGAAAATTACGTTTTCGTTATTATTGTAATTCTACCGTCCCTCCCTCCTCCCCGGCAGAGCGTATCGATTTTTTCTTTTTCCCGAGTCAGCGGCTTCGGCACATCACGAATGCGTTTGGCGTGATGCGCATATCGATATTGACGTGTAGGAAATTGAAATAAATTATTTCTTGTTACGTGCGGCAGCGAGAGCGTTGCAGATAACCGCGCTAATGGGTCAATCGATCATTCGTCCGTGTAGACGCATTATAGCAATCGAACGATTTACGGAGGATATCGGTATTACGTTTGTAATCTGGAGAGTATCGCGAGACGCAGCTTTATCCTAGATTCATGTGCGCGAATTAATCGTGATAGAAGCACGTAGCACTAGGCTTCTCGTAAATTCCTTAACTAGACGCGTTTCCTAAAATTACTACCTCGCGTTTAACGATTTAGCGATCCTCAATTTTTTTGCATTTGTTGCGGCCAACACTTCGTGAAGCTGCGGGACTTTAGCTGGATTAACCACCGCGAGCGAGAAACGAGAATAGCTTTACGTGGAAATGTAGCGCAAATGAACAAAGCTATTCCCTGCATCGTGAAGATCGTCTCGAAAGTCCTTAAGGACTCGTCAGGTCGGATGAGAATGAAGCGCTCGAAGCGCTTCGTCGTGAGTTTCTCAATGCAAACAAACTACTTAATAGCTATTGTTACGAGCTCTGTCGTAGCGCGCAATTTCCTCGTGTCGTCCGAAAGTCGGGAAAGTCGGATAGAACGGCCTGCAGAAAGAATCGGGAGTACTTCCGTCGTCCCTCGTTGAAATGCAATGATTCGAATCGCGAATACAGCAGATAACGCATTTGCAAGGAAAACTTCTTTCAAGAAACTTTTTCTCGTAATTATCATTTTGCCGACGTCTTCAAATTTGCAAAAATTGCACACTTGAATACATAAGATGAGTAGTGCAAGAGAAGAATCGCGGAAATTGTGGCGTTCCGTTAAATATATAAACATGGAAAACCCGATAAACCTCATTTCTGGAGTTTCAACAATCTTAAAGATCTTTTCTCAATAAAAATTTTAATCGGATGCCATTTGTCTTCATTACTTTCTAATTCCTGACATGACTATTGAGTTTCGATATTCTATTAACGTAAAAAAATCTATGTGAAATTAAACGAAGAATTATTTATAATTAAAAAAAAAATTATTTGGGTCTCAGGATTCTTGATAAAATTGCGCGCAAAGGATTTACACGCGAAATAGGATAAAGTCGCTTCTCTCTCTCACCACGGTTCTCGAGCTATCACGTATCACGGAAAACGCGGGCGTTAACAACGGCCGCAAATTCGATTTGCCGGCAAACTTCGTCTTCGAATTTTCACCTCAACGACGAAAACCGTTCGCGCACGCTCCACACAGTGCGTATTATGTCCCGCCGTGAACAAACGGTCCCTGCCGCCTTGAAAGGATGGACGACGGACCAGAGGGTCCGCATGGCACAGTCCGCACACACTGTGCGTGGCAAGCGCGCGTTCCTCGGCGTTTGGTGTATCGCTCGCGCATTTAATTATCGGGGTCGCATGACGATGTAGCCGTCGGTGAAAAGGTGACGTGCAGCACCAACACCATCAATCGACCCCCGCCTTTGTGTTCATTACGGCCGCGCGTAGTTCGGGAGAGTCGTTAGGACGAAACGCGTCCATCTCGCCTCGCTCTTCCTTCCTCTTCCCTTTGCTAGAGCGAAGATATCCGCCCGTATATCCTCTCGGTTATTTTCTGTATTGACGTTAATTGCGTCTGCAACATTATCGAATTAATGGCGTAATCTCTCTCTCGCGATAAAAAAAGAAACGGGGCGCTCCTCGTTGAAATGTTAAAGCCACATCACATAATTGCGCGCGTGCTAACTGTTTCCGTCTTGTATGCATAATAACCCCGAATGCAACGGCGATACCATCGCTTTCACGATATGCTTATTCGGCCTCGTCGCGTGCATTTTTACAAGGCGAAGAAACGAGGCGAACGTTCAACATCAGATCGAGTTCGCCTGTCCGTTTCGTTCTGGTTTACTCGAAGGGCAGGCACTGATCGATGCAAATCGCGTGGGATCGGAGAATAATGATCGCTTTCTCGCATGCACGTGTCGTTATTTCACGTTCGTTCTTGAAAAAAAAAAATCCTTTTTAATGCCAATTAGTCGCAGCGACGGTATTCAACATCTCGCGAGATTATCACTGATGAAACACCGATACTTTTACATATGAAACTGTGGATTATTAATTAAGATAACAGTTATTTTAAGTTGATGGCAATAAAAAGAGTCAAGCGTATAATATCAACAAGATTTTTGCGTGCAAGCGTACATCGGAAAATTCCAAATCTAATACTATAAAATATATTCTAATTTATGTTAGATTTAGTACAAAAAACGAGATACATTGCGGAGTGAGTAATATAAGGCAAGGAAACGCAGTTCCCTCTCATTTTCGTCGCACGCGTCATCTGTGGCGTATTCTCCGTTTAACCGAGGTGCAGCCAGGATTAAACAGAGAATAAGACAATAACGAATCGTTCCTTTCCTACCCGTTTTGCCGATGACTCTGGTTCAGGGTCGGTCATTGAACTTTCGTGATCCGGGTGTAACAAAGAGAACGAGTCGGGGCAAGACGGGTCTATTATTCGTTAGGCTCACGACTTTCGGCGTTAGTATTTACGACCGTCTCCGCGTATACGATAAGTATCTTTATACTGCACACGAGGGACCGTCGCCAGTATACGTCGCGTTCAATACGCCGAAGAGTCTCGCATATTTTTCTTGCAAACACGTTTACCGCGATTGGAGCAACTTCACGATCGAGCGGGGAAAAAATTATGCCGATGAGAATTGAAGTTCCGCTTATACTTGTTATGAATCCGACACTTCGTTCTCGATCGAACATCTTACATAATTTTCTCATTTTTTAAAAGGACAAATTTAGAAATATTCCCGAAAAGTTTCATTGTGAATTAAAATGTTAGCATATCACTGTTCAAATCGGAATGACGTGTCACTCTGAATCAAGTCTGAAAGAGAAATATATAAGATTTATATATATGTACACAAGACACCTCTTGCGAAATACTCGAACGTCGACCGAATGTTGTTTCGTACTTCGATTACAAGAGTTAGTAAACACTAAACAGGACTGCATGTGTCACAAAGCAGGCCACAAAGCACACCGTGCGCGGCCCCGTAAGCCGAATCCGGAGAAAAGCGCAGCGAGATAGGGCAGGTAGTCAACTCTCCCGACATCCGGTTTGCCGTGGGACGAAGTCAATGCACCTGGCTCGCAGCATCGGACCGATCCTCGAGAGAGCTGTCTCCTTCTTACGCAAGCTACGCTATCTCTCGAGCTCTTCTTCTCGTCTCTTTCTTTCTCTCTCTTTCCTTTTCTTTTCTTTTTACCGGGACCTACCGAGAAAAACGTTCTTCGATGGGGGATAAATGGCCGCGGACGGTCAAGCCGTTTGAAAGTAACATTATGCGCATGCTGCACGACGCTGCACAAATATAAATTTTTTTTTTTGGTACATCGAATATTTATTCGGTGTTGCGATAACTGCCATTGTTCTTGGTTTTACCCGTGAAATTTATGGATATGACACGTCTTTTGGATATCACGTCGCGAGCAATTCGACACGGTTGTTCTTCGCATGCATTTGCGCGAACGCGAGAGTAAACACTCTTTCACCGTGATGTATCGGAAAAACTCGCGGTCATGCGCTTCATACCACGTCTTGAAAACCGCGAGAAGCGGTTACATCGGTAGCCCGTCGCTAAGGGCAGATAGGGCGAGAAAAAGGGACAGAGCTGTAAAAAGTAAGAGAGTATTACGAGTCGGAGGAGAGACGGCAGAATGATGCACCGGAGGAGACGGCTGTGTGTCTCTTTGTGAGGTTCATGGCCGTCTCCTTTCAGGGGACCGCAAGGATCGATGCTGCGAGGAGATTCACCGACGGGAGGGACCCGGCGGCCCTTCCGTTCCCTCGTTCGTCCCGTTCTTTTTTCACTCAGGTCAGGAGCGGGGAGGGTGAGTCACAATAACAAGCTGAACGAGGTGTAAGACGGATAATGATGACAGAAAGAACGATGACCGTGCCAGAAAAGTCCTAATTGTGTGACTCTCGTCTATACTTTTCGTCTATATTTGTGCGCCAGGCTGCGCGTTCCTCATCGAATCATTGTACTGGCGTTTAAAGAGTCACATTAAAAGACCAACGTTGACTTTCTGTTAAATGCTGATGGTCAAAAAAATCTGCCGATGAGTCAGCACAATAAATGCGAACTCGACGAATCTCATACGAGCAAACAGCGAACTGCGAATAGCTTTACGCATCTATACGAGTTAATGCGTGATTCCTTTCCCTCACTCGCTTCCTCTGCTCTTAGCAAAGCGTTCTCTCTTTCTCTCTTTACCGTCTCGCGTGTCTCGCGGTAAAAGAATCGAAGTTTATTCACCTTTCGCCCGTCCCTGATCGCTGAAAACGAAGTGGGCAATTCGCACGACAAAGATTTCGTCACGACAAGCTGCTTTTTGTTTCCGAGACAATGCAAATTTAATATCGACAATTTTGCTCGTTCGCTGTCCGGCGCGGCGCGGCGTGTAAAGCAGTGGCCATACAAGATTTTATTTACAAGACCCGTATAGAAGACCAGGGCGAATAATTCATCATACGTTTGTCGACAGCGTCGGATTGGAGTTGGTATATCTTCGGCATGACATCACGAGATTAATAGCGACTCGCGTGTGTTTCGTCTCGATTGCCTCGTACGCTCGAAAATAGCGTGACGACGAGACAAAGAGGAGAGAACCGGTGGATAACTATAGGAGCGAGCCCCTCTCTTCTTTCGAATTCGCTTTGTTTCGCCGGAGGGGGCCGGTTTTTTTTTTCATTGTCATCATAGACGTAGATTACGGAAGACAAATGTCGACAATGCGCCGCGTCGACCGAGCACCGAGCGAGCTTGTTTTTTGATTCATTGCCGACGCGAATTGATTCACCGGCTAAAAATATTGAAAAATATATCCCGTTTTTCTCCCTCCCACACGCCCTCTCGCGCGGATGATTAAATGCCGCAATTCTTACGATGTTTTGCGCGCACGCGAGGGTAGTTGTATCGATCGGACACCCACGGTGTCGCGCGTTAAAGCTACCTTCGTTCGTGAGTCTACGAAACGTTGTTTCGTATTCGTGTTAAAGATGTGTTAAATATTGAATCGAATAATGTATTTCGTGTTTAATTGTCAAACGTGTAAGAGATTGTCGAATATTATATACTTAATGACTTGAAATTGTGTCACTGCAATTAATGCGGTCTAATCTCCGCGGCGTGGATTGTAATACTTCGTACGCGTTCTATTTTACGAGATAGAAGATATATGAATGTACAACAATGCTTTTTCTTGCTATTACGCTAACTTTGCATAATTTCTACGTATAACTTGCTCGCCGTCGTAGGACGCTAATATCGGCATTTTGCACAGCGCATTAGTTTCCTTAAAATAATCCTGCTGCCACGTGGAAAGTAAACCTATACGTGTCCGCAAATTGTGGTTAGCACGAAAGCGCAAATCACAAACGAGAAATTGCCGAGGTGCTAATGTATGTCATACCGATCGCCCGCTCATTATCGCTACCATCGTTATGACAATTGCATTTTCTCTTCGTTAGATTGTGTTTTTAATTAAAAAACAATAATTTATTTAATATAACAAAGTAAGTAACAGATTTGATATGTATGTATGGTAAATATATTATAAAAATTCGCGCGATAATTGCATGATATTAAAATTTAATTGAATAATATTTTTCATATGTAGATATCTTCTCTCTCTCTCTCTCTCTTTCTCCTCTCCTCTCTTCTGCATTTTCTCGAGAACAAATCGATGTGTCGGCCGGCTATCGTCGCGTCGGTGGTAGCAACAACTCGCTCGCGTGTTCACGCTATGAATAAGTGATTGCTCCTTCGAACTTAAACGCGAAAAGTCTTGGCCGTCTGAGTCGCGCACGTGCACGTTTTCTCACGGTGAACAGAACTCGCCGTCGTCGCGCCTTTTTTTTCGACGATGATGCGTCCGAAGGCTCGGCTCGGGGCGATCGCACGCAAATCCGTACACAAGAGCGTACGGCCAACGTAGGACAGCAAGTTTTAATAATTTTTATTAAAATTTGCGACGCAAAAAAATTACTCCGCGAACGGACAGGACGTACACTGCGCTTTCAAAAACGCTCGCGTCGCATCGCTCACATTTACGAGCGTCGAAGATCGAAATGCACGCAAACTCTTTCATCGGCGCAACAACAGCATGGCTGTCCACGTTTTGCGGTCATTTCACCGGCGTCGGCAGGCTTCTATCCTGATGTAAATTCGTGCGCGGTGGCGCTTATCCCGCCGCTTATTCACGAAGGCTGCGTTCGGGAAGCGCGCTATTTAGCGCTATTGCATCATTTTATCTTTATCGCTCATCAGGTGTAAAACAAGGATAAAATAAGCAAATAGCACTAATAGCGTCTTCCCGAACGCACCCGAAGTCTCTCGTTGAACGCGGGAATAAAAGGGACCAGCTGCGATAATAAATAACTATAGTCGGTCGGACGTAGAATTCGTTCTCCTTTCTCGAATTCCGAACGGCACGAGCTTGCACATGCCGCGGAAGAACAATGAGTTGCTCCACTTTTTTCTCTTAACATATTATCATCGGATATTTATGTGCGAACGACGATGATCTACATAGAATATCAGAGTCATTCGAGAAATGCACCGATATTTTTTTATTTTTATTAACATAAAAGCAGGATTAACGAGCAAGCTTATGGATCGTTATCTGCTACTTTGTGTATTGATATTAGCTGCCCCTGTTTCAAGATATGGATAAAAATGTAAAATGTATTATTAGCATTAATGTGCATAAATTATAACGTAATATACATAATATAGTTATAAGGTAACTGCGAAGCAGATTAAATTTTCATGAGTTGCATCATGTCTTTCTGCTACAACAATTTTTCGTACTGTATCGGATATTATTACAGGACATTATTATAACGATGCTATTCTTCAAAATAAAATTCTATGCGTGAAGATATGACGAACCATTGATGATACCGAAAAAAATACTCGGGAATTTATCTTAAACGGTGTTATACGACTTTAGCTCGTTTAGGATTGGTTAATTGTACTGGCGATTTAGCCCAATGAAGGACTGAATTGTGGTTCGTTTCGGAGAAAACGTCAGGCATTAAAGGATATATACGAGGAATATATGTATATTCTCGTAAAAAAACGCAATAGATCCACGGATGAACTTGTTTTTTCTTATATTATATGCAGTTATCAATAAAGTTAATTGTTAACTTAATTTCATATGGTAATAAATAATAATATGTATACAATATGGTGGTAATTAACTGATTTATCAACTACAATATTATTACAAATTAATAATTACAAAATGTATAAAGAAGATGTCTTCCAATAGTCTGTAGCATTTTATCCTATAAGTGATAATGTAAGACTTTTTCCAATTTTTGATGAGAAAAAAGACAATTCAAAATTGGTCAATTAATCTGCAAAATTAAAAAGTGCATACTATTTCATCGGATCCCCGTAATTCGTTCATGATCAATATGGGTGCGTGAATAACATAGACGTTAAAAGGATAAGAATACAGGTAGAAACCCGGTGCTCGGTTGAAACCCGCTCTCGTTAAGGACAGTTTTGTAGCCATCCCGTTCGTCTAGTTCACTCCGATCCGATGCACTAAAAATACTCGCGCGTAACGCGGCGACGCGTTAACACGAACAGGCCTCGGAGTCAGTTGCGGCTTTGTTGCAACTCGCAAGGAACCAGCCGCAATGGCGACAGACGTGGCCTTCTTTACATACATGTGATGAGCCTTAGTACCGACGAAGAAGAAAGGTCGCACTGGTCGCAGGTTTAAAAAATCGCACATCTTGAATTTGTTTGAAGTCCCGTTAACGAAATAATCCTTGAGCTTTACTTTTCAGATCATTCAGATCAGACATTCTCACAGAATTTAGAGATAATTTTCAGGTTTAGATCCAGATAGATGATTAAAAAAGAATAATAAGTTGTATGTAATCTGGAAATGCGCGAGGTTGGTCTAAAAGTTGCCTGAGGATTAACCATTGGATAAAAGAAATTAAAAAACCTTGCGGTATTTATTTTTTTATCCTTTTCCAATATCTTCGATCAAATTTTTTTTTCTCTTTTTAGGTGAGTTTTAGAGAAATTTTGAGAATATTTTTTGACAGTGTTCATTTTCAGATTATTGGACTTATTTCCTCTATTGTTCGAATTTTTGCAAAGTTCATTAGTCCTGTATTCTATAGGGTCAAGGATTGGAGATTCTCCTGTACAACGCTTCACCGCCGCGTAAAAACGCACGGGCGCGTAGGGGCGAGAGATCCATTCCGACCTACAACAATAGCAGTGGCAACGACCGGGGCTGGGGCGGATCAACGTCGTTCGATAAGATTATAGCGCGCGGCCGACGGCGGGCGCGGGGCAGCAGGTGCAGGTCGAGAACGGCAACGCAGGCCTGGCATAAATTTTAATCTCTCGAGAACGAGGTCGCTGGCCGCCTGTTCCAGGTGTTTCGCCGACGCTGAAAATAAAATGTGTTTTAACGAGCGCGGGGAAAACGTCGCGCCGCCGCCGCGCCGTCTCTGCGCCGACGACGTCCATTATACCTCGGGGGGGGGGGGGGGGCGCCGAGTTTATCATGTCTGCAAAGTTAGCGCCCTATTTTCGGAATTTCGATGCAACTGGCAGAACTCTCTGACTCTTACTCAAAGAATTGCATTGCAGAGTTCCTAGGGTGCGCGGATGTTAGCTCATGAGGGAGAAGAATTGTGGCTGTACGGCGACTCCGACGCCTTTTGTATTTCGTTCGGCCAAACGAATGAGCAGCTTCGATGAGGGAAGAGAAAAGCGCGAACACGCGGGTCGATCGAGGCTGTATTTTCACGTGTGCTGGCGGCAATGTCGATACAGGATTGTGCGAACGATGCTACGAGAAGATTGGTATTGACACAGGCTGGTGGGATCTCGGAGGTTTTGGCCGTCTTTCGACACCTCGATATTTTTCTGGGAAAAAAATCTTTGCACACACAATGCAGCTCCGTATATTACTGTTTTATTGCGTTCTGTCATCGCTCGATAGCCATTTTCATTGCTGTTCTTCAATAAAAAACTGGAAAACCTTTTTCAAAAATTGAAAAAGAAATAGATCGATAGTCTTAAAATATTATGTTCTTCTCTCAATTATGCATGTATCACAACTCACAATGTACATTCTACACGATGTAGGAACATGTAACTGCGTTTAAGAGCTTTCTTTTTTTCATAAATTAAGTAGTTTGACTGAAAAGAAGTTACTACAGTAACTGAAGGAAGTTGAGGGTGCTACAACTGGCACCGTGACGCTCGGAATTTCCATTTGTACGAAATGCAGCTACGTTGATTCATAAGTAATTCTTTTCGGAGAAGAGAGAGGAGGTTTTTCAAGGATCTTCCTGAATCAGCGCGTCTTCCTACAGAACTGAAATTTCGTGGAAGTCTCTTTATGCATGAGTCACGCAACACGTTCGGATCAGCGCGTTCGCTCCGATGCGGCTAGTCCACGCTCGTTGCGTACGATCTGTCGGACAACAGAATTAATTAGAAATAATGATATTACAATAAAAATTAATTAAAAGAAAGGAAGTAGTTGCAATTAGATTGACGAGAATCCGAAAGCAGGTTTTAATTTTCTGGATTACCGTGCGTAGCTTTAAACAGATTATTGTGAATTTTACTAATAAATAGCTTTTCTCATATACTTTATCGTAAAACTCATTAGGACAGTCTTTTTACCCTCTGTTAACTTTATCAGGCTTGCGTTACTTGTCTTTTAAGACGAGTTTTCCAATCTACGAGTGTTTCAGTTCCCATCGCTCAGTCATTCGGATTTCTCGTGAGTCACTACCTCCTACATTTTCGAGCAGCTGCGTCTCAGCGTCCTACCACTGCATTTAAATTTTACGGTCCCGGTTGGGCCCGGCTGCGATATAAAGTCTGCAATGGGAGAGCTCAATTTGAAAGAATTAATTTACGACTTAATAAAAGGATGGCGGCGCGAGCACGTGGGTCACGGGGCAAGATAAATTATTAGAGAAACGCGTTACAGAGTTAGACAGCGGAGGTTGTACGACTATGGCATTACTCTGCTCTCGTTTTATACAGCGAAAACGGGAAACAGTTTCTTAAATCTTTCGAGTATACCCGCGTGGGAAATTTACTTTTTATTCCCGTCGTTTGTGTGCGGGGGTGCGCCCTCGGGATCGCATTACGTCATATTTTCTTTCAAAAGCAAGAAAGTAGTAAAAGTCGTCTGTGTAATATGATATACATAATGTCGTGTTATACATTCTAATATGAAAGCATTATTGTAAATAACGAACATAATTTTATTTTTACCTTCGGGACATAAAACATGTCAACCGACTACTGGATCTATTTAAAGAGAAAAACAAAAGAGAAAGAAAGAGACTAAATTAATTAGAATAAATTATATTGTTCAGATTATAACACTATTATAATTACATCCTCTAGAACTTTCGCATCTTCAACAGTATTTATTATTTTCGTCTATATTTGATCGACGAATCACCGTAACACGACATGAGGATTCCGTGTGCGAGCAATTACGACAATGTCGTCGAGATCGAGAGGAAACAGCTCATTCGGTCAAGCTAAAAGTGAATTCGATCATGTTCAATGCGTTCTCTTTTCGTGGAACGATCGCTATTTGGGTGAACGCGAAACCAAGTGTCTCGTCATTCTTTACCGATTCACGACAAGTAGCATGGGAGGGGGCAGCTTATGTTTTCATCCCATTATACTAACGAACAAAAATTCTTTGAAGCATCTAGAGATTGGCAGACTGGGAAAAATCTCACGGCGTATTATCGAAAATGAGGTTTATTCACTCGGGAAATTTAATCATTTGTGATTTTAATCGTGTTCTGCTTTTTGGATGAAATTAGAGCTTTTGTGCGAAGATTTATAGGCTTGACTTGATGTTTGAATAGATATTTAAAAGATCTTGTTTGAATAGAATATTTTAAAGTATATTTCCTCATTTTATACTGATTCCAATTATCCGCTTAATAAATTTAGTCTCAGAAATTTGATGGCGCGATTCTTGATATGTAACATACCTATATTTAATTATCTAATTTTCCACCGTATTACCAATTCGTTCGTTAATTCGCGTGCAAGGCGATGAACTCGCGCCGAGTCTCATTATACTTTCGGACTTGTCGGAATGAATGCGCGATCAATTGGCTAGATTTGACGGAAGACGGAAGAAACGAACTGGATCTCATTTGGAACGGAGCTGAGCTCGTTGAGCGATGCCTGGTCTCATCTCTCTCTCTCTTTCTCTCTTTCTTTCTCTCTCTCTCTCTCTCTCTCTCTCTCACGACGGGTTCCTTTTCTTTTCCCCTGATGGATTTCCATCACTGTCGCCGCGCGATCGTTCAAGTACAAATCGCTTTTCGGTAAGCTTCATTCTCCTCGCGGTTATCAGCGCAATCAGATGCCATGCCGTCGAATTCGTAACATGGGAAAAAAAATTGTCAAGTCCAAAAATATATAGTTGATAAATTTTTGCAAAGTCCAACATTCGCGCATAACAGCCGGGACGTCGAGCACACGCGCTTTAACGACCGAGTGTCGCGCACGGCTCGGTCTGTGAATTTAATTTAATATAGGAAAACTGTTAATTAAGCCAGGGCAATGAGAGAGCGGGCAATCTCTCGCGTCTGAATATACATATCCTTTATGCATACACACACACACGTACACACTCATATATCACCGGCGCGACCGCGTGCGAGTTTTACAGCTCGCGAAGTTAATAAGCTAAGATTGTGCAGTGCGAATAGTACTGCGAGCAATATCGGCAGTAGTAAGTTGAACAATGACTGAGAAGTAACAATTTCGGAGATACGTATACTCAAATTGTGCTGCCGTACAGAATATCTCACGGTACATATGTATATACGTCACGCCGTCGAGGAAGGAGATGCCATTCCTGTGCATCGTCGCACGATTTCTCGTAATACTTGCGCGAGAAAATCTACATTATTTATCTCGCGAATCCGTCCAACTTGCTCGAGAAAGTGGTCCTGCCAAAGGGAAGAAGCGATCGCGAAACGCGCGATGGTCCGAATTTATGAACGCCATCGAACGTCCACAGACCGCTCTGTTTTCGCTCTTCGCTTTGTTTTTCTCCCAAGGCTTGCTCTCCCTCGTAATCTCAATAATTACTATTCACGGGAGGGAAAAAATACATCGGTGCAAACTGAATCGGGCGAAAAGTTAGCGAGGAGACAAAGAGTCAGAGCCGAGCAGGGGAGACGAAAAAGCGAATAAAGTAGAAAAGTGGCGGTTGGCGGGGTTGAGGGAGGAAGCGAGAAAGAGAGTACACTCATATTGAGATGTATCCTAGTATCTGTATCCCTATATAGTAAGAGAAAGAGAAAGAGGAAGAGAGATAGTGAGTGAGTGAGTGAGTGAGAGAGAGAGAGAGAGAGAGAGAGAGAGAGAGAGAGAGAGAGAGAGAGAGAGAGAGAGAGAGAGAGAGAGAGAGAGAGAGAGAGAGAGAGAGAGAGAGAGAGAGAGAAGCTGCGTCGTCATGGCGACCGTATCGATCCCCCGCGGGTCGCGGAGGTATGTACGAAACGATTCGCAGTTAGCGAATTCTATCCTGGCGCGTTAATACGAGTAGGCTCTGCCGGAGTTGCGAGTTGTGCTAGATCGAACCTCCGCGCATATCCGTACGATAGTTTACCCGAGAGTTAGGCGAGAGCGAGAGCGAGCGGCCCGGGCCTGCAGCCGCAAATTAATTCTCGCGTCCCCGCGAGGCGAGTCGTCGCTCGTTCCGGCTCCCGCTCTCGTTCTTGGGAATTCGTCCTGGGAATCCGATGCGATTCAGTCCGACTTACATCGTATCACATGGAAATTCTATGTATTTGTTATGCTCATCGATATTGGAAACTCGTGGGATATTAACAAGCGAGAGATATTCCACGATACAAAAATCTCCTATTTTTTCCCCTCATATTTGATAACAACTATCGAATTCGAATTTTTATGCCAACGTTGAACACATCTCCTCCGTATTACATAAGTAAACCAGCGGAGAATCAGCGAGGAACGGCTTGGAGCGTTTGATATATACGACCAGCACTTTCGCGACTAGACGTTTTCGGTGTCGCAACGAAAACAAGCGCGCGACGAAACTGGAACGGTGGAATTAAATTACATATCTTTGACAGGTGCGACGGCGGATCCGGCGATCAGGCCGATTCCTCGCCTCGGCCGGCTGTTGAGCCAAGGTTGCATTTTATGCTCCAGGTGCAAAACGTTTCAGTTTCCAGACCTAAAAGCATTTTTTCTCTCTCGAAATTAACTTTTAGGCCATCAATTCGATGGGGTCATTAAGCCGACGTTGAGCTGCCCCGAAATTTCTTTTCGTGAAATTAAAGCATTTTCCGGGAGATTATATATTTCAGTCTATTTCCACGAATTATATTACTATGTCGATGTTAATTGCTGAGACGAGCGCGATTTTGAAAATTAATATCATTATTAACGAACGTGACTGTAAAGTTTATTTAGTACGGACTAGGAGTAACGAGGTCGTTGAACTTCCAGCACTTCCGCCGTATACGACGTCACCGTCGGCATTATCGCTTGAAGGATCGTTATCCTCCTGTCGCAAAATCTTCCTACCTGAATTGCCGATAGAAAAGATAACAACCGTGACTGACAAAGAGCCGTTTGCGTATAAAGGAGTAAACTTTTCGTGAGACAACCGCAGCGATAGAAAGCGAAGATGCGCTTGCTGGTAAAAGTTGGCACGATCATTGACATCTCCTTTGGAAAAGATATTTTTGGTTACGTCGCGAATATAATCGCGCGTGATCAAGTTTCCGCAAAGCGGTCGCCGTACGTTGCGGGAACTCGATTCGAGCTCGTACAACAGTGGCAAAGAATCAGGGATAATGGGATAATATCCCGCAGAAAAACCAGGATGACCTATTTGTGTACGATCGATTTTTTCCAACGCCGGACGATTAAAACAGAATTTTATTTTATGCGACTTGCACTTCGGCAATGCGTAACTTCCAGTGCCGATCTATTTATATCGCCGTTCCATTTCTTTTCCCATTCATCGTCGGTTGTCCGTGCAAGGTGCGAAATTATCCTCGTCTGCCGAGGAAGAGGAATGTTGCCGGTTCGGAGAATGCCTTCCTTTCAGTTTGACTAGTCGCACTCGGCACAACAAAGGGCCTCTCGGCGACAGACGGTGGATGACCTGCGCCATTGCAGGCGATCCGGTGTTTTCACAAACGCCAACACGCGCACACGTGTGCAAACGCGTGTGATCCACCAGGCCACAGGGTCCATTTAAAGATCACCATCTCAGCGGGAAGTGAAAAAAAAGTGACAGGTCTGTTGTGCACCTATAACGGCGACTCTCTGCGCCACATGGGTTCGCAAGACGTTCGTTCGTCCTCACCTATACCGCACGAAACGCGATGTTTAAGCAAAACCCGTTGGCTTTTCATCGACTGTCGCTTTCAGAGATACTCGCGGATACAGTTACGATATTTACATTTGCCTCAAGTCAAAGAGTATTCGCACTTGTGTCGATACGATCTTGAAATTAAATAAGATAAATATTTATTCGTTTTATACAACCTGATTTTCACTCGATATATTTTTACTCGATGTTTTACATTCGCGTTTATACCAGCAGGAATGGAGACTTTAGATCACTGCAAAGACGAGGAATAGACGCGTCTTTTTTAGTTTGTTGCCGTTAGAGTCGCACTAAAGTTCCGACACCCCGTCGGCTTTTGGATTTTAAAGCTTAAACATGCGTAAAAGCATTTTTTCCGGTTTGCCTGAGCTACTGAAAGAGCTCGGCTTTAAACGCATCGATATAGAAAAAGAGAGATCTCGTCACAACGTTGCCAACGTCAGCTGTTCATTGGATATCTTTTACAAAATTCTCGAGGAGAGGATCTAATTATTCATTTAGAAGCGAATTCTAAAAAAAACTCTGATATCGCATTTTCGTGGTATAATTATTTGAGATATCCGATCAATATTCTAATTAGCAGTTGGCATGATTGTGATTACATATCGTAGTCAATTACGATCACGATGTACATTATGTATGAACATTATATATATTAACATTTCGATAAATTTGCGCGATTTAACAGAGTGCTTGAAACAGAGACTCTTCCGCGTGCCGATAGACTTCGCAAGATTTTATTTCCAGATTACCCGGACAGGTATAATCCCGCCGGAAATAGCGGGCACTTTTCGCGGCAGACGGGCCGTTATCCAGGCTGGCTCGCGTGTGAGCGCTTCATATTTAAGCTGCTCGTTTCCCATTCGAAACGCCCGGAATCAAGTCCCGCGTTATCTCGTCGCGTTTGCACCTTCGTATACGCGAGACTGCTGGAAACTTTCGATACTCGAAACTTTCCGCGCAGAAATCTTCGCGCTTGTTATCCTGGTGTAAGGCGCGAAGAGATCGAACAGCAATTTCGCGCGTGACATCGCCTCTGAAGAAAAATTGAAGTTTTTATTTCGGATCCCGGATGTACCGCGCCGCGTCCTCGATTTGCCTGAATTTCAACGTATACCGCCGCGGAATACGACGATTCGCGCGTACGAAAGTTACCTCTTCCGGGTCTTCATTTCGCGGCGGCGGCGGCGTAAAAAGTTTTGTTCCCTCGCTGCGGGAACACGGTCGAGTTTCCTCCGTGCGGCTGGCTGTTTGTTGAGAGACGACACTTCCTGTTGACACGCGATTGCACGTATGTACACCTCCGGCAATACGATCGGCCAAGTTCCGCATCGCGTATATCGGAGATATCGATTCGCGTTTGTCACAGACCTGGGATTCACACTTTTGTCTCGATAGAAAAAATGGGGCACGCGTTTCTCGACGAAAAGAAAACGTCGCGCTCGCATCTCTTCGCTCGATCTTCCGTCGGATATTTTCTGAGCGCGGTATCTCTCGTACGAGAAGGCACGCGAATCAATGTAATTCCGTTTGTGGTCGCGCGGTTCGACCGTTTGCTGACCGGAAACTATATGCGCGACGTGTAATTAAAGTCAGGAATTTTGCGCGTAAACCGCATGTGCATGCGTCGCGTTCCGTTCAAACGGGTCTGCGCTCGCAAAACACCGCGACGGTGGTTCTAATTACGCGCTCAGCTGCAGAAATTCTCACGAATCGATGAAGTGTGGATTTAAAAATCGGCGCGATAATTCCAGAAGACTGTTTAATGACATTTGCGCGCCGTTTAAATCACATTTTGATAAGCGAAGAAATCATATTTTCTCAATCACGGAGAGACGGCTCGAGGGACTTCACGCTATTCGTAGTATTTTTCAATGAGAAAATTATCGGATTCATTATTTGATAGGAGATTTAGGAGAATGACGAAAAAGGATGAATAGGTTGATAGGTTGCCCAAAGGAGGTTTAAGCGAAGGAGGTGGAGATGAAGGAAAAAGACCCTGTCAGCATTCCGCCTCCCTTCTCTTTCCTCTCTCTTCTGTCATGCACCGAGATGAAGTATCTGGCATTTCCGATATCAAGCAATTTGGCACTTGGCGCCGAGAAAATATTTCACGTTCAGAAATATTTAATATACCAGGTATTTTAAATATGCAGGTTACTTGTTTCGCATTTAGAAGTGTCACATCATATCGTATTTTCTTATTGTATTTTTTAAATTTATTTATTCATATTCCGTAATTAGTGAATGGTTGCGTTTGTACAAAAAGATAATATACTACACTTTAGTCTAATTTTTTACAGCGACAATAATTAGCATTTTATCTAAAGGATGAATAAGTTAACAGGTTAGCCGAAGGAGTTTAAGCAAAGGAGATGGAGATGAGGGAAAAAGACCCTGTCAGCATTATTCCGCCTCTCTTCTCTTTTCTCCCTCTTCTGTCATGCACCGAGATGCAATCTGGCATTTCCGATATCAAGCAATTGTCTAATGATCCAACTCTTTTCGAAATGCCCACGAAATTTTTAACGAACGTTCCGCGAATATGGTCCGTAAATTTCACTCAAATTTCTAAGGATATTTTTAATTTATTCGAGCGCGCGGTAAAAGTGCACTTTTGTGCAACGTCATCTTTATATTTTTATAAACTCCTTTTAACACGAAAGAAACGGTCTAACAGTCATATCCGCAAGAGTGCCGCACAGGATTTTTGCAAAAGTTCCGTGATATTGTTTAAAATTTTCGCACGACGCGCTTTTAGCTTTTATCAAAAACCAACTTCGCATATCTAATAAAATCATATCTTTTCAAAATCAATTGGATTTTAGTCTATTTTTATTTGTACGACAAAACGCCTCTAATATTCCATATTTAAATAGATATCTAACTATAGTACAAGCCGCACCAAAATTCGAAATTCTTTTTTCGATACTGCTTTTTCGACAGTCGTCAGCCACGCGTAACTACTTACGCATTATCGGCTCCCGAAGTCGATCGAAAGCATCCTTAAGCTCCTTATTTGGAGGAGTTAGATGTGTGCGTTTGAGCCTTCAACTGCGCGCTATTTCCTTGTCCTTCGACGGCACGACGACATAATAGGATGCGCTTGTCGGAATTAATGTTCTGTGAACACGTATACTACCCCACGATGTCTCGGAGTTAGCCAACCCTCGGACCGACCTGCCCAATTCCTCAAAATAACGTGTTCAACATACTTATATATAAATGAAATTATAAATGAAAAGTGTGTATATTAATAACACTTGATAACATTTTCGCAAACTTATCGTTCACGATTGTTTAAAGAAAGCGCAAATGCATTAATGAATGTCTATATTTTTTTTTTATACGAAACTTCATATAGTTTTATTTTCTAGTAAAGAAAATTTTAGAATGTTTTTTTTGAAAACAATCATTGTCTTGAAAGCCTGTATGACAATGTAAACGTCAAATACTTTCTTAAAACTTTAATTTTATTTAAAAAATTTAAACTATATTTTTTTCTTGAATTTTATTATCCTAGATAGTCAAGATACAATCGTATTTGAATATTCGCAACCTTGATCAAGACTTTAGTATAATAATTAAACAGCGGACGTGTTCTCACTAAATTAGCGTCCCTCTTTGATCCGTATTCGCTCGAGACACTCGTGTAATAACGAGACTGTCCTGATGACGAAGACAAATGTCAAGCAGTGGTAATAATGCATCGTGTTTCGTCCACGAGTTTCTCCGCGGTACGTGTATCTCAGACGTATACATCACGGTATAGGCTATATTTCATATCCGTATAGCCGTTGCCGACCGAGGGAATCGTCCATTTCGTCGCGGGGTGTGGACGTGGCTTTTGTTCCGTGAATTTCACTCTCGTGCCACGAAGATTCTGCATCTTTTACATTCGTCGTCAACGAAGACATCTCTCGTTGGGAGAGTATCTCATACCGATTTACCTCGATGAAGTGAACGCGCCTCGTGTCGACAACGTGCTTCGACGAAATTGGCTTAATGGTTGATCATTGCCATTGAGAGATTTGCATACTGAGAGGCTTTTACATATATACGTAATGACCTAAATGCATAGGAGCCGACGCGAGTACGTTCACGGCAACGAGGATGAGAGGCAATCGCATTGATGTAAGAAGATTAATGAAATCGGTTCTCTTCGAGGCGAAACGAGACGCGCTTCCTCGGCGTGGTATGATTTTATGGAAGCTCTCCGTATATATACGCGAGTACGCGGCATTGTGCGGCTTGATTAATGCGACAGATATGATCGATAAAGTTTCGCAATCATCGGTGGATATAGCTTCTGAAGGCAGTGCTCGCTTTTTTTTTTTTAATTGATGAGGTCGCGGTGGCGTTTTTTCAATTAAATTTCGATTGGCTTCTGCCCCCCATTTTTTTACAAGAAACTTTGAACGAACGTATATGAAACAATTTAAAAAATAATGAACGCGGAATTCCTCTCTTTCGTTATTCGATTTTTTCTTGTATGAATAACGGTGAAGGTGGTTTTTGGCGAATACACTGAAGCTCGTTCCGTCGTTTTTTACACGCCGTTCATCAAGACGATCTCTGGACGACGGAGAGATCTTCACGCGGGATTAAATCGGCTACACAGAGCGTTGCCTTACGTACGGCAACGTGACGTATCGCATTACGGCAAAATGGTTCTTTGTCCTGGTTTTCGCGCGGCGAGGGTGGGCGACTTCTTTCAGGGTGCAACGGCAGAAAGGGATTCTGAAATATGAGTAGGAGCTGCGCCAGAAAGGTCCTCTGTACCACCTTCGAATCTTCGCCAATGCACAATCGCCGTAGCGCCCGATTATGCGCCGCGTCCTTCCTTTTTATTCGTACGACATTCGATTTTGACATTTTAATAGATGAATCGAAATATCTTTAAGTGAAATTGCGCGAACGTGGAATCAGTGGTAATTATGGAAAGATGAGGAATTTTTTGAAGTAAATTTTTATATGGAACGGAGATATAATTATATCTATATAGTCACCCAGAGAAAAGATTTATTCAGAACAAATAAAATTTTGTTCAGACTAATAAATTCTTTTATTTATATATCGGCCTAATAGCATTTTATTAATTTCAAGCTTATTTATTTATTTGGCTACATGTTTGTTGCTATAAATAAATATTTTATTAGATACTAAGTTCACATATTTAATGTCAACTTAATGACTTTCTTAGTATCTAATAAAATATTTATTTGTAGCAACAATATTTCTTTAAATAAAATATATTTTTAAATAAAATATATATTTGATTTATATATATATACATATATATATATATATATATATATATATATATATATATATATATGTAGGTCCAGAGGTATGTTCCGGGACTGTTTACGTTTTTTGAAATGTACAGTCCTGGAATATAACGCATATATATGTAATCAGATTCAAAAAACTGTCCCAAAAAATGCCGTAGGACATCAATTTTTTCCAGGACAGTCCTGGAAACTGCCAAATGTCCCGGAATATACCGATATCAAAAATAAAAGTCCCGGAACATACTTCCAGACCTACATATATATATATAGGCCTATTGCTTTCTGATTTTATGCAAAAATTAAATAAAACACAAAATTGCTTAAAATTTGTTTACTTTAATTAAAACTAAAAAAATACAATTTTTTAAATAAACAAAGTATAAAATATACATAATATATGTATATATGGTATAAAAGTATGCAATTTTGGCAATAATTGTAACGGTCTTTAAATGCGCAAAAGTACATTTTTTAAATATTGCTTTATACGATAATTCGCAACCTGTTTATTGTTTAAAAAATTATTTTAGTTTTATTTTATAAAATATGTAAAATATTATTAGAAAAAGTGTCATGAGATTCTCATTCAACAGTGAACTCTGCGTAAAAAAAATATAGGAAAAAGGTTATTCACGGTCTCAACTACTACGTCGAAGCACAAAACATAAAATAAAAATGCTTAAAAACGTATAATATATTTATATACATACTAGAAAGAGTCCCTCAAATTAATAATGTTCGAGTGTTGTTTTAAACTAAAAAAGTTTATAAGAGCTATTTATTTTCTTGAAAATTCTAATGTACTTATTCTTAACAGGTTAACACGAGCCTTTATCATCGATAAAGTTATATAATCTTAAGACTTTGTACTGGCATTTAATGTATATCCACGCCCTTGATAAAAAATACAGTCTTCAAAATTGTGTATACACTTGTAGTGTCGCATTAAAGCTCGCCGATAAGACTTGTAACACACGTTGGCACTTTTTCCTTTTGTAAATATATTTTGTAAAAATACCTCTGAATATACATCCATGTATTATACGCTTCGGGTGGATATACTATAGGTTCATAACGTGTATGACTTTGAAACACGTATCTACTGCTCCTAATACGCTACTCAGTTTGTACTCTACGTTCTCGAATCATACGTAGAAATCCTTCGCCGTCTGTAATGTTTCTCCTACTATGATCACACACGGTTGAATCGGTCGCATGAGTTTTTCATATTTCTTTTTCCTCTGTTCCAGAAAGATTTGCTTGCTTACGGAATCCTTAAAAGGCAAGAAATTGATAATATTAGAATCTATCTGATATTATTAAAATAAACAATTGTTTATTAATTGATAATGTTATACTTACTTTGACGTATAGAACAAACGTTTCTTGAGCTTCTGCTATTGTTGGTTTCCACGATCCTTTATCCTTTTCTTGGATTATCGTAACAAGTACATTGCAATAATGTTTTTGCCATCTGGTACATAAGCCATTACGTAATTTATGTAAAAAAATATTATTGTACACAATGTATTAATTACCTTCTGATATCACTGAAGGAAGGGTATTCAGAATCTGGTGTGCAATCGAGTGCTTGTCTTTATTTGAACGCTCTCTTATAATATCAATGAGCTTATCTCTGCAGCTAGGCCAGCCGTTCAGAAGATTGAGTCCTTTCTCCGGAAACAGAACAATGAAATCAATCGAAATCTGTAAAGAAAAGATCATATGAAGAACGCAATTTTACAACACAATGACAACATTTTACAAATCATACAAATATTTCAAAATTTAATTATCCATTTAGTCAAATGCAGTTTATTTGTTCAAGTTAAATGTATAGTAAATTCCAAACCTTATTTATATGTTTTATTTCAGTAGAATGCGTTTTATCTCAACAACTTTAGATTTACTGAAAATTTACTTTAATTCGCCATAATTATTTCTCTCGCTTCATCTCATTCAATTTTTCAATTTTTTTTGTAAATTTTATCCATCTTATGTCAATAAAGTATGCAAAATATATTTGGAGAATATCATACCAAAGAGTATCCTACTGGATGTTTGAATAATGGCCATTCCGTCAGAATAGTAATTATTGAGAGATCTTTGCGCTTGGTAAACTGGGCAATCCGATTTGGTGCTGTTTTCGTCCAGCGTTCCAATACTTCTGTCCATGGTTCTGTATAGCTTTTAAGCCACACTTGCGATTGTGAAGAGTGAGGTTAACCAAAGGATAGAGTTATCCAACGGTGAAGAAATTGGCCCTAAGCGAAAGAAGAAGGACCGACATACATTTTTTACTATAAACGATTAATAACCCATTATGATAGAATAACTGTAAAAGTTATTCTTAGTGAAAGGTGATAATAGGGCGCCGGTCATTCGTCACATCTCACATATATAAGTTTCGTGCATTTTAGAATTTAGAATATACTTACTTGTGAAAATTTCTATGTAGCTCTCCAAGCCTGAATTTTGTAAGAATGTCACCATCTCATGATCCATCTTCATTGTTACAATAATTTTCGACAAAACGCACTGCACACTGCACACCGTCTATACAGGACGAGAAACAAAATAAGTGACGGGCGCGCGCGACGCAGCCAGCTACATCTATTAGCAAGCGCAACTTGATTTTATTTATTTGACCAAAAGAAATATTTATTTACATTTTTAATTTTGAATATCGCGTTTATTCAGACCAAAAGAATATTTCTTTATATGGCACAGCTATACATAAATAAAATTATTTAGTTGCACCAAGTAGCTCTCATAGTCACAATCTAATAAAAATTTTGTTCGCACAAATAAAATTATATTATATTCAAATAAATAATGTTCTAATGTACTTATTTATTTGAATGTAATAAATCATTTCTCTGGGTGGTTTCATTTATGTGTAACTTAGTTTATTTAAAGCTGAATATGCATAAATGTTTTTTGAATCTAATAAAACAATAATGTTAATCTTTTAACTACATGTATATGCACGTACGTTCAGCTGTATAGAGAATGGAAGAACGAACAGTAAATCTAAAAAATTCATGCTATTGTATTAACCGAAACTCGCTTTATCTGCGAAACGGCCATCGACCTTTCCAGGCGAACATTTCGAAAATCAATTTTATCGACAACAGCTATTCGCCTTGCTTTCCAAAACGATCCCGTTTTATTTCCATAATACTCGCTGAATCTACTTCCGGTCCGGAAGAGCCATCTCGCTCGACCGCAAATTCAATACCGCCGTCATCGAGGCCTCGATAAAAATCGACGAGAACATTCCGGCCGATGGAGAGGACGGGGTTCGTCGCCGGGTGATATTACGCTCAACTACGGAAAGCTGCCGCTTCTCTGCCGGAAGGACCTCCGACAATCGAGGCAATACGTGAAAGATCCCGAAGGGTGTGAGACATATCCTATAAAAAAAAAATTTATCTGATTTGCATACAAGAGCTCGAAAAAATATATTGAGAGAATATATTCTTCAAAGTTGCATCAACAATTGGTGAATTATTGATAATTTAATTATTCCACACATATAATATATATACGAGCAATATTTCACAAGTATGTATTTGCAGAATGTTGTAAATGCCGGTAATATATGTACGTCGATATAAGAGTTTTCGGAAATTTCTCCCTTTTTTCTTAATTTCTTTTTTCTAAAACGAGGCGCGCTTTGTAGTCGACATAGATTTATGAGTTAAAGGAGTTAAGTATATCGAGGCACAAGACCTTTCCTCTGCTTCTCTCTTTCTCTCAACTCCCAGCGCGATCGAATCTCGATGCAGGGCATTGAACACTCAATGAACTTAAATTAACTCAAAATGGCAGCAGTTTTCAGTGTCAGGCGATATAAATTTGACCTATTTCTCAGTTTGAGTTTAATTACGATTCTCCTCTGATATTGAGGAAACATATGGGAAATAATGGTACAAAAAAATTGGTTAATAAAATACCGCCCTAAAACGAAACTATCCAATTTTACGTGAAAGCTTTTATTATAGCGGGCGATGAACGATAAAAATCTTTCGTATTTGCTTACGCGAGTAGTTCATCGACAACGTTGATACGATACACGCGCGGCGCGAGATGGAAGTTTTCGGTATATGCGTTGAACGTCGCTCGCGTATATTATCTGCAGCAGACAGTTCTCACGCGGCACGAAAGCGGAAGAGGAATAAACAATTTTTATGGGGCGAAGATAAAAATTGAAATCTCTCTCACGGGTGCCCCTTTTCATACGTCCCCGCGCCCGTTTTTCGAGCTGCTGCCGGCGAATATATCGATCCTCCGTCGAGGTCGATGCACCGACGTTGCGCTACGCGAAATTCATTTTCAGAGATCCCCCGGGGGAGGCGTTCTGGAAATTCACGACTGGAAGTAACGGGGCAGAGCAAAAATGTCAATCGCGATTGCGGGAAGTAAAAAGAGCCTTTGTCGCTTCGTATCGCGTCGATACGTTGAAAGGCGCGGCGATATCCCGCGCGTCTGTCGACACGCATTTCGTTTCGATTTGCCTTCCTATCGCACTTTATTCCCGGACCCGCCACGTGGAGCAGGAGGCAGGAGGATTCTGGATATAAAACCACATATCGCACAAAATTTGCATACAATATTTATTCCTAGCAGATCATTGTGTTTATATTCTTTCGCCAGATTTGCTACACGGCGCTTCTGTTTAAAATACATTACGAACACGGAAAGAACAGGTTTTGCTGAAGTATCTAAAAATTTAGTTAGATACAGATTTGAAAATAATTTTGTTTGACTATCAAAATAATTATGTAGAACACTCAAGCTGATTGCTAAAATGTCAAAATTTTTTACAGCGTTATCGTCACACTTCAGCAACCTACTATAAATATTTCGATGGTGATGTAACAAAATTATTTTCAGATCTGTATCTAGCTAAATTTTTAGATACTTCAGCAAAACCGTTCTTTCCGCGAACATTTTACACGTTTTATGGTAAGCAGTTTTTATTATTATAATTATATCCAATCACCCGACGATTAATTGATAGTTACAAAGTTGCGATTATTGTGTAGCAAAAACGACGGTTTTGCGCTAAATATCGCTTTTAATTAAGCTGCTCGATGCTTCCCGAAATTCCTGGCATTTCTAAGGTATTTCATTAGCGTCGCTCGAGGACGAGAGAGCTTCAGCAGTCAAGTAAGGTTTGTTTCCTACGAGGATCCTTTGTAATAATAGTTCATGCACGGTGTCGTCATCTACGAAGAGCGTAAAAGCTGCTCTTGTTCCTAGGGGCGGGAAGTATCGCAAGAAATAGTCCACCAGTCCCTTTGATAACGGAAGCAATTACGCAACGCACCGAGATAATCGGATTTGCAGCTACACGTATATTTCTTCCAATTTATCGTCCGATGTGCTATTTAAATATCGCCTTATCTAAAGCGTCTATTTAATCTAATCTATATTGATAATTCTATGACAGATCTATGATTATCATAGAGAATAATATCTGTATCGGAGACTAAACCTGAAATGAAATTAAACGGAATACAGTGAAATCACAGAATTATAAATTAGAAAAATAAATTAAGCACAGAAAAATAAATTAGATTGCACCAAAAATAGTGCGAGGTTACGCTGCGTTTCGTTCTAATCCTTATTCTAAAACAATCTAAACGCAGCTGCCTTCTGCCGTGCAGTTGCGCGCGTGTCGGAGTTCCAATTTTTATGGGGGAAAGCAACTTTTGTGATTATATCTCGCGGGAGAGCTCCACGAGGAGAGAAGAAGACCCACGCGTACTGCCAGCTGTGGGAAAACCACTCGAGGAGGCATCGTGAGCTAGGAAACAAAGCGTGAGAGCGCCGTTATTTTCGGTGGAAATTAACGGGACGGTATGCGATTATCGATTTCACCCGTGCATTCCCGCGGGAATTAAGTAGTGCGTAAAACGCATCGTACAACTGTACAATGTTATAAATAATAGACACTTTAAATTCTTCCAAGAATTACAATTTTATTTATTTTTAATTTGCAACTTTTAATGTCGACAGCATTTTAATCTAATAAAATTGGTATAATAAAAGGTTTCCTCGGCTTTTATATTATAACTGCTTGACTTCTAACTAATATATATTTAGATAAAGAGTATATACGTTAAATCGCTAATGCCGACAAAAGTTCTCTCCCAGGTCGTTTAGAGGATAAAAGATGTGTTCTTCGGAAGTCGGTGACGTCTCGTATATGTGCAGCTCGTTTGTAAATGCAACTCGAGGCAAGATCTTGCGAAAAGCATCCCCCCGGGCGTAAAGTTTGACGCGGATCGGCCCGTGCCGAGTTTAACATGCTCCGCTAAACGCGCGCGTCCGCTGAATAATGCACGGCTCTTTTATTCCCGTAAGCGACGTTCTCCAAGAGCGAGAGCGGACTCGCGGGGGCGTAGCTCGTGGGCGCGGCATGTTTTATCGTTCCCCATCGCTATATGAAAAAGACCGGTGTGTCCCTACAAATTCTGGTCACGCGAATGGATAAATCTTTTTTGATGTTAGACGCGACTTCGGAAAAGACTCACCGCAACGCGCCATTTCCGCGGAAGAATCGCTTTTGAAAGAGTTCGCCCAAAATATTGTAAAATAATTTACTATAAAATCACCCTCAAAGAGAAATAAATCTCTTTATCAAAAAAGTTAAGTATTAGTGTAAGAGATTAACACTTTTCGTATTAAAAATAAATCTTATATTCAGAGAAAGAAATCTTGATGGGCTTTACTTTGCTCAGTTTTCGTTGTTCAATTTTTTCGACATGTATACATTTTGGCATATTAAAAAAAAAGTGAAAATAACCAACGTGCCTTGCAAGACGAAGCACGAGAACGCAGGGGATGAAAACGCTCGCGCGCATAGCGAAAATGAACGAGAACAAGAGGGCATTACGCAAATGAGGAGAGCATGGATGGAAGTGCCGGAGCCTGGGCTCTCGTTGGGAAAACAACGGTTAATGCCCGTGGGTTGTAATAGGAAAAGTGTCTCTCCTTTCTGCTGTGGAATTTGAAAAAAGGATTAAAGTCGGAATAAAATGGATCGAGGGTGGTAATGCGCGTTAACCCCCTCAGGACACTTAGATGTCTGAACGTTTTAAACGTATCTTTCACATCTCTGTCCAATTATTATTTTTAGTTATTGAAGGCACACGCGCGATGATGAAAGATTAATATTTTTGCAGGAAATGTTTTTTTTTTATTTACACCGTGTTTTGCGACTTGTTTGACAAATCCCATTGACAAATACGAATATATTAACACCGATTTTTCTAAAGAATTAAAAAATGGAGTTTTTATACGTCGCGAAACATTCTGTATTTTAATGTTCTATTGTGCAATAAGAAATCTGCAAATCGAGAATAAGGTTGAAAAAAAAGAAGGTCTAGACAGTTATTCGAGCAAGTCCCGTGGCGGCTCTTAACGAATCGTGGCGCCAACAAAATATATCCGACAATTACTAATCGTTCGGTATTCGAGTGATGAAAACGTTAAGTTCAGTTTGTTTAAGTGAGTGCGAGGGGTCCAGAATGGGAATTTGTCTATGGTCTCTGAGAGGAAGTTTAACGATTTTAAGGTATTAGTTCGCAGAAGGACTTTTTTCGATCTCCTGTCTTATTTCGAAGAGACAAAGAAAAATTTGTAGAATATATTGAGAATTATATTTAATTCACAGTACAGTTCACGGAAAGTCCGCGTCGAAAGAAAAATTCTAATCCGACGAAAATTCGCGCGGTAAGCGAACGCGGTCGTTTGGAATTCAGTACCAATTTGTTGTTCCACGTACCAATCGACGTGAAATTGACGAGCGCTATACGCTCACAATGGCTCATAATGAACGCGTCATTCCCCGATGCGCTGCTGCGCGGCGCGGTGATTCAACCGGTTAACGAAGAGTTTAGTTAATCAACGTGCCGCACGCGTGAGCTGCAGCCCGACGCGACGGTGAGGAAAGCCACGTGTTACCCTTGCAATGCATTTTATCACGTTGCAGAAAGGGGATTACGAGACGGGATTTTTGTTGCGTCACGTTACTTTCCTCTTACGTTACTTTTTCCGATCTCTCGTCGGCGCGAGAGCGTGACGAGAGATACGCGAACTTAAATTGAAGTTTATCAAGGCGGAAAGTTGAGTAATCCGCTTAAGGATGCATCGGTCGAGTTTCGACTGGCGCGGGCGCGCGTTTCTCGCACCTGCTCTACGAGCGCGATGAAAAGTTTCTTCCCAATTTGTACGCCCGGGACCCACGCGTTCGAGCCCCCGCTGAAAAATCTGCGTGGCCGGGTTAGGTTCCTCTATAGCGAATGTAAAACTTCCCTCATTCGATTTCCTTCTTCGCAAACACGAACCGATTCGAATATTATACCTATACGAGCCGCGTTCGCTGCGTTCGATAAAGCGCAAATAGCAAATTTGATAAAACGATTCTATCAGAAAATTGCTTATATATTTTGGGTACCAACTTCTGTATATGTCTAAAGAGGTTGAGATTCTTACACCGTTAAATTCGTAGTGTCGAATTTTTAACTATTGTTATAGGTCGCAACTACTACTCAATATGTCATTAATTTTACTAAACTAATAGAGTTAAAATCATACTATTTTGTGTTAAAATAATACATTTCGATATATGGTTCGATGTATTATATATAGTAATATACATGTTCGATATATGGATTGGAAATAAAATGTTAACTAACTTGAGATATTAATTCAAATTTTATCTTTTAATATTTTACAGCGTAAATCTGTTTTAGCGAGTTACGTTCGTTTGTGTGACATTTTGATTCTTTAATACTTTAGAATTAGGACAATCGCATTTCGAAGAATCGCTTCTTGTCCTTTCTACTCATTATCCATGTATATTATTCAAATTGACTTGAAGCAAAAGACATACGTAGCTCCAATGTCACAAATTATCATATGTTAAAGCATTGGTCTGAGTTACAGTCTCCTTATATCCTGGTCATTTGCAGTTTTATTTCTTCGCAAGAACACTGAGTCTCTCCTCTCATCTCCTCCTCTCCTTTCCTCTCTTTCTCCTCTTTATTATATTAAACGTTTTTGTGATTTCCACAATTCCGACGTCCAGTAGGCATATTTACATGTAGCTATTTCCTCATCCAACTTGAGTCCTCTGTCTGTTCTGTGAGACGGCGAGTTTTCGGAATTTCTCAAAGCTGCAATTTATTGTCGATTAATTCTGGACAATTTGCGTTCTTTGCGAATAAAACTGTTCGTAACATATAATAATAACTCTCGTAAGATAATAATTATGAAATGAATAGCTTAGCTTCCTGTGATTTTGGACATACAAACGATTGTCATTTCTTTGAATGACGCGAAATTTTCCACGTACTTTTTGACATACTTACCCTTTTTAGAAGAGGATTTGTTAAGTAACGAGAATAGCGCCGTTACCTGATAAAACCTCTCAAAAAGTCGATTTAATCCCCATTCCGATCTTTTTACCGCGCGTTTTATCGCAAGACTTCGCGCCATACGACGTTATCGATCTTTTATCGGGGCTCAACGCTTCGACCGCGAAGAGAAACTCTCTCTAGAGAACAAGCTGAAAATTTGCAGCAAATGTGCGCGTGCGGTAGTTAACGAACCGTTTATTCGGTCCCGCCGGTCAACGCGTCGATAAAGAGACACTCTTTGATGTCCCCACGATTGCACAACGACTATTTTTACCAATCACTTTTCCGTACTACTCGTTACTTTGTCCGCAAGAAAATAGAAGTAACCGGAGACACAAGCAGACGTGTTTCGCGAAAAGCGAAAAACACAGTCGTGCGGGAACTACAATCGTCCTCGTGGAAAATAAAACCCTTTTTGATCCTTTGAAGCGTGATACGTTGTATGTATGTTTCATCTTTTTGATCAATGTGTCGCTTTATTCTTTATGATCCCTCTTTCTATCGACTTGCATTCACTGTCCCTCGACAACACTATAATGCAGAGTACTTAATCAAATTGTGCTATATATTATTTCTACGTGCCTACGTAAGAAATATACTTCGAGCGCACAATTGGGAATGTATACCGCCGACGACACGACGATCATTCACGATTTGGAAACGACTAGATTTTGTTCTTCGCGAAGAGTTTCGGCGTAATACAAGATTTAATGCCGAAACGTGCGAGTCTCGCCGCACTTTTGAAGCGAGATAAGAACGTGTTATACGGAGGAAATGATTAGTAGTCCGCCGGTGAACTTTCCCAGGATTTGCGAGATCGCGACGCGATCTTCATCCGGACTCTCGTCATTTTAACAAAAACAAAAAAAAACTATTTATTTTGTTTGTCTGAATTGTACCAAGTGCGTTCTCGAAAACATCATATCAACTTTAGAATGATAGGTCTGCATCCGTTCCAAACGGATGAAATAACAAGCTCGTTGCACCGAGACGCGGGATTGTAGCGAATGTTTTATGAATCCCGCGCAACATATGATTCCGCGCTCAGCCGTAAAACAGGCACCGGTGAACAGAATACCGCGCGGTATCGGTGAAGATAAAGGGAGAAATATTCTTCTGGGGTATCGCGTACTGCGCGTACTGCGAATCGCGCGGTGCAAACTCGCGCACCACCACCGTGCCGTGTAACGCGGGCGAGGCGGATAAGGCGAATCCGCAGAATTAGATGCAAATTTCATCCGTTCCCCGGGAATTCGGGACTGCAATCGGGAGAGTGTAAAAGGTGGCGGTATATGTGGTCACGTGTGCATTCGCGGTTCGAGTTTCATTTACGTGAAAGATAAACTTCGATATATGTTCGGCACGTGAAAAAATCCACGGATTTTCAAAACACCTATGGGAAAAGCTTGAGTATAGCATTCTCGTCTCGTAAGAAAGTGCAGCGGGCTTTATTATTTATTTTATCAACGAACGTCACGCTTCCCGGATGATTATTGCTTGTAATAATGCAATCGAATGCGCGCTTTATTGCGGCGCGATGATTATCGCGCTTCGAATGCTCGTCGGATAGCCGCAATTGTATAAGTAGCAATCGCATTAGGCTGCCTACTGCGACAGTGGTACTGTACGACTTAATGCGATTGCTTAAGCCCCGACAGTTCGATTATCCTATCGTACCTCCGCGCCGATCCTATTTGCCGTATCCATGAAACGCAAGATCCGAAGTGAAGTTTGAGACGGCGAGTGAGAGAGAGAGAGAGAGAGAGAGAGAGAGAGAGAGAGAGAGAGAGAGAGAGAGAGAGAGAGAGAGAGAGAGAGGAGAGAGAGAGAGAGAGAGAGAGAGAGAGAGAGAGAGAGAGAGAGAGAGAGAGAGCCGTCGCATACTCTCGATCCGACGGAAATGACGTTACCGTACTGCGGCCTATTATTAATGGAAATCCAATTTCTATTGATTCAATTTCAATTTGATTGTCGAGCATCCGGTTTGCGGAAACCGAGCATCGCTCTCTCTCGCGGCATACGCGTTTCGCGAATTGCGAATCTACAATGTATAGAAGTATTCGCTTCGCACATATTCGCCGCTCGTGAATACGTTTTAATAACGCATCTCGATCGGACATTGTTTCGGGCTATTGTTCCAATTTCGCACGATTTGCCTCCGCGGCGGGATATAAAAAAATAGCACCTCTGAAAGTTTTCTAATCAATTGCAAGAGGGGGTTGAAAAATAACTAGCTGACACAGAATATCGATCCTTTTTTTTCCAACCCACATTTCTCATTTTCGCGAACTGGAACAGCTTTATCTCTTCTCTGTTCTCCTCTACTTTTCTTTTGCAACGAAAACGATATTAATGTGACGCGTGGCGAACGATAGCATTTTGTAAAATTAAATCGCAATCCGGTTGACGTCAACTCGATAGTGCCTCGCTTTTTCCGTTCGATCAAATTCCGTGTGAAAAAAAAGCGCGATGCGGTCATGCGGAGCGATGGAAATTTTTGCAAATTGCCGGCACTCGACAATTTGATTTCGATTCTCCTGGATCGCGCCGCGGGACCGGTAAACCCGCGGCCATCCAAGCGAATTTCTCGACGCGGTGGCGGCTGTAGCTTTTCGTTGAAACTGAAGGAAATTACATTGCGCGGCAAAACCTCGACCGCGAAGCTCGTTACGGTTCCCGCACCGAGATCCCGGGGAGTAAAAGGCGAGAGGGAAAAAAATGCATCGGTGCGCTTTTCATTCAAGAGCAGCGAGTCGCTCGTCCGTCGGTGTGTGACTCGTTAGAAATTTTTCGCAACGAATCGCCGCGAGTTTCCGCGCCGAACATCACGGAGTGGGTTCGTAAACACGTGTGCGAGGCTTATGCACGCTCTGCGTCCATTCATTAACTCGGTTGACTATTTTCGGAACGGGCGAGAGGTAATGTACTTTCTCACCTGTTGTGCGTCTGTTCCGCGTAAGGTAGTCGATCGTGAATACGCGGAACGGCCGATCGTCGCGTCCATCGCGAGAAAGTGAAGAGAGAGCCGTACGTTTTCCACTATTGATTCGGCGATACTTTCCGGGACAGTATAGGCATACTCGATGCCGCACTCTTGTTCGAAACTCGAACTTGCGCCCCCGCCGTCCAGCCGAAGATCGATAAAGCGTCGAGCAACGTCCTGCGGAAACTGTCGCATATGTCGTTCGTGTTGGAAAAATTATTATACCACGACCATGTACATATACCGTGATATAATCTGATCATAGACATCATTTTTCGATTTAATCTATTTATAGTATAGAACGAACACACACACACACACACACACACAGGGTTTTCATGGATCTCTCGTTATTTCCACACGTTATTTTTATTATATTTTCATGTTATTTTCCTGCGATATATATATATATCAAATTGTTTAAGTTCCTCGTGTCACTCTTTGTAATGTATCGTGAAAGTCGCGTATAAATAAGATCGTTGTAAAAGTTTATATACGTGACGGACGATAACGATGATTGATGTCATCGATCAATTGCAATTATCGCTAACGAACGGTTCCTTTCGGTATTAGCCGAGTTATTCCTGGCGCTTCTAAACTTAATCAAGCGTGGACTTCGGTGAAAAAGCTCTCCTCTCGAGCCCGCATTGCGAGACGAATCCACTTACTCCCTTTGACTGCTTCGGCCATATAGAACTATTTACTTATAGAATAATGTGAGGAATAAATCAATAAATAGTTACGGGAATTAGAGTATTATGCGCTGTGCTATGCGGTATAATTAGTATTTTTTTTTTTTCACTCGACATCGGGCGATGATGTAATACAGAAAGTGTTCCGATAACTCTTCTATTCCGACATTTTCATCTTCAATATGAAAAATACAAAAAATGTATGAAAATAAATTTTATTAATTATTAAATGATTTGAAAATACATTGCGATGCACATACGTCTTTTTTAACATAACTTTTTATCGAGAGATATTAAGAGAGACTATGTTTTTATACTTATTTATTTTAATAACTTTTATGATGTTACGAATTTTGTATTTGCAACAACAGTCAAAAATTGTGGATGAAACTATAATCTATCGCGATTAGGAATAATTTAGCTCGGTTTTGCCCGCCCCTCAACGGAAAGAACTGCCTGAGGCATTGTAATGTTTCATGGAGATACGGACACACGTTGATAATTATTCCGTGCTTATGTTTCCAAGCACTCCCACGAAAGCCGACGATATCCCAGGAAGATTTTTATTTTCTCGAGCATTGGTACCGAGCTTACCTTTCGGAAAATCGTACATGCTAGGCAGTCTAGGCACGCCAACTCGCAAACTTATGAAATCGCGCCCGCTCGTTAGGAACACGGGGGGACGATAATTAGAGAATATCGCTGTCGCGGCTAACTCGCGACGGACTACTTTTCTGCACGAGCCCGGTGCGTGTCGTAATTGTTGGACGAAGACGGGAAAAGAGTGAGCTGCGCAATTATTCTCCAGCTGTGCAACAGCGAGCATGCGAGCATATACGCGAATGAACAGAGTATGTAGAGAAAGTTACATTTGTCACGAGCGACCCTGCCAACAGCGTATAATTTTTTTTTGTAATCTTCCGAGTGATGGTCGATAAATTACTTAACATTAATCCTCGTCGTTATCATCAACGATTTGCTATTTTGTTACAGATGGGCAACAATCGGTGCCAACGCTCTGCGAACTTTCGGCACGATGCGTCGCGTCCCATATTCCCTTCGAGCTGGTGGAGCACTTTTATCCTCCTGTACCGGAGCAGCTTCAGCTGAGAATAGCCTTTTGGAGCTTTCCCGACAACGAGGAGGACATACGGCTTTATTCATGTCTCGCGAACGGTAGCGCCGATGAATTTCTTCGCGGCGAACATCTCTTTCGTGCGAAGACCGTTAAGGAGCCTCTACAAATCGGTAAGACACCCCTATATCACGATCGCTTGAAAACAAATTTTCTGTTATAGCAAAGGAGGTCTTATGGAACTTCGTCTGGTCTGTTTTTATCATTTTATGAACTTCTAATGTTGACTGAATATATGATTAATAAATGATTAATCTCTGTAGAAAACTCAATAATACAGTGAGAATGTATAATAGATACAGACAAGAATTTTTATAAAAATTAGCAAGCAGTTTTTTATTGGGGCTCTGCAATAATATCCCTTCTTTGAATTTTTATTTTAAATCAGTTTTTTTATTGATTACTTTCTCAATATATGCACCATATTGCTATAGGATTTCATCTGAGTGCCAGCGTAAATCCGCAAACAAACGGGGTTAGAACACAGTTCAACGTCGCTGTAACCTTTGATCGGCGCAGGATTACATCATGTAATTGTACCTGCTCCTCGACGGCCTACTGGTGCGCGCACGTGGTAGCCGTTTGCCTGCACAGAATACACATGGTATGCGCATGTTAACTTTAGGAAGACTGGCATCGAGCTAGAAGAATGGAGGAAAATCTGAATGTCTAGTAAAATTTTTTCTTTTTTTTTTCTTTTAAATATTTCCTACATAATCTCACATTGATGTGTAGTCACTATAGACATATATAATAGAATGAACATTGAACTGAAGAAAGTGATATGCTTGCTGGGACGCTTTCCTTGTCTAATTCCTTGTCTAATTTCTTGTATAATTTCTTGTCTAATTGTGTAGTTCGTGGGAAGAAAAAAGGTAGGGAAAGATCCTGTCCTTTAGATCTTTTGTACAACTTTCCATTGGCAGTGTTCAGTCTATTATATACGTCCATGGTAGTCACAAATGAAATGTGCATTCCCTCATTACAGTTCTTTTTCCCCGATTGACATGGAAGGGCAGATTGTTTCAATGGCGCACAATGTTTTTTCAGCCAACGCAAGTATGTCTGAGGGCGCCGGTCAGCGAATCTCTGTCACGATTGCATCGGGAACAGCTCCAGAAGTTCGCTCAATATCTCATCAGTGAATTACCTCAGCAGATTTTGCCCACTGCCCAACGGCTCCTGGACGAGTTGCTCTCGAGCCAGCCAAGCGCTATTAACAGTTATTGTGGAGCACCAGATCCAACCGCTGGAGCATCCGCTCATGATCAGACCTCCTGGTACTTAGACGAGAAGACGTTGCACGATAACATCAAAAAGATTCTCATCAAGTTTTGCGTGCCGGCTCCCATAGTCTTTAGGTGAATAATAGCGCGCTAATTGACCGAGGCGAGCGCCTTTGTCGCGATAACTGTTACACGTAATTTATTCCGCGATATCCTTTTCAGCGATGTTAACTATCTGAGCACTACCGCACCCCCAGCCGCTTCAGAATGGGCGTCATTGCTGCGACCGTTGAGAGGTCGCGAGCCGGAGGGCATGTGGAATCTCCTTTCCATCGTGCGCGAAATGTTCAAGAGAAATGACCGCAATGCCATACCTTTGCTAGAGATCATCACGGAAGAGTGTATGGCCTGCGAACAGATCCTTGTTTGGTGGTTTAACACCAAAGTCGCATTACTAAATGGCACCGGATATGGCAGCAAGCATAATATGAACAGCAACGTACACGCTTCTCAACACGCGTGCTCGTCCCTATGCGACGAGATTGTGGTTCTCTGGCGATTGGCCGCTTTAAATCCTGGTCTATCGCCATCGGAGCGTGAGATGTTGCATGCTCAATTTATGGCTTGGCACTTGAAGATTATAGATAAAGTGAGCATCCTACATTCCCCTTTCTTCTTCACCCTTGCGACAAAGTCAAGTTTAACAAGTTTAATCATGTGTTTAGGTCGCCAAGTGTCGTGGTAGTTCCGTGCCACACAATTCGCACAATAGAAGTAACAGTTCGCAAAAGGATTCTCTGAAACATGATCTCGCAGTCTTTACCGGATTTAAGTCGGCGCTTGAGGCTTGCTACCTTGATTGGGATGAATATGTCTTGCCGGGAATTACGTATACCGTCGAGAACAATCCTATGTATCACTGTCCCTTTACATGTTTTCGGCATGCTGGGGATACAAGGACGGAAGTCAATCAGGTTGGTGATCTAAGCCGTTTTTACAACAGCTTATAACGCTTAATTATGGCAATTGCCATATCGAGTTGAACAAATATTAATTAAATGATAAACGCGTTTTTCAGGTAAATTCCAGTTCAGCGGTATTGAATTATCAACCGCCAATTTCGCATCATCATGGTCGACGGCCGTTGAATGTCGGTCTTGTCGAGTTCAGTTACTTAGACAGACGACGGCTGAATCCGCGTGAATTCCCATTGTGTTCGAGAAGCGGAGGCGGCGATGGAAATCGTAGCAGCGTTAGCTCCGAAGGTTTCTGTGAGAATGACACCGACATTCCCGATATATCTGAGTCTCAGGTTGTTCTCAGACAAGGTTGTGCTCAACTAAATAATTGCGGCGATACCGATTCGCAGGTCATTATTCTCTCATTTTTCACTCAAGTCTGTCACACGATAAACATTAGTATTGTGGCTTTTTTTTGCGATATATTTCCCAAAATTACATTATGACAATATGTTATTTTAGGAAGGGGCTGGTAGCGAGTCATCTTCCAACAGTAACGTTAGTATGAAGAACGCTCAAGGCTCGGACAAGCATCGCTCAAACGCCTCGTCCGAGACACATAGTGATAGTAGTGATAGTAGTAATAACAAACCCGCCTGCGAAAACTCGAAGCGCAGTAGGACGAATATTGCGGAGTGCCGTGATAAATCGCGTGCGGTTGTGCCCAAAGGGGCCAGTGTTAAGAACGAACAAGAATCCGATCAGGAGAAGGAAGCTGGGAGGCCGTTCAAAGACGAGAGCTCCTCATCCAGTAGTGACAGTCCTTCCGGTGACGAGTACAATGTTTACTATTACGATCCAAAAGCTGTAACCAATAATAGTGGCCTGCCGAGTAAATATGCTAAAAGCAATATGCATACCGCCACCACTCAGGATGCCAGTGTAGTTCTAAATAATTTAAAGAAAACAGAAGACCCCTGGGACATTTTATTCGCGCGGGCAGAAGGACTTTATGCTCATGGTCATACGAGAGAAGCCTGTATTATTGGAGTACAGCTAGCCGAGGAACTTTTGGCCAATCCTCCCGATCTTATGATCGAGGGACCGCCAGTGCCGGTAAAGAACAAACGAAAAAGGGTACGTTCTTAAAATAGAGAATTCTTTCTGAAGATAGGAATTATCCGCTAGATTAAAATAAATAAAATGCTAAAGAAACATGTAATTTTGGCGTTACAGCAACATGTAAATCCAGCGTCTCATCAGGTAACATGTCTTGCGTCAGCGACTTTAGCAAAATGTGGATTCCTGTGCACAGTACTTGCTGAGAATCCAGAATATCACAATCTGGCGTTTCGCGTGGGTCTTTTTGGCTTAGAGATGGCTAGACCACCGGCAAATACAAAACCTTTAGAAGTGAGATTAAACGGAACAACGAGACAAATTTTATTTTATGTCATTCGTGAAATTAATGGTTATCTTCAATTTAACTAGGTCAAATTGGCTCATCAAGAAAGCGAATTGGTAGTTTTGCTGAAAAGAATTCCCTTAGGACCGACTGAATTAGCTATGATAAAACAGAGAGCTGAACAATTGAGAGATGGAGTCATGAGATCGAGAGGACACGCGCTCTTACCTATCATGTTGGCGAGTTTTATATATGATGCACTTGATGTACCAAGTACGAAACATTCTCTTAATAATGCGTATTTTAAACCTACCAATAAATATCTAATTGAATTGTATTTATATTTATATATGGAAAAAAATATTTCTTTGTCAAACAGAGAATAGAAATATGAAATATTTCACAGGAGTAAAACTACCTGCAGAGATCGATCCGAATCTTGGATTTGACGCCGCCGTAGCTGTTTTGGGATTGAAGGCAAACGTAAGTGAAGCAGATCATCCACTTCTTTGTGAAGGAACCCGCAGACAAAGGTAACATTCATATATATTATTGATACATAATATTAATGTATAATATTAATGTATAGCGTATAATATTACATACACGTAATATGTGTACATGTGCGCGCGCGTATATTAATGTAACAATCTTTTTTTTTTGTTTCAGAGGAGATTTGGCTATTACTTTGCTCGTGCATTACAAAGATGATCCTGTAAAGTTGGCCAGAATAATGGACAAGTTGTTGGATCGAGATGTTCATCAACTTATTAAGTCACCTATTCTCAGTAGTTATTACACTTCCAATCCTCCTACAAAAAGCGAAGTAAGAACCTAAGATATTTCCTGCGATACTAAGCTTGCAAAATTTGCACATAACGTTCAATGAGACATCTTGTAAAATTTCAGATGGCACGATTTGTTCACGATGAAGAACGTTCGTCTCCTCTAGCTGGGACTGATAACGGCGGTGAAAATATCATTGGCGCAAACAGCAGGCCTCATAGCAGTACAAGTGCGGAACTAGAGGGTGGTATAAGTACATTAAATATACAACCGCAAATTGTGCAGCCACCTGTGCCTATTAGAACTAAAGAAACACGGTATGTGTTTATAGAAATATTACATGTATATTATGATGTGATATATTATGTTGCGCATCAACTTATATTTATTGTTTTGCTCATCTAGATATAAGAGCAAAAGACTATATCCGTCTATTCCCAATCAACCGTCAGAAGCAAGCGCGCACTTCATGTGCGAATTAGCGAAGACTGTCTTATCGAAGGCTGGTGGTACCAGTTCAACTTCGTTATTTACTCAACCATCTACTAGTCAAAATCATCATGGTCCCCATAGAGCACTTCACATGTGTGCTTTCCAACTTGGCTTATATGCCCTCGGTCTTCATAATTGCGTCAGCCCGAATTGGCTAAGTCGTACATACTCAAGTCATGTGTCCTGGATAACCGGTCAAGCAATGGAAATCGGAGCTCCAGCAATTTGGTTTCTCATTGATAGTTGGGAAGGACACTTGACGCCACCGGAAGCTGTCAGTATAGCTGATAAGTCTTCAAGAGGTAGCGATCCGAATATGGTTAGAGCAGCAGCGGAACTTGCTTTATCTTGCCTACCGCATGCACATGCGCTTAATCCTAATGAAATTCAGAGAGCTATATCTCAGGTATGTACAATGTAATCAGATATAATATGTACGAACAAATAGCTATTAAATCTTTTATTTTTTTCAGTGCAAGGAACAGAGCGAGGCCATGTTGGAGAAAGCTTGTGTCACTGTGGAGCACACTGCAAAAGGAGGTGGTGTTTATCCAGAAGTGCTTTTCCAGGTGGCAAAATATTGGTACGAATTATATCTTCGGGTAAGTTTGAGTGAAGCAAATTGTTACTTGGTAATACTTATATGTCGATTAATTTATTAAACATCTCTTTATACTTTTTTGTTTTGGTAGCAAACTCCCGGTGGAGATCAGCAGGATGAAATTCCTCATGACCCTCTACAATTGGATCTCAATGGAGTATTACTAGTTGATCCAGGACCTTCTGTTGATCTGACGAATACTCAAATGATGCCCGGACCGGCGCAGACGGTTGTCGTTACGAGCACACAACCACCTCCTCAGCACTATACTCATCCAACGATTACGACTCTGGCGCCTTTAGGTAAAACTGACGATTTTTCTTTTCTCAGAATTATCATTGAACTTTTTAAATATCATTGAACTTTTATAATGTTCTAGGAGTTGGCATGCCGTATGCCGTGAGCCCATATAGCTTTGTACATCCTCATCATTCTATCGCGACGTTCAGCGGTCCGATGCCCTCGCACAGAGTTGCTCTACCACCCGCACCGCATATGCAAATGTATCATCCATTTCCACATCATCCCGGACACCCTCAACATACACCGCATCCACACCATCCATCTCCGGCCGCTCCACCCCCGCCTGGACCGTACTACACACCGCAACCTCCACCAACACCGGGAACGCGCCACTTATACACGATGCAACAACCTATACCAGTAAGCATTACCCTACTGCTCATTTTTAGTCTCAGTATGTATTAGAAATATAATTTTCTATCTTTATTCAGGTCCAAGCAGGAGTAGCGGGCCCTCTTCCTGGACAAAACAGCTTACCTGGACCCGCGTTAGTTCAGACGCAGTCTATAATATCGACTGTGAGAGCTCAACCTCAGGTAATTCCCAACAATACAGTGTACGTGGTAATGTAATATATCTAGCCATGGATAAAAATTGTTTATTTTTTTTATCCTAGGTTCATAGACAAAGCCAGACGTTTAATCAACAACAATTACGGACTCTCATCTCTGCATATCGTGTAGGTATGCTAGCGTTAGATACTTTAGCTCGCAGAGTACATGATGATCGGCCTCAAGCCAAATACGCGCGAAATCCGCCCTATGGAGAAGACGTTAAGTTCTTGCTCAGAGTTGCAAAACGGCTTGGCACGCAGTATATGCATCAACTCTGCATCTGTGCTGTAAATAGCATTGTGAGTCCTTTTGTCCTTCACCATGTTGCTCTGGAAGCGGCTCAATATCTTGCTAGAAACAATCCGGCGCTCATCGTACAGCACTTGAGATCTGCCTTGGCTCCGCTAGTACACAAATGCCAGCAGATGTGAGTACCGTTTTTTATTATATAAAAATAAATAAATAAAAGATAGTTATATATAAATCTTGTCTTGAATCAGGTTATTTAAATTTTGTCAAAAAATAACTTGTGCGTTTTGATTTTAGGTACATTCAGTGCATGCATCAAAAGCTATATCATTTAACAGCTGGCGATTATGAAGAGTTTGCCAGTATTGTTTGCGCAGCAAGGGCTGCTTTTCAAATCAATCCTGAAGGAAATACTCAGTTTAAAGAGTGGTTACAATCGATCAAAAGGTAAATTCAAGTACAAAAATATTATAATGGATGGATATGAATGAAATGAGAGAAGCTAACGATATTCCTTTTTTTTTACACAGATCTCAGTCTTGTAATAAGGATCTGTGGGCGCAGATCAATGCGGCGTTACAACAAACCGGCAAATGACACAGGACGGAGCCAGGCGTGACGTGGCTCACTTCCCTTCCTCCTCACCCTCAACCATCCCTGCCGCCTCCACCACCGACAACAACTCTCGTATTACAGCATCAACATCCCTGTCACCCCCATCCACAGAGCGTCGTATGCGTTCACGGGCTGGCTACAGTCAATAAGCTCGCTTGGGATAAAATCTCCATACCATGCATCATTGAGGAGCCAGCGGCACATCAGTTGCCGCCACCTCCTCAACACCAGATAACCGGTCTACCGGGACCATCCGCATGGCAAGAACCAATCGACAGCCGTGGTTCTCAGGGGATCAATAACAGAGACGAACGAGATTTATCTCAAGTTTAGTTAATGTATCTAGAAACGCGTGAGTAGTTGATGACGATCAAGATGATCAAGATGATTAGTTGAAGATATATGAGTTAGATTAGGTTTAATATGAATAAGAGTAAAAACAGCTTAATATATAAGCTTGCGTGTTAAGTTTTACATATATGCATTATTGCTCGCATAGTAAGATCTACATAGAAATGATGAAACATTCAGTGCGCTGATTTATGTAAGAATCTTCTGCATAAAGTGATATGTGTATTATATTAACGGCCATGAATCAAAATTCATGTTCTGACTTTGAGTCATATCAGTCGTACGCGTGCGAGTCATAAAGTATACATAGCATATATTTTTATATTAAGATAAATAAATTCTGAGTGAATGAATAAGTTTAATATATTTAGAAGATTTATATATTTTTTTTTCTTATGACTAAATGCAGTATATGATTATTATCGCCAATTTTTAAAAACTCGCATATTTTATATATTTGAGAACACAAATATTAAGTCTATTGGAAAAATGTTGTTTTTATAACTTTTATTATCTTATTTGAGTAACTTGATGTCATTTAAAATAAATAATAAAATATTCATAAATTGAATTTTTCTTCAGTACTTAAGAAGTTCTGACTAGAAATGAAAACATAAACACTGAAAGTTGTCCGGGGACAATTTTCGCATTATAAACGCATAATATCAGTAAAAATCTACAATATTATGGAAAAAAACAACATGGTGTAATTGAAAAAATTTAAGGTGACATTGACTTTATAAAAAAAATGTTTTCTAATTTTTTTTTATTGGAGGTTGTAGTTTGCATGAAGTAGATAAATTTTCACTTTACAATCTTTTTTTAAACTATCGGAAGCGTCTCAAAAATCGTGCGGACCGTTACGTTGAATACCCTGTATATACACACTTTTTATTCAAGTATGTATCTATACATATTTAACAATTATACATATTATATGTATATTACAAATATTTATGAAACATATATTTAATTGTTAAAATATTCAAATGTATAGAGCATTATACATTATTATCTTTATGTGTTATGCTACAATTAACATTTGCATAAAAATTTAGAACTTTTTTATAATAATTAGTACAACATTATGAATATAAAATTAACATTTTATTAAAAATTATAATACTAAATAATTTACTTAACATTAATGCATTCTACAATATATATTATATTTAGTTGTCATAATACAACTATTACAGGATTGCCATATGCTATTGCTTTCTACTAATAAGACTTATAGAGATGATGAAGCATCGAGTGCACTGATCTATGGAAGCATTTGCACATACAATGATATACATATATTACATTACTATTTTTGATTGAAATTTATATTTTGACTTTAAATAGTATCATATTATTTGAAATACTTTTTAATATTACTAGAGCGCAAATTCTATTCTTTGCATATATTTGTGAAGTTCGTGAAGTTACCTCGTTTACTTGATCAAAGTAAAGAATTACGAGAATTATTAAAGTAAATAATAAATCACATAAAATATTTTATCGCGCAAAATAGAAAAAAGAGATAAGAAGAGAACAGATATCATATTAAATTATAAGAAATTATATAATTCTTAAAAAAAATTTATAATATTAAATTAAATTGATTTATAAAATATATAACGCACTTTTTGATTCTATAATTTATAGGATTAATATTGAGTAATGAGTTTTTATCAATGATATGAATTAAGTTCAATTAGTTTAGATATCAATTAGAGTGCTATAAAGAGTGGCTTCGCGTAAAATTATTTGTTAATTTTACATTTTTAATTGCAATTAAAGAGAAAATTTTCATAATTTTATATAAGAGCGACATACAGTTTTCTTTAAACGGTCTCAGTTTTTATATCTTTAAATAACCACATGTGATATGTCATGAAAATGTTAGGAGCTTTCCAGCAAGCGACACAAGTCGATACAAGTCGACACAACTGTCGTTTGGTCTTTGTTATTCATTGCCAAAAAAGAAAGATAGAACGACGTTTGTGTCGACTTGTGTCGCTTGCTGGAAAGCTCCCGTTGATGACATGTAGATGAATTTTAGGTTTCAAAATTTTAATATATCAATTTATCTTTTTGTGACTCAGACTATGTAGAAATAAAGCTAGCAAATGCATGCTAAAGCATCTACGATATCTTCGTTTTATAAAGTCATACATAGAGAAGAGCTATCAAAATTAAGTCCATTATCATAAAAAAATACAATTTACTGATTTACAAAAATGTTTTCTGTATAAAGTGATGCGTTCTTTATTTTAGGTTCATATACGGAAATGTATGTAAAATTATGTAAATTTTTACTGTTTGAATCATAATGAAAACAATTAGCTGATCCACAAAATTATCTTTTGCATAAAGTGTATAAAAATGTATAAATTAAACTCAAAATATCAAATAACTTTGCAGTGACGCTGCAAGTATTAAGCGAATTGAAGCTGCATAATTAATTAAATATAATTCGAGACAAATGCCACTATGATTTTAATGATCAAAGGAATCGATCATTCTCTTAATGATTTTGTTGACAAGAAAATATGATGGAACATTGTTAAAGTAAAATTAGAGTAAGAATGGTATCAAATATGTAATAACCATGACAACACAAAAGTCAACAAGAAAAGATTCTATGGCCATCGATTTGAAGCTTATTAAATATTTCCAAATAAACGAAGAAGTAGAATCTTTATGAATAAATAGGCAAGAATTCGATAGGCAGGTGCTATATGTGAGAAATATCGTTTTTATATTATATTTTAGATGATCGTGCAGTTTTTCTCATGTCAAAACTATCTCGAAGAAATCGATATAATACTTTCTCTAAAAAAGAAAAGTAATGCAGTACTTCATGAATTTTAAAGAAGTCGGTGATAGAACAACTGCATATTCACTGTTTTAATTTAATTTTGTTTTATTTTATTTTATTTTTTTTTATTAAAAAAGACCGAAAAGAAAAATTAAAAAAAAAAGAAGAAGATAGAAAGGATAATATATATAATTTATATCACATATAAAATTTATATTTAAAAATTGATTTTAAGAATATAAAAAACTTTTTTGTTAATTTTTAAATATAATTAATAGTAAATTATTTAATTAGTTTATTCTATAGTTCAATACTGTAGAATAGTCAAGTAGTATGTAACATGATACAATTTGAATATGTTATAAAAGAGTATTGTGCTGATAGAATCATTTACCGGCAAAAACATATAAATTAGCTTATATTAAATATGAATAGTTAAATATAAATTCAGTATATAATAGTATAAAAAAATGTTCATGTTTTTTTATATTACGTTTTATAGGCTGAACATATACTAAGAGCAAGAGTGAAGAACTATATAATTTGTTACAATATTTCAGTAACTAAAAACAGAAAAAACAGCTTGTTAATTGAAGAATTCAGAGATCAAGTAAGATAGAGTGATGGCCAGTCGTAAATGGAAAGTTTTTCTTATTATTTTTTCTCTCCTAAGAGAAACGAAGTCAAGTGGAATTTTTTTATGTGATTTTATTTTATTCCCTAATATTCGTTGATATTTATTGATATCTTTTCTTTGTACTTGTTTGAATACATTTTCAGCTTGCATCTTACCTATCTTATTTTTGGATTGTTTTAATACACTTTTACAGGCTTGCATCTTATCTATTTTATATTTGAACATTGCACCCAAACTTATGATGTTTATCTTTTTACAGCGTGACTTTTTTTGCAAGTGAAATAACACACTTACGACGTAATTGTACTTTTTGTTAATCAAGTATTTTTAGTTATTTACTTACTGTTATTTAGTTACTTTTTTATTAGTTATGATCTCTTGTCTTACACAGAAAAATGAAATAGCCGAGAAAACGCTGGTTGATAAAGAGAAATTGGTTGATGAGTTCGTCAATTATCCATTGGTGTGCTTTTTGCCCATATTTTATTATTTTATAAATGTGTACATAATATATATGCATACGTTCATTATTTAATACTTTATGTATATATATATATATATATTTACGGCGCGGAGACCGCACCGTGACTTTTTTACGCGAACGCACGAGTTGCAAGTTGCAAGTACCCGAGATTTTGAGATCTCAATAACGAGTGAACGGATATTATATATATACATTATATATATATATATATACATTATATATTATTTATTAGATACATATGTATATAAATATATATACGTATAATAGATACATATTATATATAAAAGTGTAAAAAATCAAGATTAACTTAATTGTGAATTTTGTTTCACATCAAATACGCAAAAAAGCATCAAAAATATACATTAAATTATTTAATTTTACACGTCTTTAGCTATAAAATTGGATAAAAAATTTCAGTCACATTTTGTAAAAGTAGAATTATAAAAGCGCCATTTTTTTCGAATCTCAATTGTTAAACTTTACATGATATAGAGGGTGGTAGTTAAGTACTCTAAAAGATTTTAAGGAGTGGATTTCTCACACAAATTCAAAACGAAAGCTTCGTATGACCATATGTCCGAAACGGCTTGGTTTAAAAGTACAGAGTGTCAAAGTTGAAGGAAAAATTTTGTTATTTCTAAAAATTTTGAAAATTATTTGGGTTATTATTTTAATGAAACTTTAATAGCGTTTTTCATTGGCAGAACTAGTGCGCACTGTATCGTATCATCGTATTGTATCATGATATTTTTTTATTAAAATACGAATATGTTGGTTATAATTATACGCCAAGGGCTTGTTTTCAATCCGTATTCGTATCTCGTATCTTATAGATTGAAAATAAGGCCTTTTGGCTTATCATTTTTATAAGAAAATATCATGATACGATACGATGATACGATACATGTCTGACCTTAAACGAGGAAAATATGAGATGAAGGCCCGGGCGGGAACCCAAGTCCTTCAGTTATTAATCATCCGCTGTAGCGCGGTGCCCATGAAACTTTAAATTTCAGAGTTAACGTAAGAATAAATGTCAGTTTGGTCAAAAATACAACCTGTGTTTAAATTTCATCAAAATAACCCGAATGGTTTTCGAACTTTTTGAAAATAACGAAATTGTTCCTGTAATCTTGGCACCCTGTATTTTTTTAAACTTAGTCGTTTTGGTCATATAAAGTTTTGAATTTGTCGTCTTGGATTTGTGTGAGAAATCACCCCTTTTAGGGCCGATATCATAGTCTCCGATTAACGTGATTTTCCGATTAAACTTACTCTTCGTCTCTTTCTAACTGTCCCCCTAGAAAGAGACGAAGAGTGAGTTTAATCGGAGACTGTGATATCGGCCCTTAGAGTACTTAACTACCACTCTGTATAAATTGCAATACAACTTAATGATGACAATCCTATACTGCATACTTATAGCTTTTTTTTATAAAAGAAGGCGAAAGATGGGAAGAAAGGGGAGAAAATAAAAAGAAAGAGAAAATTTGAAAATAAGGGGGTCACATAAATATGAAATTATAAAAAGTGAAATTATATTTATTAATTTTATATGTAAAACGACGATTAATTTATAATATTTGAATGTAATCCGAAAAAGATATTCTGCTGTATTTTTACTGATATGTACGTAAAACATATGAATTAGATTAAGTATGATAAGACTCTTGGATATGAGTAAACGAATAAGCTTAAATATATGTTGTATAAAATAAATCTTTATGCGAATTCTGTTGGATGCAGTAATGCGCGTTAGCGCCCACTGAAATGTACGACTCAGGCGAATATTACATACACGAATTTATATAAAACCGCACGCATGGTAGATAAATAACTTTACCAGTCAGATCTATATACATATAGTATGTCGGTATAAGAACGAGCACCGAATGTGAAAAATCAAATCGATTTAAAAACTTTTCTTAGCATATTGCCTTGTAAGCGAAAAGGCGGGATTCTAAGAATGTGTATCGGATGCAAGAATGAATTGCTGACGCTGTTCGTTGTTCGTTCGCTCGATATAGACTTATTTTTATGCTTTTACACTTGAACAAACTAGTAGTATATAAATTTTAGTCTGCATCCAATCGAATCCGCTATTACATTAAGTTTTACATGTGCATATTTACTTTGTGACTCGCACGATCAACGTAAAGAAGAACAATGCTACATGCGCGCACGTATGCTAATCAGATAATGAATAGGATGTATTGAACATCAGAAATATTACTGATGCTGATTTATAAAAGCATCTTTTGCATAAAAGAACGATGCGTGTACATTATAATAACGGTCAAAAATCAAAATTCACGTTTGGACTTTGACTCATGTCGGAAGAATCATCGAATGTCATTTTTTAAGTTAATTTCGCATTTCTGGCCGCAATTAGATAGGGAAATTTTACTTTCATTGATAGATAGAATTAATTCTTATCTTTTTTTTATTTTTGTAAAAAATGACAAATTTAAATAACACACAGTGACGTTTATTTATGTAACGATATAGTAGAATGAAACCTATATATATATATATATATATATATATATATATAAAATAATTACTTAATGTTATATTCAAATTTTGATGAAAGTACGTAAGTTTTACTATCTTCTAGCACTTTATTATTCTCTAATGAATCTTTACGTTTTCTTCCTATTTTCTTCTTTTCTTTCACCTCGTTACTTATATTTAATTTCGTTTCTCATTGTAATCATAATTTACATTATGCTATACCTGATCGTAACGTATTCTTATTTGTCATTATTGACAGTTCGTAAACGAAATGATCTCTGTAATTTTTAAATTAAATAATTTGAGATATATATACAATATATATATATACACATAAATAAAAAAGAAAAATATTACAGCCGACATATCAGCTTCAGTGTTGAGCCGTTTATCCATGCAACACCAGCCTCCGACGAAATACAATTGGAAAAATCTTGTCTTTATTTTTTTGTACCTTGTTTTTTTAGCATCCGATCATTACTTTTATTTTTATTTTTTTCGATGGAAAATAAATGAATATTGTCACATTTTCCTTATCATTTTATCAAAAATAATTAACATAGGCTTGTAAATGATATTTATGAAATTATTTTAATATCTTGCATTTATTACAATTTATCTTTTGAATCACCTGTTGTGCTATCATAGAAAAAATAAAGAAAGAGATATTTCATTGCTTATATTAAATCTGGTAGCCTAAAAGTAAGTTAAAAAAATTTAAATAATCTAAATACCGTGACGTGTAAACGGTAAGAGGGAAAGAAGATTTATTTTTACTATATAATTAAATGCTTATAACACGTACACGCACGAAGTTAACACATCGCGCGAAGTATATTACAAGATAAACAATTGTTGTTGTTTTTTAGTATGAACTCTGAACAGTGCCTCGTCAAAATCTATGTGAAACCACTTTCCACAATCCGAGAGACGTTCTATAAGGTCTACCGTTTGTGTAATTCGTCTATGATATTGTTTACTGTCTGTAATTACGTAATATTCTTCGTTAATTCTCGACTCGTAAAATATTGAAATGACATCGATGTGGGCTAGTGTATCGCGAATTCTGTAAATCCACTATAATCGTTTGTTGTGCTTCGTCGTGTAAAATATATTTAACGAATTAATGTGTACATTATACTTGCAGTCAAGATTTGCCTTAGAAAATTGAGCTTCTCAGAGCGACATTTAACAAGCAAGCGGTAGTCCGATTAATCTGATTAATCTTATTGGCAGAAGTCATTCTTTGAGATCTGGCGATCTACGCGTGCGGAAAATGCTTAAATGTATAGGAATGGCATTCTGCTTCGGCGTGTTATAACATGCCGTTATAACGATAACGCAGCTGGCATTCGTGCGTTTTTGTTTTGTAGCGGCGTTTTGAGATAGCGCCGAACGAGATTCAGAGCGGCTACGTATTCTTAGATAAGCGAGAAGCGTCATGTTAGAGGACTTAATACGTACGTGAGAAGCATTAAATCGCACTGCCACTAATTTACGATATCGTAACGATGATTGCGATTTGAGAGAGCAATACTAAGCGTTTAACAACGTCGCGTCACGACATTGATGCTGCCAAGCATCGGAGACAGATATATTCTGCGCACTTCCCACGAAGTTAAGGCTTCGCTTCGGTATTTCTCAAAACAATGTAATATATATAACTCCTTTTATCTCTCTTTATCTTCCTTCTTGGCAACAATATCTCGAAAAACTAACTTTTTGAAATCAATTTCTGACGCCTCGCAGACATTAATTGCACTACGAAAGAATTATAAAAATTATGGATATATAGTATTCTCAATTAGTAAAATTGTTTTGTGATAATATCGACTTGCTAATTATTTCATGCACACAAATGTGTTTTTGTTCATCTGTGAGAAGATTCTCTTTCAATCTAATAAGTTTCTATCGATTAAATTAAAACGAAAGAAGATTAATGGCTAATTTTTGCTGATACAAATCGGCAATATAAAGCTTAATTCGAACAGAATTTTGCATTAATGAAGGATAAATTTATTGGCATCGTTATCATTAGTCAATTTTAACTGTCGATGAGGATAGCTGATTGATATTTTTCTTACAAGATAGAAAACGCTGCATCGAGCCTTAACTGTCGTGATTCCCACTCTTCGTTACACAGACAGTTAACAATATTATACAAATACTTCGCGTCACGATCAAAAAGATCTCACTTGGATAAAGAAGACGTACATGCAATGTGTTTTGTTTGCATATTTCTCATACAAACATTTCTCTCTCTCTTAAGCAACATCTATATTAAATGATCTACGGAGAGGAAACGTCGTCATAGTATTTGATCCTAGATTTGTGTATTATGCGCATAATCGATAAATATATGCTCGTAGAGTCGTAGAGACGTTTCATTAGCCTACTTATGATTAGAGGATTTTTAGCGGTAGAGAGGCTGCGGCCCACATCTCGCGAAGAGAGGACTTGGGAGGGAAATGTCGTCCTTCCGCGATGGACATACATATGTACTAGGTATTCAGGTGTATTTAGATAATAGAATATATGTAGGCTATGCTAGAATATGTTGTCTATTTTACGTGCACCGTAATTTAAGATGATATTGCGCCAGCGCATCGTTCTCATTTCGGTACTCAATTTGCATGGATACCAATAATGAATGATAAAATGAAAATTAATTTAACAATCAATTTGAAAGTTTCTGAGACAGTTAAACATTTCTTTTTACCACGCACTTGGTCGAGCAATTTCACTTCAATTTACGACACGTACTTGTAAGATATAAATTTTTTGTATATGCTTGTATATGAAAAGTCGCGAAAACACAGAATATGCGTGTATCTCAACGCTGTGCGAATACTTTGCTGTAAAACACTCGTGTTTCTCTGAAAGAAAGAGAAAAAGAAATCTTCAAGAAGCAAATGAAATAACGCGATTATTGTGAACTCTAGCCGACATTCGATCTCTTAAAAAGAGACGAGAAAGTCGCGCTAATATATTGTCATTAAATGGAAGATATTGAATACTAATTGATACTAATACACCTGAAAGGGAGCAAAAGAGAGAGAGAATTATAAAGCCACACGTTTTGTGGAATAAGAAAAGAGTTTGGCTTTTCACTAAAAGTGAAAAAAATCGATAATATAATTTAATATCGATGTCACCTACAACATTTTCTTCACGTGTGTACATATTTTGATTTTGCCACGTTATTGAGACATGCAATGTCGTTATCAGTATAAAGAGTCATATACTTCTGGAGTCTCTAATGCATTCTTGCAAATTCAATTCTTCTGATGATTGCGCCCTTGTAACCGTATTCTATTGCGTATCAGCAAAAAATATATGTACAGCAATACATTAAGTTGAGATCTTATCGTTAAAGCATTCAGTTTAGACAGATAAAAAAAAAAAAAAAAGATGTAAGACAACGTGATGTCAAGAAAAAGATAATTTGGCGTGATATGAGAATTGCAGCAACGAATTGCTGCAACGTCGACGATGTCCCGTCGACGTTGCAGCATGAACTGCAGATGAACATGAAGAAAGCATTCCAGATTGAAATCCCTTCCGTATTTTTACCGGACGTAAAAAAAAAGCGTATCTCTTTTAGAGGCACCAGCGACAGAGCAAGATGTGTGTGGACATTTCTAACGATGTAAATGATAGTTGAGAGTAATTGGTCATAAGACGTTGCTCGCATCTTTAATTTGAATTAATATATGTACCCTGTTTTACCTAATCATCAAACATAGTAGAAATAATGTAACTATCTCGATACTGAAATAATGATACCATTTTTTACTTTTTAAAGCATCGTAATAATTTCCATCTATATATTTCCATCGTTGAAATCTTATTTAAATAATCACATGGAGTCTTCGCGAAAATTTGGAAGCAATCTCTAATTCCTTATACCTATCAGAAAGAATCGCGAATAGAGCACTGATCTCGTCTGCCCGCTTGATAAAACGGTGATTACTCTCACAGTTTGTTTCGAACTGACCCTGATTTTATGATGTTTATTCTGTCTTTATCTTGTAAGCCGGACAGATTTGTAGTTTGAGATATATTAGGAAATATTTGTACTGTAAATATATGATACCCACACAGGTCTGTGTTGCCGCTCGATCGCGATTACGAGGGACACGACATTTCTCTCGAAGGCACAGTAGAAGATATATAATGGAGATTCGGCGAGAGAGGATCGCGAAATTCGATCGCGCCGAGTATATTTTTCGAGGGATGACAAGTTTTCAGAGATTTTAACGAAATTTAACCCCTTCCCCCGTTTCCCCCTGCCCCGGTTCGAAAAGTCGAGTCCTTGTCGTGGTACGATCCTGCGACATCGTAGTAGTTTGACCGATCACTCTTATCGGAGTATAATACGTAAGTTTTAGATATTAAGATCAGTCTGCAGCTTTGTGTCGACGTCGAGCGCTATGCCCTATAGGACTATAAGATAAAGGTACCAATACCCGGACACGTATCTGTGTCTGGAAACCTTTAAAAAAATATAAATTTATGAAAATAAACGTTTGGATATTATAACTGAAGTTTCAAACTACAAGAAAAATACTTTTATCTTTGATTTTAATTCGCGTTATACTTATAAATAATAAAGGTGTCCAGATATATAGGTACATGTCCGGGTATTGGTACCTTTACCTTAATATTCGTTATAAAGCCCGATATTGGCCGAAATATTGATCAACGTGTTTACTACATGCGCAAGTGTAATTTAACCGCGGGTTGAATCTCCATAATCTTAAGAAAGACGATTAAAGTCTCCACATCGCTACGCTGTTCCACATAAATATATAAAAATACACGTTGACTGCATGTGTAAGAAAATTTGATCACGTCGTTGATCGATAACTTCGGTGTCAGAATCGAATATCGCATTATCTTGTCTTGAAAAACCTCCCTGTTTGGACCCCCCCCCCAAGATTTCTAATTTACTTGAAGAACATTTTTCGAGATAAGAAAGTGTGTTTTAAAAAAGTATTACTAATTAACATCGCGCATAGGTATATACATCGGGCTTCTAACGACGTTGCGAATTTAGGTACTGTAGAACTCCTTAACTTTCGTGTGCCACGTAGGATAGGCCTAACACTCGACATAAATCCGATCGCGAGAGGGAAGAAAAGTAATTTTGATACGAAAGCCTCGGCTTCACTTATAATCCGCTATTGGCATAGATTTGAGACTTTGTCAGGCGACGATACGCGCATCTGATGCTATAATTAATTATCGTCTCGCACGTGCGGGCGGCGGATAAAAACTGTTAGGCCTATCTTGCTCTCGATCAAACATTTGTCATTTGAGATATATTCGTCACGATCATCGTATATAATATATCAGGTTTACTCTTCAGGTCATCGAGTAGGGCGTAGAGTTTTTCAACTTCTAGGTGTTAAAGAAATATTTTATAAGCAACAAGAATATGCGCATATTATGTGTATATCAAGACACGTATATATTATATCACGTAAGGGCATTACGCGTGTGTAATATATACTATAAATATAAATATAAATAAATATATATATATACATACATACATACATATATATATATATATTCAAATGTACAATTTTACATCGTCGTGGATGTATTGTTATAGATTATAATTGCGTCAAGGTGGCTTCGTCGCATTCCAACAAAAAGAACGAAGCCACTGTCGCTTACTCTTTTACGGAACACGCGTAAGAGTATATACATATATATAAATATACATAAATATATATATATAAAATTTGTCATTATATTCCCCGCTAAGGTACTTATTATTATAGCTATTACGGCATGGTAATCGTGAATGTTGTGGAGTGGATCTATTTATGAATCCGTCGATCGTTAATGTAATCAAATGTGTTCTGCGTGACTTTTAATAGAACACTTTAAAATTGATCACACCCCGCATCCTTTTTTCTTCACCCATCTAAACTCACCTCGACGTCATCCGGAAAATATCTCGATGCAACGCATTCTCGTCTGAATTTTCCAAAGAAATAAGAAAAAAGTAATATAAAAGATAGTAAAGAGATAATAAATATAATGAAGATAATAAAAATAATAATAAAGATAATAAAAAGTTTATGTTCTTCGTGCAATTTTATGCAGGTTTATTTAATTGTTTTTTATTGCACAGTAAATTTATATAGTATTATACATATATTTACCATTTTACTTTTAATATTATTTTTAAAAAATTTCAATTTTAACATTTAACTGTCTTCAGCCATCGTTATGTCGATCTCAAATTCAGATGGTAATATTTAAAAATATTGAGATAATGCAGCGGTTCCAGTTGCATAGGCGGTTCTATATCGCAAGGACAACGACACTTATTGGAAGTCGAACTTTGAAGATATATTTGGTCTACGAACTTTACTTGGCAAAGAATAAAAGAAGAAAAAAAATTAAAAATTACATTTTTCAGTAATATAAAAATAAAATATTTTTTACAGATTTTTCTTTTATTAGAGATTACCATTTTAATAATACTGTTTGAATAAATAATAATACTCTTATTTATCCAAATGTCATATTTCTATCGCCAGATACGACGTCAAAAGAGTGCCGCAAAAATCTCCTTTACACTCCGATTAGCGGCAGGTCCTTATCACCAATTTCATCTGGATGAAAAGACCTCATCTACCCCTCCTCCCGATTCCCTCCTACACTTCTTACAGGCATTACCTTATTGTTATCCTATAACAAACTCATCTCCCGTTTCAACTTCGCCGGCTTCGCCCCTGAACGCCACATGACTTGAATCCGTATTTCTATGCTACTTGTATTATTAAAAGATTCCTTTTTATCGTTTGAATAAAACATGAAATCAGAAACTATAATATATACGTTATTTAAAACGCTCGCGTTTAAATGCATCACCAAGGGATAACGAAGGAAGTAATAAAGGATGAAGATAATAAAGATGCGACGAAGAAAGTTACTTTCTTCATGCAACGATTTTGTTTGAGCTTCATTTGATATTTCTTTGTTTTTTTCTTTGCGAAATAAATTTTTTTTGCTCGTAAGGCAGTAAGGCAGTTTTATTAGGAAAAGATTCTATTTTGTCGTTTTCATAAAATATTAAACCAGAAAATACGCATATTATGTATAAAAAAAGAAATATAAGTACCTTTGTGTGTGTTAAAAAATATAGGTATGGCTCACCATGAAATGATGAAAATGGCATGAACCACTCGTAGCAGTCGTGGCCGAGTGGTTAAGGCGTCTGACTAGAAATCAGATTCCCTCTGGGAGCGTAGGTTCGAGTCCTACCGACTGCGAAAGGTATTTTATTTTTTTTTGCTATTGAATAGATATATACGCAACAATTATCGAATGAATATTAATATATTAAATAAGCCAATGATTATTTAATATTTATCTTTTTTAGAATAATTCATAAGTGTATTATAGAGATATATAAATTACAGTGCGATGATACAAGTCTATTTCGTAATCGATATCGCAATGCTGAAGAGATATTTGTGTTACGAGTGCACGATTGCGCCAGTGTGTCGTGTTTGCCGTATCAATTATCGATATTTTTTTTTTCCAAATCGAGATAATTCGTATTTATATCGATAACGATGGAATAGAGGATGTTAGGAAATTGCGATGATACAAAAGTAAACGGTGATCGATCGTAAGTAGACGGAGAATGGTATAATGAATTACGAAAAAGCAATACGTAATTATCCAGTGATTCAAAATAGAATAATTTTGTATAAAAGATACTGCCTGCAATTATAGATAAAATCAATATACATATGATTTACCGTAATCGCGTACTCTGTTCTCCATAATACCCCATAATGCCCTTACATAAAGCTATTATGTAGCTATTTCTCTGTGCGACCAATTGAATAATAACGGATCAATAGCATCTCAACCTCCGACATATCACTTGAGTGCATGCGTACCTAGGAAAAAAAATGCCAGCGTTCTCCATTCCTATTCGACAGGCGACGTATTTAATCACGCAAACGAGAAAATATCGGCGACGAAACGATGAAGAGATTGCAAGTGCTATTTCGTATCTTTTCGTCGCGATGGACGTCACTCGTTCAAATTTTTATCAGGAAGCTTACACGTTGACCGAGCGATCCAAGGGATCTTACGATCGATTGGTCCCCAAGATGTAATTATTAGGATATAGGGGCTGCGGTCCACTTGACGCTACAAATGCTTTGGAGCGTTCTTCTTCTCCTTCTTTCTTCATTGAAAGAAAAGAGAAAAGAAATGCTTCGAAGCATTTGTAGCGTCAAGTGGACCGCAGCCAGGATATACGATATCTATGACGCGGAACGCAACGTCTGTTGACGTCGTCGTCGCCCGGGATCTTTGTCTCTGGAGGACTAATAAGATTCGGCTTCCATCCGGGAGATTTCGCTTCTTCCCGCACTCTGCTGATTTACATTTATGCGAACGACGATATCAATTACGCGGAACTGAACGCCATGCTGAACGACGTAAGCTTGATATCCCGTCTCAAGCACATGCCGAAGCCCCTGTTTTGATAATCGGCTCGAACAAAAACACGTCGGACGGACAGCGCCAACTTAAGTACTTACCTGATGTGGGATCAAAAGCTCTTTGACGTGATTACCCTAGAGGTGTCCTTTCACCCGCATTCGTCCCTCGAGTTCATGAGAAGATTCATCAACTCGGCCCAAGCACGAGTTCCAAAATGAGAACGGGAAGGTGGATACCTCGAAGGCATATTTTACATTCAAGATCAGCAGTAAATTGACGGAGACTAAGTTGAAACGTAAAGGCAGACGGCTCTTCAAGTTTTTCGGATTTATGTATTTTATCGCATTTTTGCGTGCACGGACTCCATGCATATGTATCTTAGAATTGTAACTAGACAAGTTGTTCGATACATATATAATACCACATAATTAAATTATATTATTGTAAAATTAAATAATTAAATTAATGCTTTGAAATTATTTTATCTCTTGTGCAGGAAAAGTTATCTCCAAACTGTATAAGAAATTTGTAAGATTAAGATTTAAAAAAACGCGATAAAGATTCCGAATATGCTAATATATGATCAGCTTTTTAGCTCAATCACGATAAGACGTTCAAAAATAAATTGATCAAAAGATCTTAGATTTTATAAATGCTTTATTTGTTAACTAAAACAGATAAGTCCCACTTGTAGAATATTATCTCATGAAGGACGTATATATAGAACGAACTGTGTGACGCAAGTATAACAATTATTTGTTAAGAGTACGGATGTTGCGCTTCATTCGGCCAATAAAATCTTGCAAAACAATTTACAATTTGCATTTCGTTTAAGATTTGTGACACCAATATAACACCGCAGAAATACGCCCGGCAACTGGCGCGGCGTCAGTCTGCGATATCGCACGATAAGCATTTGGGTTTTTTGAAGTCTCTTTTCATCGTCATGTAATCAATCGGGTTTCCTTGTGGGGTTGACATAAATAATTGACGAAATAAAGTTATAAAGATAATAATATCTAAGACGGATAACGACGAGATAAATCGCCATTGGAAAAACACTATTTTAAAAATATGAAAAGCAATAAAGTTTCTACACAAAGATAACTTAAAATACATCATAATTACTATCATTATAGTTTGCTTAAACGGTGGACTATATCGTGTTATTCTACGAAGGTATGTTAATTGCTATGACTTAACAAACCATCTCGTTTGAGTGTTATTAGGCAATGATTCATCAGCGAAATAAAATGCCACATAAATGTCAGTGGCTTCTGCAGATACGTCTCCCTTAAAGACGGCAGCGACGATTGCTGACTTCACGCCCGCGCACAGTGGAAGATTTGTAATCGAGCGCGAACGTGACTTATGTTTACTACGGGTGATATCGCGGCGTATCGCGAGATTGCTATTGTCATTTAAATTACCTATCCGATAGCGCGTATCACGTGTTGAGTATCGCTATCATCGTCGAAACGTGCGTGCCGCACGTGGCTTTCTTTATCGTGACCACGATATTTGCCGGTGGCTTTGGCAGTACTAACCGTGGCGTGGCTCCTATTTATATGCCGCCCGAAATATGGACCATGAATATATCTTTCGCGGCTTTATAAAAGTCCGAAGTCGCGAGAGAGAACATTCTCGAGAATTCAGGAATCTTTCCTCGAAAAGATATTCCACGTATTGAAGCAGCTAATAAATACGGCTTAGAAATTTTAATTTCTCTCTACCTTGATTACACTTCTATTTATAATATTCTGATCTCCTTTTTACTTCTATCTGACCCGCAATTGGCAAAATAAAAATATACATATTAACGGTCTTTCTTGTCAAATCTTCTTCTCGATATTCAGTATCAAGAGCAAGATCACCCTCTTTACAAGATTAAAAATATTGACGCCTATCGCGAAGAAAATGATTGCTTTTATTTTTTTAACCTTAAACCCTAACTATATATATATTATTTTTAATTCGTACGATAACTGGCATTTTTGTAATACATTTTGTGATACTAGTACAATGATAAATTTAAGCAAAACAAGTTAACTGTTCTTTGATATTTAATTTTAATTTTAATTAATTTCGAAACATAAAATATTTATTGAATTGATATCGGCAATCGCTTTATTATGTAATTGTTCAGTAAAAAAGACTATGTTGAAATGAATATAATCGGCGCTCGGAGTGACGCACAAAGCTGCGTGGGAAGTGGGGTGTCGATGATGGAGGGAGAGCCGTTGGTCCGACACGCGTGCGCATCCCCGTATTTTTCTACTCCCGCCGGCTTACTCTTCCCTCTATATATGACATATACAGCCTGTATAATACAGGTTGCAGCATAGTATTTTCGCCAGCACCCGCAGTAATCGAATAGAAATTCTCGGATCAACGTTGGGCCACGTTGATTCACCGTTGTACTACGAGTTCAGGTACGATTGCCGATGATCGCATGCAGATCGCGCACAAGTCTCTTTTTATTTATTATTAATTATTGCTGTGTGTTTCAAGCAAAACAATATCGTAATAGAATTATTTTTTACATTTTTACTATCTTCTGTTATATATATATATATAAATAAATAAAAATATATATATATGTTATATATATATATATATATATATATATATATATAATATAATTCTGATCTCTATTTAAAAAAGCAATACAGTGGGTGTTCTTGTTCATTATTTTTTAATAATAGATCTTTTGATCTATTTGGAGAATCTATATTTCTCTTCTCAATTAAAATATTATAACTTCAGAACACGGCAAATAATTTTTGAACGAAGTGATCTCTCGTCAGCATTTACTATCGCAGATCGATAAATCGCAAACTCGCAAATTTGCATTTAAAATTTTACCTTTAAAACGTCGCACTTGCATTACTGTACGTTATAGACTTACTTTGCACACAGTGCAAAGCTGTTAAAAATAATTATTGAACATTAAGTGGCAGCCAATATGTCGAATTATATTCTCTTCGAGATTCATTCTGCAAATGAGATGCGAGGTCAAGCGCGTACGGAAATACTACTTGCACGTGGTAATCACGTGCGCTTATCGGGCACCGGAAAATTACACTTCTCGGATGCCTATATCATTAAATGCACAGCCATTTATCAATTTCACTACACAAATTACTCCATTTACACCACGGCGTTATTCTTCAATGAACGAATTTGATAAGTTTCAGATAAATTCTTTTCCTAACGAAAATGTCAAATCCGAGGTCAGATCAATAGTAATCTTCAGTTAACGATTGAAAAAGAAGAATTTTCTACTTTAGGGAACCAATGAATATATATAACTAATTTTCTTTTAACTTTATATAAAATTTAATTTAACAGTATTTTAGTTTAATTAATTAATTTAAGCCTCAGCTAGAAAGATATATGATAATAATTAAAAAATTGCAATAACTAATGACTCTTGAAGAAAATATCAAATTGAGATCAAGAAATTAATCTATAACAGTCGAAACAGTCTCTTGCTTTCTGGACCAGTTGCGCGAAATCGGCTCTTCTCTCCTGAAAGGCACCGTGCTGAAGAAGTCTCTCGAAAGGATTAACCCTTTTTCAAAAAAGTTCTTTCCACATTAATTTGCCACGTGGTCGCTTTTCTAAGTGACCACACGGTCATCGGATGCTGCGGATCGCGATGTGCATCGCGCCGCGTTGCAAAATAAAATTCAATTTGTAATTTGGCGAAAATAGAAAGAAAGCTCAAAATTAACCGATTCGCGATTGTTTACTCCAAAGTGATTGTTTGCGCTAACCGTCCGTTTATTATTGTCGCTTTTATATGTTTTTATTTATATTATTTTTGTCTATTTTGGTGTATTTACAAGATGAGCTTCTAAAATATTGGTCGGAGATGTCGGTTGGGCTGTCGACTTCCCGAGACGTACGTCATTTGACAATTTTAAACTGTTCAGCAGTCCTCGGATGGATAACCGATCAGCTGTTTTCGTCTAATGTTCATTTCTACCAATGTAGATTAACTTTAATCTCGGTTTAACTTACTTTCTATTTTTATCTAACTCTTAAAATTAGAAAAAGATGAAAGGTAAATTAAACCGAGATTAAAGTTAATCTGCGTTGAGATAGAAATGGACATAAGTCTCTCTCCTTGTCCCGGGTGTTAACTTCTCGCTCGGAGATTCCCGAGACAAAGGGAGAGAATCGATACACGCGGAAGAAGCGTGACACTGTTCTTGTGCCTCTTGAAACTGCTCGGAACCACGGCGACTATTCTCCGAAACGCGAATATATTTAGCTTAACAATTTAAGAGATACTCGAGAGAGTCCGAGCGCGTTTCGAGAGAAATTATGCTATAACTCCGAAAGCAATTCGATTTCGAACAGACGATGCAATCGTCACAATATAATTATGTATTCATCAAAGAAGTTAAAAAATGCTATATAAGATCATCGCGATAAAATTTTTAATCTTTTTATCGTTACTTTGACTATAATTTATTTATTCTGATAAGAACATGATCGATTTACAAACTTGCTAGAAAAATTTGTGATGGAAATGTACCGAGTACCTATATTATACAATTATATGTTTGCCAATTGCCAATATGATACGTCGAATGATAAAATTTTTTGTACTGTTGTTATTTCCTTATAGGTGTAATTAGGAAGTTCCACCAGACTCTACTATGGCGGAATCTTTAGAGCAGATGCCAAAATCCGACACCATAAGGCTTCGCGATCGCTATATCGGGTAAGCAACACATTTACAAATGGCAAGCACAAGGCGTTCTTGGCTCTAATGCATTTTAAACAAATAAAAGTGTGTCATGACGATTTCTTTTTATTCTAGACAATCGTGCAAGCTGTTTTACAAATCAAATCCGTTAAAAATCGTAAGAGCTGAGGGACAACACATGTACGATGAGAAGGGTAATAGATACTTGGACTGCATAAATAACGTTGCGCATGGTACGTACTTTTCAGTTCTTAAATATTAGATAATTCGTCATTGTTAAGCCTCATTGGTCTTAATTGCAGATTTTTTTTTTATACAACATAACTTTTAATCGATATATCGATATAATTTGACTCCCTATAGTCGGTCACTGTCATCCGGACGTCGTGCGAGCTGGACAGGAACAGATGGCCTTGCTGTCCACGAACAATCGTTTCCTTCACGACAACCTGGTGATATGCGCGAGTCGACTGGCATCGCTTCTGCCAGAACCGCTGTCCGTTTGCTTCCTAGTGAACTCCGGGAGCGAAGCTAATGATCTTGCGCTCCGTCTCGCTCGGACGCACACGAAGAACAAGGATGTCATTACACTGGACCAGTAAGTTCTTCCATCCATCAGGCTGCCAGAATTAATACTCTCTGTGTGTGCGATATTTTTATAACATTCTATTATTGAGTTCCACGCGCTATGTCACGAAAATTCCGTCGGTTAACGAGACGAATATGGAATGAACTTCCATTATTCCGTTCCTACTCGGATCTCCTCGACAATGTAAGCAATGTGCCGCATGTGTGTATCTGGCTCAAAATATATTGGATATTTCAGGCTGCGAACAAACACTGATGAGAAAATTCACTGCCGAACTAATCAGACCGATTTGTCTTTTTTGCAGCTTCTTACCGCTCTAAATCGACAGGGACGCGGAAACACGTCGCTTTTTTGGGCAATCGAGATCGAGCGTACCAGACGGGCAAATCGGATGTGGACATCCGATTCTTTTCACCGCGGCGGAAAATAGAATTCGCCACCATAAAGATCTTGTCGCTGTTTTTAGGTGGCGTAAGTCTCACGACCGACGTACGTGCCAACACGTATGATACATAATCTATATTTATTTTCGCCTTCTATCGGTGAGGACGATGTCGCCGAATATTGGACTGGACTTATCCGAGAGAGACAGAAAGAAAGACAGAGAGAAAGAGAGTGACAAACGCGATGAGACGATGTTTTGAATGAAAATGTAAACTTAAAGTAAATGTAAAATGTGAAGACAAAGCGAAGTCACATCTAGCATTCTAGCACATAATAAGCGACTTTGTTAAAGTTGAGTGCCAATTCTAAAACTGTACAAAGTTGCGTAAAACATTGAGATAATACTGTAATTATTACCGATGCATTATACAGAACTTAAAAAACTGATAACGATAACGCGCTTGTGCACTTGTGCTCTAATTATTAAAAGCAGCTGTGGACTTTACGCTTTGTCTTTCTATCGACGTTGGTAGCTCAGGACAGCTCGAGGGCACACGAATTAATAATTACTTCACGTCTTTGCTCGAGTTTATGAATGAGTAGCCCTTGGCAACTACACGGACACGAATGCGAATATCGTAGCCAGTAGCCACGGTGGGGTCATTGAGCGTCTTCGGCAACAATGGGAAAAAGCTAAAAAAAAAGTTACATTTTCAGGGACTGCCTTTACTTAGTAAAATAATACTTATTAAATGATAATGAATAATTCTCTTAGAGAGCTACATTGTAGCCTTGCAGTGCCTCGAAGAATTTAAATTTCGATGAACGTAACGGCCAGAGAAGAAAATTCGGTTCACGTTTATCTTTCTGCTTTTAGCGCTTATCACGGACATTTGACCACGATAATCGACATCTCGCCGTACAAATTCAACCAGCCTAACGGCACCGGCAAGAAGGATTGGGTGCACGTGGTAAAGTATTATAAATGCTTTTTGTAAATGATTATATTGATAACGATATGAAATTGTCTCTGTTTATTGCATATGAATTATCTTTCTTTTTCTAAAGAAACTTCAAATCAATAAGACAGGCACGGAGATAGCCTTATAAAGAAAAATAAAATTTTAAGACAAAAAATCTGACAACAGATTTGAAGACTTAATCTTACAGCAAAATTTGTTATTATTAAAATAACTATAATTTCTTTGTTATATAGATTATTTCTTGATTGTGAAAACATCATGTTTATCATATATTTGTATCGTTTATATTGTTAAATGGAATATTTCATATGTTTTATATTTCGCTACTTTTCTCTTTCAGGCTCCTTGTCCGGACGTGTACCGCGGGAAATATCGCGCCACCGATTACGTTGACGAGGATCTCGGGGTTAAATATGCCGAAGATGTACAGCAAATCTGCAAGGACATCAAAGCTCAAGGACGCGGACTTTGCGCCTACATCGCGGAAAGTCTCATATCGGTCGGTGGGCAGATTCTGCCGCCGCAAAATTATTTCAAAAATGTATACAGGTATATACGAGACTATTTTATTTTAATACGTACTTATAGATACGTATTACGTACATAGAGAAGACCATAAAGCTAAAATAAATATATAAATGACAATATGGAAAAAAATTGATTTTATAGGCACGTACGCGAAGCAGGAGGTGTCTGTATTGCGGATGAGGTTCAAGTCGGTTTTGGCAGAGTCGGCACTCACATGTGGGCCTTTCAATTGTACGGCGAGGACATTGTGCCGGATATAGTCACATTGGGCAAGCCCATGGGCAACGGTCATCCCGTTGCGGCCGTCATAACAACGCCAGAAATCGCGCGTAGTTTCTGCGATACTAGAATCGAATACTTCAACACGGTTAGTTTAGATGTTATTAACATCAGCGTTTTGGAAGTTGCTGAAAATATGTTTATAACAAAAGATATTCTGCGTAATTTCAGTACGGGGGCAATCCCGTATCCTGCGCAGTGGCGAACGCAGTGATGGAAGTCATAGAACGTGAGGGCCTTCAGGAGAACGCCTTGAAGGTAGGCAATCATCTGATCGCGGAATTGAAAAAATTGGCGAAGCGACGGAGGATTATCGGCGACGTGCGCGGCGCTGGGCTGTTCGTGGGCATCGAATTAGTGCGCGACAGAATTAAGAAGATACCAGCGACGGCGGAGGCGAAGCACGTGGTATCTAGGATGAAGGAGAAGAAGATTCTTGTCAGCAGCGACGGGCCCGACAACAACGTTCTGAAACTGAAGCCGCCGATGGTCTTCACACTCGAGAACGCCAATCATTTCGTATCCGTTCTCGATGAAGTGCTCGAAGAAGTCGATATTGATTTCGATGAGGTGATTTGCATTTTACGTTTACTTATTGTTATTAGACACGCTAGCGATTGAAGTAGTCTTTACAGAAATAAAGTGTCAAGAAAATACTATTTCTTTTATTATGGTAAAAAAATTTATTTAAAGCAAAATAAATTCTTAAAATTTTGTACTAAATATGCGTGACTTTTAAAAAATAATGTAATTAATAATTGTGTGTGTTTCAGGAACCGGAAACTACTACAACTATCATCAAAGCAACGATCTCATCCATAGAAGTCGATAGAAGCACCGCGGTGAATAGCGGAAAGTCTCTATTTGTTCACGCTAATTAATAACGTATCTCGTACAAATATTGCAAATTTAAAATAGTTTTATATAAAAAAAGTATTATTACTTTTAAGATAAATATTATTTCTTATTATGATATATATTTTTATATATATAATTATCTCGGAAATATATACATAAATAGAATTATTTTAGTAAAATGAAACAATATATATATTATTAAGATGTTATAAAAAATATGTTAAAATCAATACATTTTTATATAATTGAAGGTTATCAATCTCAACGTTCCCTAACAAAATAAAATTTATTTTGATATAAAAAGAAATATATGTTTATATAATGTATTCCAGTATATTGTTTATTCCTGAAATATATGGTTTTTTTTTTAATATTCTACCTTACAATTTTACTGTATGGGTTCTCTCTATCTTAATTTTTTTCCTTCTTTTATTAATGAATCAATAATAAAATAAATCCATTCGAATAAACAATTGTGAAAAAATACGAATGATTCATGCACACTTTTAAAACGAGTTGTTTTCTTAAACGGTCGTGTTTTTCTTTCTCTACACTTCTCTTTTTAAATTCAATTTTGGTTTATTTAAACACCTTCTCTCTCTCTCTCATTCTATCAATTATATAATTCTTTGTTTAACTTTTGGTACATATCTTTCAGTTTATCTTTATATGCTTGTATAAAGCAATAGTCTAGGTCAAGCAAGCGGACGTGAGCAAGCACGAATAAATAATTACATCAATGATTGCACACAGTGCTGCCATGTTGGTGCCGTTCGCATACTCATTAAAACTAATTTCTTTATGCTTGTACGCGCTCGCGTCAAGTTTCTTCGTTAGTATTATTCGGCTTTATGCAAATATAAGAATAAACTCAGATGCGAAAAAGATAAACAAAAAAATTATGGAATTAAAAAAGTGTTTGAGTAAAGAAAAATAAAAACTGAAGAGAGAGGAGCGCAAGACAGGCATAACGCAATTAAATCTGGTGGACTAGACGTAAAAAAAGTTTTGCAATATAGTAATAAAATTATAATTATAATTACAATATATATATATATATATATATATATATATATAATATGATAAATTATTTTAAATAATATTATCAAATTATAATAAAAATTTCATTTTATTTTATTTAAAAATTATATAACGTACACATACAAAAAACAGATATGTTATTAATGTCTTAAAATTATATTTAATGTAATATTTCTAATATGAGTAACAGAGAAAATATCTGTAAGAATTATATTATTAATTTGTTATATTATATAATAAGAACTCGGTATGAATTAACGAGCAAATAAATGAGTGAATATACAGAAATATGTAGAAAGAAAGATAAGAATTTGCAGAATGTAGAAATGTATATTTTGTTAAAATAAAAATATCTACGATAAGATAGAATAAGTTAAACTATAATATCGTATGCAAATAAAGTAAAGAATGACGTAAGACGGTCGATAATAATTTGTAATATTTTATAATTTTTTAAAGCTCTTATTAAAATATATTATTATACAAATTTTTTATTAAATACGTACAATTGGAAAGGTAAAAGCCATAATGGTGTAAGTCAAATTTTTTAAGATATTGACTCGTGTGCATGGTGTGCATGGATGCAATTTATATATTGTATATAGATATTGCGTCTATGCACACGAGTCAATATTTTAAAAAATTTGACTTACACCACAATTGCTTTCCCCTCCAATTAATGAAATATTTATCTAATCTAAATAAACGTACATCTACGGTCACATATACTGTTGTTGCGTTACATGTCCTAACGTTAAATGTCTTTGCGTTACACTAACGTTACAAGAAGCGCAATTTCAGAACATTCTAGAATTTTTGAATCGCAAAAAATCAAACTCTTGAAAATTATTAGAAATTAATTCGCGAAAAATTGACAAAATAGAACGGAAAATCAAGTTCTCTGGAAGAATATTGGATTTTTAAATCTAGGGGAGTTTATACTACAAATATTTAAACTTTTGAAAATCAACAAAGTATAAAAAGAATAAAATTAAAATATGGCACAAAAATCAAATTTCCTAACACTTTAATATTAAAAATTCTATTAATATTTTTTATTTTATTTCTCTTATCTAAACAAATTTGTAAAAAGAGAACTTTTGTTATATTTTCGTCTAAGTTATAACGACTAATTGCTATGTATCTTATAATTATAAATGCAACAATATGCAGATAAATTACATTTTTCCAAATTAGCATACACATACGTATATATATACACATCTATATATATTATATATATATATACATAAATATATTTTTCAATAATTTACAAAATATTACTTTTAGTACCGTATCTTTATTGAGGAGTCGAGTGTTTGTTAAGGAAGCGTTTATTTCTCATAAGAAGAAAAAAAGCTAGAAACTAATCGTCAATTTATTCTCTCCGTCTTCTAATGTCTCTTTAAAAACAATTTATATATTTATAGACCAATTAGTTTACAACTCTTTTTTTTTAACAAAATCACATTTAATCCTTTATTAATTTTTATAAAAAAATTTTGTAGAATATTTTAAATATAAGATATATATATTGTTTAAATACTTTACACGCGTGCTTGAAAGTTGAACAAACATAAAAATGGAAAAAGAAGTCTCTACACAAGTTTATCATAATCTGAAAATAAAATAGTCTTAAAAATACTTGAAAGGAAATGTTGTTTACTTATAGATTTCCTGCCCGCGCAATCATCGTTAGAAGATATCTCCTGCAACTAACACCGATATCTCGCGACCTGGATCAAAGTTTGACACTTTTAATTTTTCTGTTTATTCTGTTTATTCGACAAAACGGCGAATGGATTAAGACATGATCATGAAAAATTATCATTTTTATTAAATTTTATGATTACAATTACATAACAGATCAATGAAATAACAAATATAATAATAATCGTAATAAATATAATAAATATAAAAAAATATTAAATGTATATCTCTATTGTACAAAATATAAATATATATTACATATATATATATATATATTACATATATATATATATATATATATATATAAATATTAATTATATTATTTTAATATATATATATTATATTCGTTTATTCAATTATATTATACGTCAGAGTAAACAATCCCTGCATAATTTTCACTTTTATAATTAAAAATACATATATTTCTTCTAATCTACAGCGAATAGACACACGTAATTATACTTTGCGTAAGTTACAGAAAATTTACTTTCAATTACGTCGAATATTTTGATAAATTTCAGTATATTGACTAGAAAACAGTTGATTAATATCGATCTCGATGTGTTTTGATCAATCGAGCAGAGTTAATAATATCTTCGTACGAAATCAAAGTTCTGTCCGGAAGTCCGATGGCACGACCTGGTCTTCATTTTCTTAAATATGCTACGGATGTCACAATAAGTAATCTATCGTATGGAAGGTTAAAAAAATTTGTCACGTGCGTGGTGAACGATATAGTTTCAAGTTCGTACGGATACTAAATCTGTAGCCATCGGCAAGTCAAGTTGAATTGACATATTCCTGTATATAAATTAAATCAAGGAGAGGAAGCTTTCATTTCGCATTTGGTACTGGCCACCACATAACACCATGTGGTTCCCAGTCACCGTCTTTCTACTTGGTAAGTAGACATCAACTTTGTAGATATGTAATAGTTTCCATGAAAATTTCAAATAAAATACAATATCTCGCATTTCCATGAAATTTTCAAAACTAAGTTTTCCGAATTAGTAAAAAAAATCGATTGATTTTTTGATTGATATAAAATCATTGCTGTGAAATCTAACTTTCGTGTTTTGCATGCGTTAATATTTAACTAATTTATGTACAAAGATAAATCCAACTTTTTGAGACAATTAACGTAATAAGAATTTCATTTTAATATCTAATAAGAAAAGATAAATTCTAATAATTACAATTTGGCAACATTTGACAGTCGGCTTTGCCGTGGCCATACCTGGTAGCTGGCCTGGCCAAAGTGGTGATCACGACCATGCCTGGGAAAAGGGACATGAATATCAATACCTTGTACAAAGTCGGACACTGGCGGGACTCGACAAGTTAAATGAACAATATACTGGAGTTCAAATAAAGGGTTTACTCACCATTCAAGTAAAAACACCAGAGATACTGCAGGCGAAGCTTTCCAATCCGCAGTATTCTCATATACACAATACATTATCATACGGTCCGGGGACCGAGATCTCTGACCAGAATCTGGAGTATCAGCCGCTTCCCATGTCGGAAAAGCCATTTGAGATCAGATTGAAACATGGAGTGATCCGGAATTTGTTGGTCGACCGTAGTATACCTACTTGGGAGCTGAATATTCTCGACAGTCTCGTGAGCCAGCTGCAAGTTGACACGCAGGGCGAAAACGCGATAAAGAGCAAGAGCATTCAGATCCCGCAGAACGAACATTCTCATGCCATGTTTAGTGCCATGGAGGATTCCGTCAGTGGCAAATGCGAGGTTCTCTATGAAATCGCGCCGGTGTTGAACGATTCTTACCCACAAGAAAGGCCAGATAGGGTACCTTTCCCAGAATTACGCGGTGAACACGGTCAACATTTCATCGTTAATAAAGTGAAGAATTACGAGAGATGCCAGCAACGAAAAGTTTATCAAAACGGTCAATTGATGAAGGAATCACTCAAACCACAAGTCGTCTCGGTGAGTTAAATTTTAATTAATAAACTATTTTTATATTTTACATTCTAAAACTAAAAAAACGTGTAATTGTTAAAAAAAATTTTTTTTGAAAAAATTGTCTTATTTTAGATATCGATGCTTTTCTATATTCGATTATCCAAATTATTGCAATCAATAGAAAACAGAAAGATAAAATTGATTCACGAAACTTATTGCAATTATGTGATTGTTACAGCCATATACAATGACTCAACTGACTCTCTCCGGCAATCTGAAACGTTTCGTTATTCAATCCGTCGAAACGAACGCCCAGATATCCGTCAATCTTGGAAAATCCAATTCTTTCCTTGGCAATGTTTATAGCGTTATGAAATTATCTTTAGTCGAGAGACAGAAACTCTCCAACTCTCAACTTGGATCACTCGAATCAACAAACCTCGAATCAATTGGAAACCTAATGTACACACAGAATAACCCGTTCTCTGACTCCGAAAACCGAAAAGAACGTCAGCCGAGTGTCAGTTGGAATTCTATGCAAAGACAATCGTCAGAGAGCAGCAGCTCTTCTTCTCAAGAAGATGCCTACGGCAAGTCCCACAGCAGATCCAGCAGCTCCAGTAGCTCCAGCAACGAAAAGAACTTTATTCCTGACCCTGAACCTACAGCAGAATTGCACCTGGCTCCGAACGTTCCGCTGTTACCCTTCTTTATCGGCTACAAGGGCAAGAATATCCAGATGTCCAATAAGGTCAATACTGTGGAAAACGCCTACAACATAATCTATCAAATAGCCGACGCACTGCAAAATCCCTCTCAGATACCGGGCGTAAACTTGCTGGAGAAATTCGTAATCCTGAAAAACCTCCTTCGCGTCATGAACTACGAACAATACACTGAATTAGTGAATCGCGTCTTTATTGGAGACGGAATACAGGATAAACAGCGTCATATAGATAGCAAAGCCGTTTTACGCGACGCCGTCGCACAAGCTGGAACTGGACCTGCATTGTTGACTATTCAAAATTGGCTACATAATGGAAAACTTGGAGACGCAGAAGCGGCATTAGTTGTCTCCCAAATTCCCAAGCACGTTCACAAACCAACAGCGAAATATGTCAGAGCATTCTTCGTAAGTATCCGTTTACAACAGCGTATTAAGAATCAAGCGTCTTTTAATTCTTCCTATCCGGTCGATATAATTTATTATATCAACAATTAAAAACATTGGTAGAAAAATATCTCATAATTTTTCATATTATTAATCAGAATTTCTATAAAAATTATCAGATTTTCTCAGAAAATTCAAAATTTTTTAGATTTTTCATATAAATTGAAACGTTTTTCAGAAAAACTCATTTAAAATAAAAATAAAATATTTTTCGCTAATATATATATCTTTGTAGAAATCTAATTAAATATGAGAAAATCTGTGCAATTTATAGAAATTTTCATAAATACGGATACTAAAATATTCCAAAAATCTTCATCCAATTATTTCTGAAAGTATTTGACAATGAGACATATATTTTATCAGAATTTTTCATAAATCGCAATTCTTGCAAAATTTCTGAAAAAATATAAGAAAAATATAAGAAATATTTTAACCAAAAAATTATATAAAAATTAAATTGAAATTAATTTTAACTTTGTGATTTCTGTGTAGGATATGATTGTCCATCCAGCAGTATTGGAACAGAAATATGTGAATGTATCCGCGCCCATAGCTCTTGGCCAATTGATCTACAATGGTCTAAACATCTGGCAATTATCTCCGAAACAGAGTTCCAGTGCAAAAGATAACAATGCAGTGATCGAGCTCGGTATTTCTTATCTGACTGATAAACTGAAAAAAGGCTTCGATGAAAACAACGGTCAAAAAATTCAGACATATATCATGGCACTGGCTACTACCGGTCATCAAAAAATTATCTCAGTCTTTGAGCCGTATTTAGAAGGCACGCAGCCGGCATCGAATTTCCAACGTTTGCTCATCGTATCTTCTTTGTCCGACTTAGCCAGAACCCAACCGAAATTAGTTGGGCCCATTTTCTACAAGCTCTACGTGAACGAGCTCGAGGAACACGAGATACGTTGCATAGCGGTACAGCTATTTATCCTGACCAATCCACCTCTGATTACATTGCAACGCGTAGCGAAATACACTCATTACGATAAGAACGAACAAGTGAACTCTGCCGTAAAGACTACGCTACAAAGCCTCGCTAATACGAAACGATTGGAATTGCAAAACATCGCTAGCAAGGCGCGCCTTGTCACACATCTATTGAATCCTAAGAAGAGTGCTAACTCGTTGTCACGAGGCTACTACAAGGACATTGAAAACTGGATCGTTAAGGGATTTTATCTGCGAACCGTCAGCAGTGACAATAACCCACTACCCGTACTTGTACACTTTGGTGTGAATACCATCTTCGATTTCGTGCAGCAGCCTACCCTGGGAGCAGGATACACAATATCGAACATCCAGCAGTTAATCGGTAAACTTTGGCACTCGAAGGAAGGAAACGGGAGAGAAGAAGCGCCGCAAAAATCGCGCGTTGAGAAGCTTGCGCAAGCACTTAAGATCAAGCCCGAATACCTGAACAAGTTGGAAGGAAACGTTTACCTTGACACGATATACAATTTGATATTCTATCCCTTCGAGAGTAACTCAGTTCCCAGCTATTCCAAACGTGAGTATTCTGAATTGTACTTTAAAATTATATTACTTTTAAAGATATAAATTATAACTATTATTGTATTACAGTGCAAGATTTCTGGAAAAAGGACCAGAAATTGGAATTAACTGTATTCAACAATTATGAATCAACAGTGAGCTTTCCGATAGAAACGAACGGCCTACCGTTCGTTTATTCCTTGGAGTCGCCAACACTTATAAAACTTCAACTTGAGTCGAAAACACAAGAATATGCCAACAACGTGAAAGAAAGCACTATTAAAGTCGTACTTGGCAATAGGATACAGAGACGGTTTGGTTTTGTAGCACCTTTCGAGCATCAGAATTACATGGCTGGTATCGACGACAATAAACTTCTGCAAGTACCAGTAAAGCTCCAAGTCGACTATAACATGAAACAGAAAACCATTGAGTTGATGATTCGTCCGAAATCACCGCAAAATCCCATGGATTCTCAATTCACATTATGGCGCCACACCACCGTTCCCTTTACCACGCGACAAGACATTCTTAATCTTCAACCTGTATATCTTGACAAAAACACGCATCTCGTACTGACTTCAAAAAAACATGAGACTACGATAGAAAAAGACCTGTTTTCTCTAAATGTAGAATCTGATATCGGAGAAATAAAACAAAGAGACTTAGGAAACAGTGTTGCGAAGCTCTGGGAATTGCATAAAGCTAATGACGGACATTTTAAGAACGTAAGCATATTAATGAATCCTGAACGAGAAAGAAGGAGTGAGTTACGCATCAACATCGCTTACGATAACTTGGAAGTTAACGCTCTTAATCAACAATCGCAAGAATTAAAGCCGCAAGGTGTTCCTATACCTAGCAATAAGCCAAACAGTTCGGAGAGAAGAAATCAGATTATGCAGAGCCTCGCCAGAGGTCTCCAGTCGGGTAAGGTCTATGTATTCGACGTGAATTACAATGTCCCGACGGCAAAAGAGCGACAAGTTCTCAGCGCCGGCTTTGTGAGAAGCAACCTGGACAGAAAATCAAAAGCCTTTCTTTATTGGAACTCTCAATCGCCACAGATGGAAGGAGAGGTGAAGAATGAAGCTTGCTACCTTCAGGAAATAAATAATTCGCCGGATACTCCTCTAAATTTTGAATACATTTTGAAAAACCCACCAGTAGATAATGTCAGGGCTGAACTGCTATATGGAAAAAGGTGCGAGGGCGGAAACAAAGTTGTCATCGACGGCAAAGCAACGCGAAGTGATCAACTGCAGGAAATATTAGAGAACTCTGAAACAGTCAAACAATGTCGGCAAGAGATTCAAAAAGGAAACAAATTAGCACCAGTGTGCCAGAAGGCCATTGAGAGTGCCCAAGTGAGAGATCAGTACGACCTTACAATTGGACCAAATGGATTTGTTGAAAAAATATTGGCCTGGGTTATCAATTACTTATCGGATTTATTGCTCAAATATGTGGAACTTACAGTAACAAACTCTGGAGCAGACACTGTCTCTATAAGACTAAATGCCTTACCTCTTATGGTGAACGCAGTACCAAAGGTCTCCATACGTACTCCGAAACTAAATGTTACTTTCCCTCATCCTATGGAAACAACCATGAATACACAACAGCTGACTGAAGCAGTTGACAACATGCTTCAAAATCAATTGGAAAAAGGTGAGTTCAAAATAAAATTTTGTAAAGAAGAGAATTAGTATTCTTCAAATATTGAAAGTTAAAGGTAATTTAATGTACTAATAATGTATCACGCGTTAGTTAAGAAAACAAATTATTGTTTGAATAATAACGTAGAAGCCGACGTTCTATTGACTTTGTACAATTTTTTAAGTTTCCCGCGAGCGCGCATAAATATAGCTATTATTATACTGTTTATTTAAGTAAGGTAAATAACTTATTGTTCCATTATTAATTTTGTCACCTCGATAGATTATATCTAACTGAGCAGAGGTGTATTACGAAATGTAATATAGATTATTTCTCTAAAAATTCCAATACAACATCAATGAATTCTTTTTCACAGATTCGTGTATCTTCGACGAACACAAGATCACGACTTTTGATAAGCGGACCTACCCTGTGACAATGGGGGCTGTTAAGCACGTGATGCTGACCACGTATCCGCAACAGGATCCCGAAAATCGCAAACAACAAATGACTATTCCGGAAAAAATGAGAGCGGCTATCTTAGCTGAGGATGGGGACTATGGCACCAAGAGCGTCACTGTATACCTGGGCAACCAAGAAGTTGAACTGTATAAATATAACAATCATTTTCAAGTTAAAGTTGGCGGACAGATAGTTGAGGTATCACAGTACAAAAGCTATCAAGGCATCCAAAATGGTGAAGTCATTTACGAAATCGTCGAGCTACCGGACGGATCGATCGCACTCAACTCGGACAAATATGGAATCCACGTCGTATACAACGGAGAATATGTTCATATAATAGTGAGTAAAAATACGAAACAAACTGGTAAAAATATATGAAGTCACTCACAATAATGTAGAAAGCGTAATGAAAACTGAAATAAATTTACACAGAAAAAAAATAATATTCTTAATTTGAAAGTATCTTCGGTTTCAACGTGAAAATCTTGAAATGAGATTATGTTGCGTTAAACGAAGAAAACTTGCTTGAATAAAGCCACTTATATAATTCAACAAAAAAAAAGTTGAAATTCTTAATAAGAAGATTATAGATTGTTGCGTGTGTCTTAAGTCTTGATTTAACACTTCTCTTTTTCTGTGCAGGTATCCGATAAGTATCGCAATAACATACGCGGTCTTTGCGGCAACTACGATCGCAACCCCAGCACCGATTTCCTCACTCCTCAGAACTGCATCTTGATGAAGCCCGAAGAATTCGCCGCTACGTACGCTTTGCTTCAGGAGAATAGCCAAGGACCCGTCGTGGAAAACAAACGGAAAGCTGAACAAGCCCAGTGCTATGAGTTACCATCGGGACGTCATCTTATGAGAAACGTTATCAGCGACAAAGAAGCAGGAAGACAGTCGACAGAGGGCAAAAATTGGGGCTATCATCACGAGAATCGCATGAGAGTACGTGGACAAAACCGCGTCCGAGATAACAAACAAAGTCCGGAGGTAGAGGGCAGACCAGACGATTTTCAAGTGGGACAAAACATTATCTATCGCACAAAGGTCGTTGAAGAGAGTGACGAGCTCTGTTTCACTAACAGGCCTGTGCCAACATGCCGCGAGGGTACCGTGCCCGTGGAAAGAAAATTAAAGAAATATCCTTTGTATTGCCAGATGAGGAACGAAGAATCTACATCGCTAAAACGAAGGGTCGAGAATGGCGCTAATCCAGATTTGTCCTGGAAGCCTGCCACCAAGTCGCACGTTTTCCAAGTTCCGCACGCTTGCAGCGCCGCGTAATCCGGCAATACCGAAGTGATATACCGATCATGCATATATACTTAATTGAAAAACGACTTCTTCCTTTTTTTCTTTTTTCTTTTTATAAAAGGCTGCAAATATGTGCTTTTAGTAATTGCAGTAATGTAAGCAATAATAAAGTTGAATATTTTCAACATAATTATGAGTTGTATTCTTTTTGGCATATCCAAGCCACTCGAAATCGATATAATCGATTTAATATCAGCATAAATTAAGATCATTATTAACTTTCATACCAGTAATCATCGCCTTTATTAGAACAACCGTTAAACCTTTAATTCAATTTCTCTAGATATACATATAGTCAAAAACTATTCGTAAAACTAAGATTAAGCAGAAGGAGAACCAAACGAGTTTTGATTATCGCGTCTTTCTTGTTATCTCAGCTAATTATCTCGACTATCAAGATGCTTCGCATTCAGTTTCTATGGTCGTGAAAATTCCCGAATGTTCTAGAGAACCTAAAGCATAAAACCTTGTAATCCCGCAGCTTCACAACCAGTCGCTAATGGCAGTATCACGGTGTTCACTCGTATCGCAGTGTTCACAGTTATAAAAGTGCTTGCTTTGCTCGCTTTCTATCTCGGAGTTACTCCGCGCAGCGTGCGGCCTCCGCGAGTTTGCAATGCATTTCGTGTAACGTATCTTAAAAAACTGTGCATATACATATAATATAAATATTCATATATTTTATATTGACTTCGTGTAATAAAAATTACAATTTATCGCGAAGTTCATTGCGTCCCCGCATCCGTTTTCTACATTTCTCGCCGTATTTGCGCAATAAACACAAACATCACACGACTCTCAATTAAATTGATTGAAAAAGTAGAAGTTCTATATAGGCTATTCGAGATATAGCTATAAATATATGAGTTAAGTAGGTTGGTTGCTCAAATCAATATGATAAGAATTAGTTTAAATTTATGGAAAATATTCGTTTATGGGAATCTGTTGTTTATGTCAAAGTTGAAGACAACTGTCTGCATGGTTGTCGAATAAATAATTACCGTCGCGTCGCGTAAATGAGTCACGGTCAGTCTCGCTCCGCGCGTTTGGCGCAAGACAATGCCGTGCGTCTCTTGATTAAAGTTATAATGCTCTTATCTCTCTCCTGTACACGGGCGACATAGCAAAAATGTTACGACACCTGTAACGTAACTCTCGAAAGCATATTAAAAATGATAAGAATTTAATGAAAATACTTTTACGAGAACTGAAATGATTTGTCTACATAGTTATCAAGAAATTGATACACGTATTTGAGTTTCAATTGTGTAAACAACGATTATACAAACAACGACAAAAATCTTAAAAAACAGCTGATTAAATACCTTCCACATATTCATTTGCCAAAACTCGTTTATTTCACGCGACGAAAATCTATAGGCTTTCTTTTGCCCTGCCGCTTGCCCCGCACGTGACGGCAACCAACCTCCTTATCAAAAGAAAAATAGACGTTAATGAATAAATGTATTAGTTTGCATTTAGATTTTTCTTCCATGTTGTAATAGCAAATTTTTTTATGAAACGAGTGACAATTTAAGAATTAAAGTAACAAGTCCATTTTATATTGATAGTTTTATATAATTCCGTTGCATATGTAAACACCTACTAAAATATTTATATTTATATTAACAAAATTTTGTTGCTAATAAAAATAATGGATAATTTTCTATTATTCTCTACATTTGAAAAGCAGACATATAGGGAGACAAAATAAATATATGTTACACATATTTTATATTTATATATATATATATATTTAATTATATATATATTTAATTATATTATTTTAATATATATTACATAAGTTTATTTAATTATATTATACGTCAGAGTGTAAACAATTCCTGCATAATTTTCACTTTTAAGTATAATTAAAAATACATATATTTCTTCTAATCTACAGCGAATAGACACACGTAATTATACTTTGCGTAAGTTTTAGAAAATTTACTTTCAATTACGTCGAATATATTTTGATAAATTTCAGTATATTGACTAGAAAACAGTTGATTAATATCGATCTCGATGTGTTTTGATCAATCGAGCGAAGTTAATAATATCTTCGTACGAAGTCAAAGTTCTGTCCGGAAGTCCGATGGCACGACCTCGTCTTCATTTTCTTAAATATGCTACGGATGTTACAAGTAATCTATCGTGTGGAAGGTTAAAAAAATTTGTCACGCGCGTGGTGAACGATATAGTTTCAAGTTCGTGCGGATACTGAATCTGTGGCCATCGGCAGGTCAAGTTGAGTTGGCATAATCCTGTATATAAATTAGATCAAAGAGAGGAAGCTTTCATTTCGTATTTGGTACTGGTCACCACATAACACCATGTGGTTCCCTGTCACCGTTCTCCTACTTGGTAAGTAGACATCAACTTTGTAAATATGTAATAGTTTCCATGAAAATTTCAAATAAAATATTTCGTATTTGCATGAAATTTTCAAAACTAAGTTTTTCGAATTAGTAAAAAAATTAGATTGATTTTTCGATTGATATAAAATCATTGCTGTGAAATTTGACTTCCATGTTTTGCATGCGTTAATATTTAACTAATTTATGTACAAAGATACATCCAACTTTTTGAGACAATTAACGTAATAAGAATTTCATTTCAATATCTAATAAAAAAAGATAAATTCTAATAATTACAATTTGGCAACTTTTTGACAGTCGGCTTGGCCGTGGCCATACCTGGTAGCTGGCCTGGTCAAAATGGTGATCACGACCATGCCTGGGAAAAGGGACATGAATATCAATACCTTGTACAAAGTCGGACACTGGCGGGCCTCGACAAGTTAAATGAACAATATACTGGAGTTCAAATAAAGGGTTTACTCACCATTCAAGTAAAAACACCAGAGATACTGCAGGCGAAGCTTTCCAATCCGCAGTATTCTCATATACACAATACATTATCATACGGTCCGGGGACCGAGATCTCTGACCAGAATCTGGAGTATCAGCCGCTTCCCATGTCGGAAAAGCCATTTGAGATCAGATTGAAACATGGAGTGATCCGGAATTTGTTGGTCGACCGTAGTATACCTACTTGGGAGCTGAATATTCTCGACAGTCTCGTGAGCCAGCTGCAGGTTGACACGCAGGGCGAAAACGCGATAAAGAGCAAGAGCATTCAGATCCCGCAAAACGAACATTCTCATGCCATGTTTAGTGCCATGGAGGATTCCGTCAGTGGCAAATGCGAGGTTCTCTATGAAATCGCGCCGGTGTTGAACGATTCTTATCCACAAGAAAGGCCAGATAGGTTACCTTTCCCGGAATTACGCGGTGAACACGGTCAACATTTCATCGTTAATAAAGTGAAGAATTACGAGAGATGCCAGCAACGAAAAGTTTATCAAAACGGTCAATTGATGAAGGAATCACTCAAACCACAAGTCGTCTCGGTGAGTTAAATTTTAATTAATAAACTATTCTTATATTTTACATTCTGAAGCTAAAAAAAACGTGTAATTGTTAAAAATTAAAAAAAAAAATTTTTTGAAAAAATTGTCTTATTTTAGATATCGATGCTTTTCTATATTCGATTATCCAAACTATTGCAATCAATAGAAAACAGAAAGATAAAATTGAACTTATTGCAATTATGTGATTGTTACAGCCATATACGATGACTCAACTGACTCTCTCCGGCAATCTGAAACGTTTCGTTATTCAATCCGTCGTAACGAACGCCCAGATATCTGTCAATCTTGGAAAATCCAATTCTTTCCTTGGCAATGTCTATAGCGTTATGAAATTATCTTTAGTCGAGAGACAGAAACTCTCCAACTCTCAGCTTGGATCACTCGAATCAACAAACCTCGAATCAATTGGAAACCTAATGTACACACAAAATAACCCGTTCTCTGACTCCGAAAACCGAAAAGAACGTCAGCCGAGTGTCAGTTGGAATTCTATGCAAAAACAATCGTCAGAGAGCAGCAGCTCTTCTTCTCAAGAAGGTGCCTACGGCAAGTCCCACAGCAGATCCAGCAGCTCCAGTAGCTCCAGCAGCGAAGAAAACTTTATTCCTGACCCTGAACCTACAGCAGAATTGCACCTGGCTCCGAACGTTCCGCTGTTACCTTTCTTTATCGGCTACAAGGGCAAGAATATCCAGATGTCCGATAAGGTCAATGCTGTGGACGATGCCTACAACATAATCTCTAAAATAGTCGAGGAACTGCAAAATCCCTCTCAGACGTTGAGCCAACACTCGGAGTGTTTCTGTCCACTGGAGAAATTCGTAATCTTGAAAAACCTCCTTCGCGTCATGAACTACGAACAATACACTGAATTAGTGAATCGCGTCTTTATTGGAGACGGAATACAGGATAAACAGCGTCATATAGATAGCAAAGCCGTTTTACGCGACGCCGTCGCACAAGCTGGAACTGGACCTGCATTGTTGACTATTCAAGATTGGCTACATAATGGAAAACTTGGAGACGCAGAAGCGGCATTAGTTGTCTCCCAAATTCCCAAGCACGTTCACAAACCAACAGCGAAATATGTCAGAGCATTCTTCGTAAGTATGCGTTTACAACAGCGTATTAAGAATCAAGCGTCTTTTAATTCTTCCTATTCGGTCGATATAATTTATTATATCAACTATTAAAAACATTGGTAGAAAAATATCTCATAATTTTTCATATTATTAATCAGAATTTCTATAAAAATTATCAGATTTTCTCAGAATATTCAAAATTTTTTAGATTTTTCATATAAATTGAAACGTTTTTCAGAAAAACTCAATTAAAATAAGAATAAAATATTTTTCGCTAATATATCTTTGTAAAAATCTGAATAAATATGAGAAAATCTGTGCAATTTATAGAAATTTTCATGCATACGGATACTAAAATATTCCGAAAATCTTTATCCAATTATTTCTGAAAGTATCTGACAATGAGACATATATTTTTTCAGAATCTATATATACAATAGAATGTCTGTATGTATGTTCTTTATACACTCTTAAACTTGACCGAATTTTTACCAAAAGTATATAAAATAGGGGTAGAACTTTCCGGGGAGTGTTATAGAGTGTATAGTTTTTTGTTGCCGATCTTTTGGGAAACCGGTATCAGAAATTTTTCAAACTTTTAGGGAAATAATTGACCGAATCTTAAAGAATTGTATATAAAACAGGGGTAAAATTTCCCAGGGAGTGCTGTATAGTTTTTCGTTACCGATCTTTTTTAAAACCGCTATCCGAAATTTTTCCAATTTTTCGGGAAATAATTGACCGAGTAGAAAAAGATTGGTTACGACATGTTTAATCCATGAACACTCCTTATGTTTGTTCACAATAAAGATATTGAAACATAAATAAAATTGTTTTAAGAAAAACGACTCCCGGGCGAAGCCCGGGTAACCAGTTAGTTTTTCATAAATCCCAATTCTTGCAGAATTATTGAGAAAATATGAGAAAAATATGAGAAATTTTTTCACCAAGGAATTATATAAAAATTAAATTAAAATTAATTTTAACTTTGTGATTTCTGTGTAGGATATGATTGTCCATCCAGCAGTATTGGAACAGAAATATGTGAATGTGTCCGCGCCCATAGCTCTTGGCCAATTGATCAACAATGGTCTAACCATCTGGCAATTATCTCCGAAACAGAGTTCCAGTGCGAAAAATAACAATGCAGTGATCGACCTTGGTATTTCCTATCTGACTGATAAACTGAAAGAAGGCTTCGACGAAAACAACGGTCAAAAAATTCAGACATTTATCATGGCACTGGCTACTACCGGCCATCAAAAGATTATCTCGGTCTTTGAGCCGTACTTAGAAGGCACGCAGCCGGCGTCGAATTTCCAACGTTTGCTCATCGTATCTTCCTTGTCCGGCTTAGCCAGAACCCAACCGAAATTAGTTGGGCCCATTTTCTACAAGCTCTACGTGAACGAGCTCGAGGATTACCAGATACGTAGCATAGCGGTACAGCTATTTATTCTGACCAATCCACCTCTGATTACATTGCAACGAGTAGCGAAATACACTCATTACGATAAGAACGAACAAGTGAACTCTGCCGTAAAAACTACGCTACAGAGCCTCGCTAATACGAAACGATTGGAATTGCAAAACATCGCTAGCAAGGCGCGCCTTGTCATACATCTATTGAATCCTAAGAAGAGTGCTAACTCGTTGTCACAAGGCTACTACAAGGACATTGAAAATTGGTTCGTTAAGGGATTTTATCTGCGAACCGTCAGCAGTGACAATAACCCACTACCCGTACTTGTACACTTTGGTGTGAATACCATCTTCGATTTCGTGCAGCAACCTACCCTGGGAGCAGGATACACAATATCGAACATCCAGCAGTTAATCGGTAAACTTTGGCACTCAGAGGAAGGAAACGGGAGAGAAGAAGCGCCGCAAAAATCGCACGTTGAGAAGCTTGCGCAAGCGCTTAAGATCAAGCCCGAATACCTGAACAAGTTGGAAGGAAACGTTTACCTTGACACGATATACAATTTGATATTCTATCCCTTCGAGAGTAACTCAGTTCCCAGCTATTCCAAACGTGAGTATTCTGAATTGTACTTCAAAATTATATTACTTTTAAAGATATAAATTATAACTAATATTGTATTACAGTGCAAGATTTCTGGAAAAAGGACCAGAAATTGGAATTAACTGTATTCAACAATTATGAATCAACAGTGAGCTTTCCGATAGAAACGAACGGCCTACCGTTCGTTTATTCCTTGGAGTCGCCAACACTTATAAAACTTCGACTTGAGTCAAAAACACAGAAAACTGCCAATAACGTGAAAGAAGGCACTATTAAAGTCCTATTTGGCAATAAGATACAGAGGCGGTTTGGTTTTGTAGCACCTTTCGAGCATCAGAATTACATGGCTGGTTTCGACGACAATAAACTTCTGCAAGTACCAGTAGAGCTCCAAGTCGACTTTAACATGAAACAGAAAACCATTGGGTTGATGATTCGTCCGAAATTACCGCAAAATCCCATGGATTCTCAATTCACATTATGGCGCCACACCACCGTTCCCTTTACCACGCGACAAGACATTCTTAATCTTCAACCTGTATATCTTGACAAAAACACGCATCTCGTACTGACTTCAAAAAAACATGAGACTACGATAGAAAAAGACCTGTTTTCTCTAAATGTAGAATCTGATATCGGAGAAATAAAACAAAGAGACTTAGGAAACAGTGTTGCGAAGCTCTGGGAATTGCATAAAGCTAATGACGGACATTTTAAGAAAGTAAGCATATTAATGAATCCTGAACAAGTAAGAAGGAGTGAATTACGCATCAACATCGCTTACGATAACTTGGAAGTTAACGCTCTCAATCAACAATTGCGAGAAATGGACCCGGCATGGGGTGTCCCCATACCTAGTAATAAACCAAACAGTTTTGAGAGAAAAAATCAGATTATGCAAAGCCTCGCCAGAGGTCTCCAGTCGGGTAAGGTCTATGTATTCGACGTGAATTACAATGTCCCGACGTCAGAAGAGCAACAAGTTCTCAGCGCCGGCTTTGTGAGAAGCAACCTGGACAAAAAATCCAAAGTCTTTCTTTATTGGAATTCTCAATCGCCGCAGATGGAAGGAGAAACGGAGAATGAAGCTTGCTACATTCAGGAAATAAATAGTTCGCCGGATACTCCTCTTGATTTCGAATACAACTTGGAGAACCCACCAGTAGATAATGTCAGGGCTGAACTGCTATATGGAAAGAGGTGCGAGGGCGGAAACAAAGTTGTTATCGACGGCAAAGCAAGGCGAAGTGATCAACTGCAGGAAATATTAGAGAACACTGAAACATTCGGACAATGTCGGCAAGAGTTTGAAAAAGGAAACAAATTAGCGCCAGTGTGCCAGAAGGCCATTGAGAGTCTCCAAGTGAGAGATCAGTATGACCTTACAATTGGACCAAATGGATTTGATGAAAAAGTATGGGACTGGGTTATGAAATACTTATCGGATTTTTTGTCCAAATATGTGAAACTTACAGTAACAAACTCTGGAGCAGACACTATCTCTATAAGAATAAATGCCTTACCTCTTATGGTGAACGCAGTACCAACGGCCTTCATACGCACTCCGAAACTAAATGTTACTTTTCCTCATCCTATGGAAACAACCATGAACACACAACAGCTGATTGAAGCAGTTGATAGCATGCTTCAAAATCAATTAGAAAAAGGTGAGTTTTAAAATTTTGTAAAAAAGATAATTAGTACTCTTCAAATATTGAAAGTTAAAGGTAATTTAATGTACTGATAATGTATCATACGTTAATTACAAAAATAAATTAGTGTTTGAATAATAACGTAGAAGCCGACGTTCTATTGACTTTGTACAATTTTTTAACTTTCCCGCGATCGCGCATAAACATAGTTATTATTATACTGGTTAAGTAAGGTAAATAACTTATTGTTCCATTATTGAGTTTGTCACCTCGATAGATTATATCTAACTGGGCAGAGGTGTATTACGAAATGTAATATAGATTACTTCTCTCTAAAAATTCCAATGCAACATCAATGAATTCTTTTTCACAGATTCGTGTACCTTCGACGAACACAAGATCACGACGTTTGATAAGCGGACCTACCCTGTGACAATGGGGGCTGTTAAGCACGTGATGCTGACCACGTATCCGCAACAGGATCCCGAAAATCGCAAACAAAAAATGACTATTCCGGAAAAAATGAGAGCGGCTATCTTAGCTGAGGATGGGGACTATGGCACCAAGAGCGTCACTATATACCTGGGCAACCATGAAGTTAAACTGTATAAATATAACAATCATCTTCAAGTTCAAGTTGGCGGAGAGGTAGTTGAGATATCAAAGTACAAAACCTATCAAGGCATCCAAAATGGTGAAGTCATTTACGAAATCGCCGAGCTACCGGACGGATCGATCGCACTCAACTCGGACAAATATGGAATCCACGTCGTGTACAACGGAAAATATGTTAATATAATAGTGAGTAAAAATACGAATCAAACTGGTAAAAATATATGAAGTCACTCACAATAATGTAGAAAGCGTAATGAAAACTGAAATAAATTTACACAGAATAAAAATAATATTCTTGATTTAAAAGTATCTTTAGTTTTTTAACGTGAAAATTTTGAAATGAGATTATGTTGCGTTAAACGAAGAGAACTTGCTTGAATAAAGCCACTTATGTTCAACCAAGAAAAAAAATGTTGAAATTCTTAATAAGAAGATTATAGATTGTTGCGTGTGTCTTAAGTCTTGATTTAACACTTCTCTTTTTCTGTGCAGGTATCCGATAAGTATCGCAATAACATACGCGGTCTTTGCGGCAACTACGATCGCAACCCCAGCACCGATTTCCTCACTCCTCAGAACTGCATCTTGATGAAGCCCGAAGAATTCGCCGCTACGTACGCTTTGCTTCAGGAGAATAGCCAAGGACCCGTCGTGGAAAACAAACGGAAAGCTGAACAAGCCCAGTGCTATGAGTTACCATCGGGACGTCATCTTATGAGAAACGTTATCAGCGACAAAGAAGCAGGAAGACAGTCGACAGAGGGCAAAAATTGGGGCTATCATCACGAGAATCGCATGAGAGTACGTGGACAAAACCGCGTCCGAGATAACAAACAAAGTCCGGAGGTAGAGGGCAGACCAGACGATTTTCAAGTGGGACAAAACTTTATCTATCGCACAAAGGTCGTTGAAGAGGGTGACGAGCTCTGTTTCACTAACAGGCCTGTGCCAACATGCCGCGAGGGTACCGTGCCCGTGGAAAGAAAATTAAAGAAATATCCCCTGTATTGCCAGATGAGGAACGAAGAATCTACATCGCTAAAACGAAGGGTCGAGAATGGCGCTAATCCAGATTTGTCCTGGAAGCCTGCCACCAAGTCGCACGTTTTCCAAGTTCCGCACGCTTGCAGCGCCGCGTAATCCGGCAATACCAAAGTGATATACCGATCATGCACATACTTAATTGAAACGACTTCTTCCTTTTTTTCTTTTTTCTTTTTATAAAAAGCTGCAAATATATGTGTTTTTAGTAATTGCAGTAATGTAAGCAAGAATAAAGTTGAATATTTTCAACATAATTATTAGTTGTATTCTTTTTGGCATATCCAAGCCACTCGAAATCGACATAATCGATTTAATATCAGCATAAATTAAGATCATTATTAACTTTCATACCAGTAATCATCGCCTTTATCAGAACAACCGTTAAACCTTTATTTCATCTCTCTAGATGTACATATAGTCAAAAAGTATTCGAAAAACTAAGATTAATCTGAGGTAAAGCCAAACGTGTTTTGATTATCACGTCTTTCTTGTGATCTCAACTAATTATCTCGACTATCAAGATGCTTCGCATTCCGTTTCTACGGTCGTGAAGATTCCCGAATGTTCTAGAGAACCTAAAGCATAAAACCTTGTAATCCCGCAGCTTCACAACCAGTCGCTAATGGCAGTATCACGGTCTCGTATCGCAGCGTTCACAGTTATAAAGTGCTTACTTTGCTCGCTTTCTGTCTCGGAGTTGCTCCGCGCAGCGTGCGGCCTCCGCGAGTTTGCAGTGCATTTACGTGTAACGTATCTTAAAAGACTGTGCATATGCATATAATATAAATGTTCATATATTTTGTTTCCTTATAAAGGAAGCTTTTTTTCGTAAAAATTTTTTTTTTAAAGTTGCTTTTGTCAGTGTGTTCAGAATGTTCTAAAACGTCGAAAGATCGCTATTTTAAAAAATGTCGGTATGTGTGTATTATGTGTGTATATGTGTATGTCTGTGCCAAATTTACCGAAATTTCTATAACTCCAGAACTGATCAACCAAATCTTAACAAATTGTATATGAAATAGGGATAGAAAAGACTGAAGAACATAATATAATTAATAAAAATTGCTAATAATCAAGGGGTTCTTTTTTAATAAAATTTTGAATTTTTGCAGAAATGTTTGTTTATGCTTTAATTTCTGCAAATTTAGAGATATCGATCTATTTCTAATTTTATTATATTTTTCAGTCTTTTCTACCCTTATTTCATATAATTCTTTAAGATTTGGTTGATTAGACTCAGCTTTATACGTGATCAAAGATTTCTAATTTTTAGAAAAATGTTTGTAATAGCTTTAACTTCTGTAAATTTTTAATATATCGGTTTATTTTTAATTTTGTTATATTCTTCAGTCTTCTCTATTTCTATTTTATATAGTTCTTTAATGCCGGTATTTATAGTCGGGTCTTATATTCAAGTTAAAAACGAGATGCAAGTACTAGTTGCTCTAACTTCCGCAAATATTGAGATATCAGGCTGTTTTTTTTTTTTTTTTTTTTTTTTTTTAATCAATAGAGTATCATTCAAGGAAGGTCGGTATTGAATTTGGCGATGATTATTGCAGTAAAGGGGTTTTTTGCAAGTAGAAACCTTTGCTCACAAAGCTTCCTCTATGAGGAAGCCAAAACAAATAGAGGAAGCTTTGTAAGCAAAGGTTTCTACTTGCACACTTAAAAACTATGAGGAAGCAATGTGCAGGTTTCTACTTGCACATTTTTACTTGTTATTTTGACTTTGTGTAATAAAAACTACAATTTATCGCGAAGTTCATTGTCGTCTCCGCATCCGTTTTCTACTTTTCTCGCCGTATTTGCGCCATAAACACGAGCATCACACAGCTCTCAATTGAATTGATTGGAAAAGTAGAAGTTCTATATAGGCTATTCGAGATATAGCTATAAATATATGAGTTAAGTAGGTTGGTTGCTCAAATCAATATGATAAAAATTAGTTTAAATTTGTGGAGGATATTCGTCTATGGGAATCTGTTGTTTATGTCAAAGTTGAAAACAACTATCTGCATGGTTGTCGAGTAAATAATTATCGTCGCGTCGCGTAAATGAGTCACGGTCAGTCTCGCTTCGCGCGTACTTGGCGCAAGACACTGCCGTGCGTCTCTTGATTAAAGTTATAATGCTCTTATCTCTCTCTTGTACACGGGCGACATAGCAAAAATGTTACGACACCTGTAATGTAACTCTCGAAAGCATATTAAAAATGATAAGAATTTAATGAAAGTACTTTTACGAAAACTGAAATGATTTGTCTACATTATCAAGAAATTGTAAAAATAAAACAGCATATATTGCCACATTTCAATGTGGATAGTAACGTATTTGAGTTTTAATTGTGCAAACAACGATTATACAAACAACGCCAAAAACCTTAAGAAACAGCTAATCAAATGCTTTCCACATATTTATTTGTTAAAACTTGTTTACGACGAAAATCTATAGGCTTTCCCCTGCCCTGCCACTTGCCCCGCACGTGACGGCAACCGACCTCCTTATCAAAAGAAAAATAGACGTTAATGAATAAATGTATTAGTTTGCATTTAGATTTTTCTTCCATGTTGTAATAGCAAATTTTTTGAAGAAACGAGTAAAAATTTAAAAATTACAGTTACAAGTCCATTTTATCGATAGTTTTATATAATTCCGTTGCATATGTAAACACCTACTAAAATATTTATATATATATTAACAAAATTTCGTTGCTTGTAGAAATAATGGATAATTTTCTATTATTCTTTTCCTTTGAAAAACTGAGGGCTTAGAGAGACAAAATCTTGTCCTATTTTTAATAATTGACCATGCTTTATTAGAAAAGTGAAAAATATGGCTAGTAGACGATGTAAAACTGTTCAGTGATTAATTCACAAAGTAAAACAGTAATGATCATTGTGCAAATATTCTCTTGAAATATAATAGACTATAGAGACATTCACATATTAAAAGATTATCAGTGACCTATTATGAACCTATGCACACACACACACACAGTATCTTGTTATTTATTGACTAAATAACGGGAATTTGATATATGTTAGGGAAACACGTCTGCAAAAGATTACACGTTCCATGTAAATGTTATAATCTGAAAATTCTAAGAAATTTATATAAAAAATCGATAAAACGTATATAAACATCAACTGCTTAAATTTTAAGCATACTAAGTATAATTTGTAATATAAACTAATTTTTTTCTAATTTTTATCACAAGAATGTCGTGTAAAGAATTATATGAATTTTAGGACTTTCTAATATTGTGAACAGCATCTCTTGATTAATTCTTGATTATATCTCGATATCGAGCCATTATTATCATAATAAATTTTAATTAGTTCTAATGGGGATTGTAAAGTAAATTATTAATAAATACGGATATTAATTGAATAATTTGTAAACTGAATCATATATGTTTTTAGGCGAAGTCATTGCTCTGCTGGGAAATATAAAGTGCGTCGCGATCTCGTCTTCAATTTTCCAAGTATACATTATGGCGAATTACTCTCAATCACACTCGATTACACTACGGATGCTCCAAGTGCAATTTTAGTGTGTACAAGGTTAAAATAATTTATCACGTGTCACGGAATAATACAGTTTTAAGTTCAAGTTGGAATCTAAATCAATGTAACATCGCGTCGCGCAGGTCAAGCTGACATGACACACGAAGCGTATATAAATCCGATTAAGAAGCGGGAGCTCCCATTTTGCATCTGGCACTATCCACGTAATATCATGTGGTTGTATCTGACATTTCTCCTAATCAGTAAGTAAACGTCAATATCATAAATAATGTTAATTTCTACAAAAATTGTACGATAACGTCATTTCTGTCGTCTTTTGTGTATAATGCGTGTCTAAAAGAATTTTTGTTATTAATATAGTACTACAAATACATTAATATAGTACTACAAACTTCTTATTCATAAAATTAATAATATAGATAATTATATTATTAATAACATAACATATTAATTTGTATAAAATTTAATAACCTACAGATATGATTAAAATATATGTGTGAAAATAGAGAAATAAGAATTTTTATAAAAAATATACTATTGTAAATGAAGAAGTTGAGCAAGAAATATTTCACAGAAATAATTTTTTGATAATATAAAACTACAACAAAAATTTTAAAAGAAACAATAAGTATTGTATACAAATTATATACGTACAAAAAAGTATTAATTAATCTAAACGTGCTAATTATTACAAGAAACAGATTAGTAGATACACAGTGTGCAAGGGATTTTAAGCTTATATACATATGCAAATAAAATAAACAATATAATAAAATTTTGTATTCATTTCTCATCATTTATTTTTTTACACATAAACTACATATATTTTATTTACTAAAATATGCTAATAAAAAATGACGGCTTTTTTTCTCCGTAGTTGGATCAGCCGTAGCCGATCATCAACATGCTTGGGAAACTGGAAACGAATATCACTTTCATATACAAAGCCATACATTGACGGTCTTAGACAAGCTAGCTAATCAGTTCTCTGGGGTTTATATAAAGGGTGGTTTCACGATTCAGGTGAAATCGTCAGACACACTGCAGGCTGTGGTTTCCCACACGCAGTATGCGCCCGTGCACAAAGTAATTCCGGAAGGTTGGAATGACGCTGAGGTCAACAACCTTAAACTTCAGAAGCTTTCCATGTCGGAAAAGCCCTTCGAGATCAAGCTCAAGAACGGAGTGATCCAAGATGTATTGGTCGATCAAGATGTCCCTACTTGGGAGGTGAATTTACTGAAGAGTATCGTGAGTCAGCTGCAGATTGACATTCGAGGCGAGAATGCGATAGGGGGCAGGGGCACTCAAGAGCCCGACGATAACCAGCCCTTCGGTACATTTAAAGTAATGGAGGACTCTGTCGGCGGCAAGTGCGAGGTTGTTTACGATATTATGCCACTGTCTTTAAATGCTCTCCTCAAGACGCCAGAATTAGTACCTTTTCCAAATCTCCGCAACGGTGAGATTCTTATCGATATTACGAAGACGAAAAATTACACTAGATGCGAGCAGCGAATGGCTTATCGTTCTGGTATCGTCGGTAAAGTGAATTGGGGACCGGAATCTAACGACGGACTTCTTTCGGTGAGTTGGAGTTTGACTGATAACTGTCATAACACTTGAGCTGATAAAATCTTGTATGATTGAGAATTATATGAAGAAAGAGATTTGGCGAAATTCTTTCGAATGTTGTCATTTCTATATACATACGCTCTTCTATACATAATTAAAATAAAAACGCACACATAGCTAAAAGAGTGAAACTTATTTTTGCGATCGTATATATATTTGTTACAGAGATTATCTACGAGTCGTATTATCATCTCGGGAAACCTGACACGTTTTACTATTCAATCGTCCGTGACGACAAACAATATATTCGTCAGCTCTAAAATTCAGGATACGTACTCCGGCGCTGTCTTCGTTACAGTAAACTTAACTTTAAACAGAATGAGCGAGATTTCCAACCTCATGCCCGTATCCAACAATCTTGTGTCAACCGGAAACTTAGTGTACACTTACAACGATCCGTTCTCTAGCCAGCACATACCGAATGTCAGTCGAGATCCTTTAGCGGCTCGGTCGTCCGAGAACCGCGGTTCTAACAGTTCTAGTGAGGAAAGTCACATCAACGATGACGTCAGCAGCAGTTCTTTAAGTAATTCAAGCTCCAACAATGAAGAGCGCGACTCATTGCAACCGAAATTAGACGACGCTCCGAAGAGTCCAATATTGCCTTTTTTCTTCGGAGACAAAGACAAGAGCCTCGTGAAGGATGAAGAGAATTCTGCTGCGGCCCGCCTGATTATTTGGATAGCCAGTAAAATGGAGAATTTCCCTGATGATATGTTGCGGAAGCCATTCACAGATATCTTAGAGCAATTCACAATTCTGGTCAGATTGATCCGTACCATGGATGTCGAGCAGATAACTGAACTAGAGAACGTATTGTCCGAATTGCTCCGCAATTATAACACATCTTTTACTAAAGAATACCAGAAATTATACAACCAAACCGCATGGGATGTCTTTTGCAACGCCGTTACAGAGACCGGAACTGGGCCTGCTCTCATCACCATCAAAAACTGGATAATAAACAAGAAACTCGGGAGCATGCAAGCGGCAGATATCATTCCGAGAATTCCCAAAGTTGCACTTACACCTACGGCTGAATATATCAATGCGTTTTTCGTAAGTATTTATTATATTAGTATTTAATATATGTATAATGTATATGTATTAAAACCATGTGTAAGAAATCAGAAGATCTTTAATCTTTCAAATCTCTCATCGTTCAAATATTTTGTACCAGCAATTACCACTTACATGTAAAGATTAATTTCAATGTTCAACTTCTGTGTAGGAACTGATCACTAATGAACAAGTAAGAAAACAGAGATTTTTGAACACAACCGCACCTTTGTCATTTGCCGAATTGGTCCGTTACAGTCAAAACAACAAGTCATCTATCTACTATTCTGTGTACGGTGTCGGTCGTACGGTCTCCAAACATGACAATGCACTTCTGGAAACTTATATTCCATATATGGCCACTCAATTGAGAGAAGCCATCAATGAAAGCGACAGTCTTCGAATACAAACGTACATTATGGCGTTGGGTAATTTTGGTCATCCAAAAGTACTCTCCGTCTTTGAGCCGTATCTGGAGGGCACGTTGCCGGTATCCAAATTCCAACGTTTGATGATGGTCATCACGTTAAACAGATTAGGCGAAAACTTTCCGAGAGTCGCCAGATCCGTCGCCTACAAGATCTACGTGAATATGATGGAGGCCTACGAGTTACGTTGTGCAGCTGTCTACGTCATAATGAAGACCAATCCACCTCTGAGCATGTTGCAGCGAATGGCGGAATTCACTAATCAGGATGAAAATCACCACGTAAATTCTGCCGTCAAGACTAGCATAGAGATGCTTGCTGATTTGAAACAACCGGAGTTCCAATCTCTCGCTAACAAGGCGCGTATCGCTAGAAAGCTATTGAATCCTCGTATTTATGAAAATGACTCTCAAAGCATCTTTCAGAAAGTGATTCACGCTTATCTAAATGTTGATCAAACAACTATTCTCCAGACAATTGGTAGCGTGGACAACAATATCCCTAAAGGTGTATATTTTGATATACATCAATCTTTCGGTGGCTTCACTTTACCCCCCTCAAAACTAATGTATACAGTGTCGCACATCAGAGAATTGCTATCAGATACGTGGTACCAGAAGACCGGGTTAAAAAATACAGGAAAGAAATCGATTATTGAAGAGACTATTGAGAAGCTTGGTATTAAGCCCGATAATCTGGAACAGTTCGAAGGAAATGTTTTCATTGACAGTATACTCTCTTCAAGCTTCTATCCCCTCGACAATAATACGTTTAACGAAATGCTCGATAGTAAGTAATCTAAAATTTATTTCAATTCTTATGGAAAAATACTACAGAAAGATCTGAAAGACTACTGTAGTTGTGAAAAAAGTACTCGAAATTATAGTCAATATTACAATAATTACTATATTTTTGCTATAGTTTTGTGTGCTTTTTCGCAACTACAGTAGCTTCTTCCATAAAGGAAGGATTTCTTTCATTGCTTTCGACATTGCCAGCAATAACAATAAATAATAAATAATTACTATTGTTGTATTACAGCGTGGGGAAGGTATCTCGAATCGCTCAAGACAGCCTCAGATTTTGAATCCAGAAACATTAATTACCTCTACCAATACGACATGACGCTAGGATTCCCGACTGAAAGCGGCCTACCGTTTATGTATACCTTAACGATACCGAAATTAGGGAGAATTAGCAGCGGAAAAGCTCTCACAGATAAAAATGCATCTTTAGAACTAACAGTGGCGGGCCATATACTATCCAGCGAAAAGCTCCAGAGCAGAATTGGTTTCGTAACGCCTTTCGAGCATAGGCACTACATTGCCGGTATCGATATAAACTCACAAATCTTCATACCAGCCGGTTTAAGTGTCAAAAAATCGGAAAAAGAGAATAAATATCAGATTGAAATACATCCCCGCGAATATTATCGATACGGCACCGGGCATATGGCGATTCACCATAGCGTCGTTCCTTATACCGCAAGCCCCATCGTTCTGTCTCATATGCCTGTTCCCCCCAGCAATGACACGCGCCTGGTGAACACGAAGGAACCGCAAGAAATAGAATTCGCGCTAGGCAGTGCGATCTTCGCGGCAAAAAGTGATCAATTTGACACTGAAACCTCGAAGAAAATGGGAATTGAAGCCCTTGTCGACATTGCTAAGGTATTTAGGAATAGTGGCGCCCATTACAAAAAATTCGACATAATCGTGTATCTCACGGAAGCGCAAGTAAACATAACTCTCGATGGTTCAGAAACGTTTGACTTCGACAGTTCAGAGGCAACAATTCCTGCAACAGTTGACAAACAGCCGGAAAGCGAGGCGAGAAAAGCACAATTCCTAAAGGAAGTCAGCAAAGATGTCAAATCTGCCGTCAATTATGTTTACGACCTAAGTATTCTTACTGAGGATAATCAACACGTTCTCACTCTCGCTGGGGCAACCAGCCGCGTAAATGACAAGCATCAGGTCCTTTTATATTGGAATATCCAATCGCCAAGCGACGGAGAAGTCTTCCTGGAGTTTTGCACCATTGGATACCAGCAGTCATCACGCAGCGTTCCTCTAAACTTTAACAAGGCGACCGAACAGATGCCGAAGTCTGAATTTAAAGCTGAGATGCGAGATAACGAAAAGACGATCAGACTCAAAGGAAATTGGACTCGTACAGACGATGCCAAACGGATGGCAATGACATCCGAGATAGTCGAGAACTGTAAGCAAGAGATTAAAAAAGGCAACATTTGGACGCCAACTTGTAAGCGAGCCAGCAATTTAGTCAATCGGAAAGATCATTTTATGATGTCAATAGACACGGACTCGGAGCAAATCTATACGCTTGCCAACAAAATCATCCTTTTCATCAAGATGTTTGTTTCTAAAGGAAATATGGAGATGCCATTCTGGGGAAGTGCTAACGAGAACACTATCGATATGGACATAAAAATGCAGCCAGATAACAATGATGCGAAAATTTCCTTGCGCACTTCGAAAATGGACGTTGAGTTCTCTTTGAAAGATATTTCCAACAAAGAATTCAATATCTCAAACATTCTCGACGAAGACACAGACGGATGTAAGTTATAGAGTTTTGTAAAAAATAATATTTGATAGAGTAAACATCGTAAGTAAAAATTTACCGCACTGACGTCATATCGGGTGTTATGAAAACAAGATAACATTCGAATCGTTATAGCGACAACTGATGATTGTTAAGAATAATATACAAAATGTCTTGTGAAATATTACATAAATTATTTATATAATATATACATATATACACACACACACACACACACACACATAAAATTAGAACTGACTATAGCATTAAAATAAAACATGAGGCTTTTTTTGCAGCTGTGTGCGTTCTGGACAAGACTCAAGCTGTTACTTTTGACGAAAAGATCTATCCCTTAAAATTGGGGAACTGTTGGCACGTGATGACGACCACTTATCCAAAAGGGAGTCCTTTTAATACCGAAAAACTTATGGATATTCCGATATGTTTGAGGGTGATGATTCTGGCACGAGAAATGGATGATGGCAGCAAACAGATCCGGATAATATTAGATGATCGAGAAATTTATCTGAAGAAATCGAGTAATGATCTCGAAGCTACGGTTAACGGTCGGGTAGTTGACATCTCGGGTAATAAAAACCACCAAGAAAACACCTTCGAAATCTATCGACTGGACGGAATGATCGCAATTTTCTCGAGCGAACATCAGATCTACGCTGTGTATGACGGAGAACGTATCCTACTGCATGTAAGTAAGAAAATAAAGCAAGTTGTGCATACCATAAAATAGACTGCACTTAGTATAATTATGACTTGGTATACATTAAATTTAAATATAATGAAATGTATATATCTGTTGTTAGTCGTCCTTCAAATATCTCAATTCCGTACGCGGTCTTTGCGGCAACTACGACTTGCGTTCCGACAACGATTTCATCGTTCCTAAAAATTGCATTGTGACGAAGCCCGAAGAATTCGCCGCCACATATGCCCTAACTGAGGAGAATTGTCAAGGACCCGCTTTGCAGAATAAACAAAAAGCCGAACAATCCACATGCATTTCGAGGTTGCCTCGCCCGAGCGATGTCATTAGTGATAGAGAAGCGGGAAGGTCTCCGAACAAGAACAGAAGATGGAGCTATCATTAAGATAACTACTAATATGTTCGTGCAATAATCGTATTGTTTCATTATCAGAGCCTGCAAGAGTCGTAAACCTACGGAATAAAAGTGAAAAGTACCCGTTTTATTATATATGCATATAATAAAGAAAGTTTTCCTCCAATTTAAGCGCAAAAACAAGCAAAAATTGGACCGAAGAAACTGTCTTCAAGTCGGAAATTTTCAATGTTGTTATATTCTTTGTTTTATATTTATCTAAATTTTTATAAATATGTACGTGATATTTTGCTATTTGTCATTATATGTGATTAATAATAAACTTATGTGTTTTCAAAATGTCATTAATAATTTTGTCAAATACGACATATAATCAAGTAGGTTAGAAATTAAAAAATAAATTTTTAAAAAATAAGATTGTGGATTGGACAAATTAAGCGAAACTGATTCAATTGGCAGTCCATTTTGTTAATAGCTTCATATAATTTGTTCGGTTGCATATATGTGAGATTTTGATGAAAGCACTTTCCGGAATATTTATTTTTTTGCTGATGGCCTAAACGTTTATTTTTTATCATAATTCTACTGTCCTCTTTGAAATGCTGATCTACAGAAAAAAAAGACAATATTTTAATTAAAATTGTGAAACCGTGTGCTTTGTATAAAATATGAGATCAATTTATAATAAAAATTACATAATTGTACTTTTGAAATTGGACACGTTCTCGGCAAGTAAACTCTTTTCAAACTCGCGAATCTCTTTCTCGCATCTTTCAAAATAAGTGCCGCGAAAAATTAAAGAAGGTTTACGAACGAATTGACAGTCTTTGCAAACAGATCTTGCTTTTGAGATATATTGATCGTATTCGAGACACTTTAACATTTCCTCGATGTACACGAAGCGAGTTTTGTCAATTCTCGTGATGACACCTGGACGGCACTTCGTTCTCAACAGATGATGCAGCTTTAGGAACATAATGTGTAAGCAATGTTTAGATATTAATGTTACATATATCGTAAAGTGTATATGTGCAAATTGCAAAGATCTAATCTCTAATGTTAGCACTTAAATCTTATTATTTTACCTTGAACAAGATAAATAAAATCCAAAGCATTGCTTCTTGTTCAGTCGCGCTTTCTGCGTGCTCAAGCTCTCCTTGTCTAAATCTACAATAAGACAGCGTATCGCTAATATTGTCGAGCCTAACAGAACATATGTGCGAGAACATACTTTTTCATATTCTCTAAAGTCTCGTTGTTCTTCGTGTAAACATTCCTCAACCATTGTTGCAATTGCAAAAAGTTTATCTGTGTTTTTCTGGACCAATAGCCTCTCCAAACGGCCTGGATCCTCGTTGCCATGTTATTGTAATGATGTTGCCACATCTGGCGAACACGTTCGGCTAAATACTGATTAATGAACATCTTGGCGTGATAACCGCGCCAATGACGTTGCAGAACCGTTGCGTTTTCGTGAAGTTTACGAACATGATTGCGGGTGATAATACCGCGGAACCAAGCCTGGACGTTAGAAGTTTTTAAAAATGTACATCTATTAATATATTATATATCTTATTATTATTATTATTATTATTATTATTATTATTATTATCTTGTGTTAATACAGCCGGATTATGACTAACCTGAATCTTACGAGCAGCGATAAAATGCACAAGTCTTGATGATTCGGCTAAATCGTGTTTAATTTTAATCGCATTCCGCAGTTCAACAGGATTAACCGCAAATCTTAACAGCGACGCCATTCTTTTAATATATTTATTTACATAGAAATCACTATTTAATGAATATTAGAATATACGAAATTATATCAGATATCATATAATTTTGTATTTCTATAGTTTCTACTTAAAAAAAAGATATAAGGTCGATACTCGCATCTAATTGTGGCTCTTTTTCCGTAATGCTAATTGATCATCTTGAAGCATATCATACTTCATATTGTGAACAAATGTCGTGAATTTCGACAGTTCACTTAGGTTGATTAATAACACATAAGTTTTTATACAATATAAGTGTTAAGTAACAGGCAAAAGAAAAGTAATTTTATCAATTTTCGGGGCACAAGTTCTCATTAGAAAGCAGAATTAATTTGTAGCTAAGAGAATTTGATAATTAGGAAAGAGAAAGATATTGCATTTATTTTACAAGATCTGTTATACAAATTTTTATATAAAAATACGAATTTAATAGAAATTGTACAATTTTTTAAATATTAAACTCTTTTCAAAAATATGGTCAAGATTTTTACATGTATTTTTATATGAATGTATATGTTATGTATGTATGGTGGAACATATTATTTATTGTTCGTGAAGTTAAGTGCAATGTTCAGTTATATGCAATGGGTAATGATATATTGTCAAACTTGCACATACAAATGTGTTGCATACATTAAACTATAAGTATTATGTGCCGCGAGAAATCTGTAATAAAGAAGTAGTTCTTATTCTGAATCTAAATGCGCGTTTCTGAACTTATTTTAAAAAAAGTATTGCAACTACTCTGACCACCAAGTATGTACAATTATTCTTGTTTAAATATTAATAGTACAGCATTAATTGATAAAGTAGTTGAATATTATATTGGTTCTATGGATATATATATCTTGTATTCATTGAGCTACGAACAGTAGGCGAGGAAAGCCACATAATATTCTACTTCTCTCGCGTTGTATCGTCATTATTTGCCAAGTCGAATGAATGATGTCGAATCAATTACGCTCGCTTTATCGTACGTATATAATGATGTGTGTGTGTGTGTGTGTGTGTGTTTTGATCTTTATTTTCTAATATAACTGATTTTTAAATTGTTGTCGTCACCTGGATGTAATTTAAAGTTTTCTAGTTTCCTAGTTAGTTCGAGTAGTCATTAATGTACCATGTGTATAAGGATTACAATAAAATTCAAACCAATATATCAAAGCTATAAATAATACGACCAACACGAACATACAGGCTGACGTTACGATTGCTATCTTCAGGCTACTGTTTCTCTTTTGTTGAGTCCTTGACACTACGTGGAAGTCCCGCGACTGTAATAAGAATATTCACAAATGTTATGTATTGCAACGGTAACGCGATAAGCGATTGCTATAGGTTTGTCGAGGTCAGGGAGTTGCGCGACCCTGCGTTTAAGATTAATTCATTTCTTCGCTGTAGCATTTATAATTAGCTGCATGCCAGAAAGTACGTTACGCGGTTACGATTATTCGGTGCAGAGACGTTTCCCATTATGGAGGTTATATAAACATATAGAAGGGTGTATTAACTGAATATATCAGCGATTTCAATACAAAATTTCTATGAATTATTAATACGAATCGGCAACTTTTAATTAACTCGAGTATTAATGGGAAACATTGCGCCGCGATTGTTACAATTTATGTTTTTAATTGATGTTTCATATTTCATGTTTACGAGCCCTCCCGTCAAAAGCCTATATAGAGAAAAGAGATGAGAAAGGCAAAGGAAAATATATCGAGATTTTCTTACCGAAATTTCGAGGTTCTGCGTCTTTCGGATGAGTTCGTCTAACCTTTCGCCCCTATCAATCAACTTTTGGACTCCATTCATCAATATTCGACGTACCTCAACCAATTCTTCCTCTAGTTTTGAGGTCAGATTCTTACAACCATTACCCTGATTATATTCTTCCTAAAATAATGTCAATTCCGTTTTTCATGTATGTCAATATTGTTATCTATTTCTCTATATACGTTTTATCTATATACATTTATGCGCAATAGTACCATATTTATTTTAGAGAGAAGCTATTATAAAATCTGAAATTACGAATATACATCTTATGCTCCAGTTTAACCATTCCCTATTATTAAGACAAGCCGAAAAGTTCAGCATACTTTAAATAGCTCATAAATTGCTTTCTTTTAATTTATTTTTATTTAAAATTTTTTGTGTAAACTTTTTTATGCTAGCTTCTCTTGCTATAAAATTGTTTTATCACTTACAATCATTTTTTTTAACGGTTTTGAGAGATCATCTTCTACGAGATTAATCAGATTTTTCGATAGATCCGCCAGTGATAATTCTTTATACACGCTCCTCACTCTCTGCAGAAATATTTGACAGCACGATTCTACCCATATCGCTGATGAAGGGCAATCCACTTTCGATGTCAAACAGACATAGTAAAGATCCCCAATCAATATGTGTACTGTGTACCTATGGAAGAATTGGATTTTATACCCGTTGCACCACGGATAAGAGAGTGACAGTAATGAGGCACGTTAATCTTATCGTGGGTTAATTAATCCTGCGACCTATCACACTTGTCAACGATTTCAGCAAATAGTTTATTAATATAACAGGAAAAACTGCTGTATAATCGCTATATGATATATCTCATAATTTAATGCGCTTCTCTAATTGTAAGTGTGAAAAACAAATTTGTCACGCAAAATCTGCTGCTTTGCCGGTTCAAATGTATAAATCTAGTTATATTGTTTCTTTTTTTATATGTAACTCAAATTTAAATTAGTATATTATTTTTCGCATAAGTATAATTATTATACGCATGAGTCTAAAAGATCTTACCCACTCTTATCGACGCTAATTTTGTCATCCTCGGTTCTCACGCCATCAATGGTACCGAGGGCAATAGTACGATAAATCGGATTTGGATCCACGGAATAATCCGCGATGATTTTACAATCGGATTTCTCCCGCAAGGCCACCATAGCGTAGTGCACGGTCCCGTTCATTTCAGCCGAAAATGAAGAAGGCATCGAGGCCGGATGATGGGCGACAACTGTGTTGTCTGTCAGACTGTGTATATCGTTCACAGATGCCAGAGGCGGCAAACACCGACGTTGCCGGTTGTTTATGCCATGGCCGATAGCCCAGTAACGAAAGAAGTTTCGATAAAGCTGATAACCAACGCGTACGTGTCATGTATTTCGTGCTACGCGAACATTGGAGCGCCAGCAAACGCTGTCGCAAGATGCGAGCTGCATTTGCCGATCGACTAATTTCTCATTATTTATCAATTTTCCGAATGTTTGTCGATTTATTAAAATTTAACAGGTGATAACGAAAGCACGTTCCCGTCGGGGTTAAATATCAAAGGCTGGATGAAAAAAATATTTACTTTAAAAGCAATTCTCTCTCTCTCTCTCTCTCTCTCTCTCTCTCTCTCTCTCTCTCTCTCTCTCTCAAGAAATGTTTTTTATCTATTAAAAAAAATTTAGTTGTCTAGAAAATATTTATTAGAGATAAAGCATTGTTATATATTTATTCACATATATTCATCCCATGATCTTTAATTATTCTTTCTTTGGTTCTAAATTGATGATAACGCAAATTAACAATAAAACAATATTATATATATATATAATATACCTATATAATCTTTAAAATATTTGAACACAGAACATGAATCCGATCGCAACCACACTGATAAAAAAAATTTATTAATCCCAAAAAATATTTAGTCCGATACGATCGACTAAACATTTTAATTAGTTTAACTAAACATTAGTTGAATTAATTAATTCTTGATTAAAAAATTTTAAAGGTTGACATGAATGCACTATACTTTTTTTGGTGCAACTTAATAATTGTAGAAACAACTAATGTTTAGTTAATTAATTAGCATGTTTAGTTGCTCGTATTGGACTAAATATTTTTTGAAATTAACAATTTTTTTTTCTCAGTGCACTGACTCTCATTATTAGCCATTGATTCTCTTTAAATTTATTCGAAATTAGGCGACATTAATTCTACTTTCTCGCTAGCGTTTATCTTTGTGTTCCTATCTCTGCTTCCGGATGATTATCGACGGAACGCAAGGTTTTGAAATAGTAGTAATAAAGCATTACTATACAATTACTTTGATTGTTTCAATTTATTCTGGTAAACAGAGATACTATCACGGCAATTGCATTATCCATAGCACAATCTGTATTTTCTGATAAGAAAATCGTCTTATTTGAATCGTAATCGTTAATACTACAATTAAAAATAGATATCAATGAATTACCGATAAGCTAATAAAGTTCAATAAAGCTTAAAATGTATGTTGATATTTTCATTGAATTATTTGTCATTTGCAGCCGCATTGCGTGAATATAAAATGCACAATCGTACTTTCATATTCATGTTCGTATTTTTAGATATTTCGCCGCCAGTGCGAAAGAAATAGGCTCCCAAAGAATATTTATAGCTTCAAGCTCCCGAAAACATGGATTCATCATATACCTATATACATTCTCAGGTACCGTAAAAGACGAAAAATGTATCGTATTTTCGACATAACAGCAAGTCCTGCGGATCTCAGAACAATTCTCATAAGGAGTTCAACAGAACTTCAAAGAAATCTTGTTTACTTGCGAGGATTAAACTTTTCATTCGGTATTTTTCCAGATATACCTGATATGAAAAGAAAAAAACAACCGTTTCAGATTAGCTTCCGTAACTATTTCAAGCTTTATTCATTTGTATCAAAATAGATAAAAACAGTAGATCATATTGTGATAAACAACATTTTATCCCTTTGTGATTAATTTACTGATTGACACAAAGAACAGTTTCGTTTCCCGTACTGCCGAACATTAATTAATCTTTCTATCTTGTGAACATCAGGTTCCTTCAGTAATTGTTGCTACAAATTCTGAAATGTATACAAAACTAGCAATGTCGTTATTGTAAAAATCCGAAATTTATATCTACGTTTTTTTTTTCAAATACTATTTCTTACCGGACTACGTGATTGAACAAATATCAGGCTGTAGTAATCGTTTCGCGCTTTCGTTATTTACAAATTCTCTCAGGCTGTTGCCGACAAAAGCGAGACAGCTCTAACGCTTATGTAAACGACGCTGCAAGCCGCATGCGGAATTATCGCGCGTAGTTCCCTTGAGACACGACAAAGGCTATTGATTGACGTCGAGCGAAGGAAAAATAAAATTCAGAACATTGTCAACCTGTTACCGAACGATTCACTGTCGACGTTCCAGCCGAGCTTACGATACATACCGTCAATCAAAACTCACGGTGCATATATCTACATTCAGATACTTATTCTCGTGTAAGTGGAAACATCGAAGGGGAGATGAAATCGGGGATTACGCGCGTTTAGTATCCGTTCATTAAAGTGAATTGCAAAAGCTGTTCGTATTGTTCGAAATCGGATGTAGACATCCATATTATACTCTGCAAATTTCTCGACGAACTAAAATCTTCTATTGTAAATCATTTTTGTGTAACGTCAGGTCCCAATTCTCCATGATAACAGAAAGAGAGATGAGGTAAGAGTATGCGATCACCAGCTCGCTATTGTTAATCAGCTTCTTTTGACTTTCTACATAAATTCTGCATAGATATTTCTCTGTGAACGTATTTCTGTTAATTCGTGGTTTGAACAAAGTTCACATTTAGCTATATATTTAATCGATCCCTGTCACAAATCACGTAACACATAAAATTTGTCCGACGTGACTCATTAAAATTGCCACGTTGGACTCTGTACTGGTGGACCGCTTCGAATAAACGAGACGTACTTATATAAAATATAACTTTACGCTCGGTCCATCGAAACAGGGAAATGCTTTTTTTCGCATAGACCGGCTGTAACCAATTGCTTCCTACGTGCGAAAAGTCGATTAAGTTAGAAATTGCATTAGAATAGAAAATAACTTTTTCTACATAAAGTAGACATGATTAAAATCTACTGTCGTTATCTATCAAGTTTATATCTAAACTTTTGATATATGCTTTGCTAAATATACTGCAATTTTCGTTCATATTACAGCTAAATTTTTGGAGTTCCACGGTGCAAACCAAATATATAATTTATATTTACAGTTGTATAAACAATATGATAATTATAAAACAATATATTATATCGTTATTGAGATAGATATTTAAGGAAGAACATTTACTATTTTGCTAAAGATCGAAGCGCATAATATATGCTTTTGTTCGTAAGATTAAATACTTTGCAGAATATTGGATATGCTTATTTTATAAAAAAAAACAGCAGACTTTAAGAAAATAAGAGAATATATATAATGTGGTCAAACTAGTATACATATAATATGTATAATTAGCATTTCTCTTTCTCTCTCTCTCTCTCTCTCTCTCTCTCTCTCTCTCTCTCTCTCTCTCGCTCTTCCTCAACAAACAAGAATGCGCGATAAATGCGTGCTCCATAAACGATTAGGTCATCATTCCATAAATAATGCAAAGAATTCTTGCATAAAGATTTTATTAAGTCTGTATTATACCTAAGAATTTATTATCAAGCCAAAAATATAAAAACAGGAATATAAAAAGTTTATTTTATTCAGGCTAGCCATTAAAATAACAGCTATTTAGCTTCAGAAACTTTCCGATTATCATCTTATATTCACACTAGGAAAGCAAATCAAAGTCCATCCATTCATTAGGTGATCAATCAATCAATCAATCAATTTACTGTACCTATCACAAAGAACAAGAATGATTGCCAAACGATCAAAAGTCTGTAAGAAAGGATCTAGCAAAATAAGAGGATCTAACAGCGCGAGGGAGATTTCAGACGACGTCTAATCTTATGGAATCATTATCGATCTTTTACGCTGTACAGAGTTTGTAACGTACACGTAAATTTTTCGTTTGTGTTAAAACAGTATTAACATTTATAACGTAAAATACGAGCTCATACTTAATTCTGTAGATTAAAATAATTTTTAATTTTTATCGAACGTAGAAAGACATGTCATAAAACTGTCACATTTTTAGCTATAATATTCTTTTTTCTTTCTACTGTAATGTACTCTTTCCAAAATAATAAGATAAAGCTTCGCTATTATGATACAGTAATAAATCCGTCAAATTCCTGCTTATATACAGTACGTGGTGTTCGAATTCGAAGAAATCCACATCGAGGATGTCAAGGAACAACGGGTTAAATCGCGTTGGAGTACGTAAATTAATTATGCGATGCAATTATGCGATCGCACTCAAGACACATACACACTTGTATTAAAGAATTAATATTACATCGCTCTATGCTTTATTATTATGCATATAATCAGCATAATGTATAATATTTTTTTCCTCCAAATGTCATTTGACTAGCTGCCTATTTTGGAGATTAATAACAATGTTTACGCAAATATCTGTCGTTTCTTACGTATGTTTAGCTAATGCACATAATAATATATAACTAAAGTATTATAAAATATGAAATAATTTTACAAGATAAAATACTACTACTAGATTTTGCAGGATATTCTATTATTTTTTCTGGCATAATTTTAATGGAGGAACAGGCTTTACTTTTCCAGGAATCTCGTAATGATCGTAGAAAAAAACATCGATCATAAGTCATTCATTAAAAATGTATTAAGTTCTAAAGCGTTAATTTAAAACGTAAATTTTGTTAAATTGAGAGAAAAATAAGGATTTTTTTTTCCTAGATTAACATTGATTAAGTAATACATGAATATTTCTTTTTTTATTTAAGTTATGCTATTCTATTTTTCACTGCTATCGTGGAATTTCCGTATTTTGCTTACGGACTTTCTATCAAGTATATTGTCTGATCTAACATCTGTTAAAGAAAAAGTAATTAAAGCTATCTGCGATTAAGATATACAGAAATCGATTTTTAGAGAACAGCATCAGCAATTTGGCTACAATTCGTTCAATATTGACATTACATCTGTGTTTCTTTAAAAAATTGAATTGATAAATGTCATATTTGTCAAACAAAGATAAAAAGAAGATTTCAGCAAAATTGAAATAAAATTGCTGCCACGATTTCCGCTGTACTTTTTTCATCCAAAAAGAAATTTTTCAGTTTTTTTTTGAAGAATTTTGTTTTTTTATTTTAATTTTAACACGAAGTTTGATGGAAAAACGGCAAACGACGTTTCGCATCGATCTGACAGTACACGATATATGATGCAAACAACGAGCAACTGGTGCACAAATGTGCAAAATTCAAATAGCAAGCGATAACGGAAGACTAGCTTTACCCAGCTGTCGTTTATGCGGAATAACTATACCAACCGTCCGGATAGAGCCATAACACTTTATGATCTTTAATCATGGGTCTGTTCTATCGACATGCATGCACGTGGTGCAAGGTTGAGCGCAAAGCGAGATACCGCTTGCATTGTGATTGCAAAACTGACGTATATAGCTTTCTGTCATAAAAGCCAAGTAAAAATGATGAATCAGACAAATGTCCGTTTACGTAATAGATCTCATTTCGCCAAAGAAGTAGATAACGTCTAGCAGAGAGCACTGCGAAGAAAGATCGGGATTCTTATCTCGCAATTTTGAAAAACTTGCGTTTTTGTTTTATCTAACGTTCGATACATGTATTTACCTATTTACCCGAACGGACGAGTTTTTGTTTTATGTGTCCTATATATATCCTTTTTAAATTTTCGATATTCCTCCCGGTTAAAATTGAACCCTCGCGCTATAAACTCGACCGAACAAGTATCCCTTTTACGATCAAATTAATTTTGAAATTTGTCTAATAGTATTTTCTTTACTCTTTCTTAAAGTCATATCGTAACTAGCATTTTTGAGCATATCGTTTTTAAGCAAATATTCCTTTCCTTTCTCTCGTTCCTTTTAGTATAAATTGAATATAAATCTTTAATTCAGACCGCGACACGATTTATAAGGGACCTGATTTGCTGGTTAATCCAGCGGGATACCTCAAAGTGGATCACTTGAGATTTGGGAAATGTAGAATTGAGGGTTTTAACACGCGCGCGATTGAGATTTAATTGAGGAGGGATTTTCTAATCTCGCACATATGCGAGAAAATATAAACAAATAGCCTTATTTTGGGCAAATAAACAGGTGTGTCAAATTATTTTGTATGTTATCTTATATATTTTAATTACCTTACGAACCTTCAATTCTGGTCACTATAGACCTTACCTTATAAGATATAGCGTAGTTTCCGTAGTTTCTTCTGGCCAAGATTATTGAACTCACCTATTGCGTTGTTACTGGCCAAATCCATTTTGGCTGCATGTCAACCAGAAAATGAGAAGGAGAAAGAAACTCTTTCAATGTCGGCTGATTAACAGGGCCGACAGACGATTATAACGTTACGGTCAATTACGAATCGTTGCGATCGTTAATAAGCGCGCGGCAATCATATCGGAAAAAATAAACAATCATGTTGGATCGTTAATAAAATCATAATTAAGTGACTTAAGTTTGCTTTTAATTTCACAAACAATACGCGTAATTAATGTATTCGTCCAAGAATTATACAGCAGCAATAAAAAGTAAAATAGAATTATATTATATATCATCAAGAAATGAAAGAATTTTATGTTAATCCCGTTCTCTAATAAAAATCGTCCTGATTATATCTCACAATCAGTCGCAAAAACACGAGACAACAGAAATTTAAAAATTAATCGATGACTCGATCAATCAATTATTAAATGAATGGACAAATAATGCTTGGTATAAACCGAATCGCGAACCGAACCGCGAACCGAATCACAAATCGTTACTTAATCTCACTTTAGACATCAAGTGAGATATTCAGACTAAATGACGTGAGATCCAAAGGGACTAATAATATTTCTCTACATAATTAATATATTACAATCAATATATAATGAATTTATCAAGTTCTTACGCTGTAACATTTGTCTTTACAAATTCTTATATACAATGCAGATATACCTATACATATCTATATAAATATTTCGTTATTATAACGCAAATAGTTATCAAATTTATATCTAATATGACATATCAAAAATACATATCTATATTATGTATTTTAATGCAATATAATTGATATGAAAACCATCAACTTTTTAAGATTATTCTACATAAAAAATGATTCTGTTCCGCAACAAAATATTCACTGGATCTCACGTTATTTTATTTTGATTTGTTTATACAAAGCCAAGCTACATGAATAGACTATAAAAAGTTAGGATAAAATTGGTACATTATACATATGTATACAACAAAAATAAATACGATTAACACACTTCTTAGTGTGATCTATATATGTATGTACAATAAGGTTCATGCGGAATGTATGCAACGTGAATCAAAATATCTTTTGGTCTTTTTCATTTGTATAAATGCATGCACATTGAATTTAATACATTTTGCTTTTTTGCACCAATTTATGTAATATTTAATCCTGGAGCAATATTTGGAATAGGAAGAAAGAGAGAGAGAGAAAGAGAAAAAAATGAAGAATAAAACACATTTAATTGTGTTTTATCAAAAATTTTTTATGTATATATAATCAATTAATTAATTTTATTTTATTATACCTATCTATATACCCTATTTACAGATACTTATATCTTTTATATTATTTTTTAATTCTATAATTGTAATTAATCTATCTTGTCTATCTATAAAAAATTTATTTTCTGTTTATTTTAATTGTATATAAAAAATGTAAATATTTTTGAAATTTTTATTCTGCACGAAATATAAACGTTACAAAAAACTTAAGTAAAATCTTATATCCAAAAATATTGTTCTATATTTTGCAAAATTTTATTTTGGTTCTTTGTCTTTTTCTATATTTCTATATATTTCTTAATAATTTTAAAAATAAATTTGATAAATGTAATTAATGTAATAAATCTAAATAATTTATTTTAATATTGTATAAAAAAGATCATGACTAATATCTTTATATACTTGATAATAAGATATACACAGAGAAAAAATAATGTTGTATTAACAGCATTAGTCTGATTGGAAAAAATCTTATTAATTCAATAACAGTATTAGAAACAATACTTATTTGATTAAAAAAAATACTTATTTTATTTAAACAAAAGCATGATGTATTGAATTAACAAGATTATTTCCAATTAGACTAATGCTATTGATAATACATAATCTTCTTCTCCGTGTATATTTGCCAAGTTTAAATAATTCGCCAAATTTAAATAATAAATTTCAGGCGATTGGTGTACATCGCATGTTTTGCGATACAAAAAACATTAGATGCATTAATAAATAATGCACCGACATAAAACGTATGTGCTTACGGGTGCATTCTCCCATAAGCACAATAAATCGATAAATAATGATGCTCCAGGATTAATTATTTAGCCTAGTCTGATCTAGTCTATCCATTTTAGGGCAACGGATTTGTGCGAGAAGTCGCATTTATCTATAGTACTATATATTATATGGATACAATATAAATATCTAATATTATATAGTCTCGCAAATTCGTTACCCCAATACTATCATAAAAAATTCGTCACTCACCGATCCGATGCGCAACGGGCGAAGTACGTCGGCCACGTAGCTACGATGATACTGTAACACAAAAACGAAAGATATAAATTAAAAAGGCGCTGAAAATGATTCATGTTTCAAAAGATACACATAATTTTGCGTGCATCTAATTCGTTTTTCAATTAGATTTACTGATATAATTATCTATTTTCCGGAAAAAATATTAACAAAAATAAAAATTTTTATAAAATTTTAAATAATTCCTTTCTTTTCTAATTATTTTTAGATAATCGAAATAAAAGTCCGAATAAATGAAAAAAAAACTTAATTTTATGCAGATAAGAGATGATATATACTTACCCCAAAGTTGCTCCGCCGGTGCCCGATGTCTCCCTCGGACCTTCTCCTCCTCTCAGGCTGCTCGGAATGTCCACTGTTCCTTCGATGCGAAGCTGATGCTCCTTTCTGCATGGATATTTTCTGTAACATAAAAATAATCGAATCGATCAAATAATTGTCACGCGCATCGAACATCTGATTCGTTATGCAGATTTAATATTTTTTTTAATTACTCCTTTGAAAAAGGTCTTTACGTTAGAATCAATTTAAATCAAATTTTTCAAATTATTTCTTGTTACTAATATAACTCTTGAAACATGGTTTATAAACCAGGAATGCAAGTGATCTGACTGATCAATCGCGTATAAATATAAATATATTTGGTACTTTGATCTGTATGCAATCTCGCTCTCGAAAAATATGTTTCAAACAAAGATTTATTACGGCACTATACTATACTTGATTGTTAAAAGAAAAGATACACGAGACGATAATTATAATTGTTATTGCATTTTCTATTAGAGCGGCAGAAAATACTTAAATTCTCGGAAAATCGGGAAAATAAAAAATCGTCATCAATGTCTCATTGTCATTAACATGAAAAATTAATGTTTTAATTAAGTTATTTATGGAACATAATCTTTTATAAATAAATGTCTCTTGACGAAGTCATTTCTAAGATACTTGATATTCGACATCGACGACGTTACCACGAAGTGGCACGAATGTTACGGCGGGAAGCGGGAAGGACTCGGAGAATCGCGGCGTCGACATCGCGCACGTTTCGTCTCGCGAAAAAAGAGATTGACGCGGGCGTCTTGGGACTCTCGGGAGAGACGATCTCGTCCGAACATTCTTTCACTGTATATCACACGAAACCTCGAATATAACTACACGTACGAGAAGATACGTATGAATTAAGATTCGAGTTATAAGGGCCGGGGCACGAACATTGCCGTAGCGTTCTTACGCCACCTTACGTGAAAATTGCCTTACGCCACACGTAAGCCAAACATATGGCAACACACATAAAAAAACGTAACGTAACGCATATAACGTATAATATGTTACGTTACGTTTTTCTATACGCGTTGCCGTACGTTTGGCTTACGTGTGGCGTAAGGGCCTTGGCACATAGAAAAACTTAAGCAGTTAAACTTAAGCAGTAAGAAATCAACGGTATGGATTCGCTACCGCTTAGGGCCGTGCCTTAAGTTCTTGACTGTGATTGGCTGATTTGCTTACTGCTTGAGTTTTACTGCTTAAGTTTTTCTATGTGTCCGGGTCTTAAGGCAATTCTCACGTAAGGTGGCGTAAGACGCTACGGCAATGTTCGTGCCCCGGCCCTTCCGCGGCGCCGCGGCGCTCGAAAGTACGGCGTCGCGTCGTGTCGCGCGCGACAGATACCGGCCGGCTATTTTCTCGCGAAATACGCCCCAGCAAACACAGAATACACCTCTGAGGTGTATTCTGTGTTTGCTGGAGCATTTCACTTTTCGGCGAGCCGCTGACGCGTACGAGTGCCACAAGTCTACACCACGCGATTGTCAAATCTGACGTTATCGAGTTCACTACAAGTTGTACGCACCGTAACAATCACCGTGAAACATCGTCGTGACGACCACCGGCGCGAGCTCGATCCGCTGCGTATCCGCGACGCCGACGTTCCGCCAATGAACAATCATGGCGCCGTTTTCCAGCACTGCGCGGTATTACGCGAGTCAGAGCAGCGACGCGATTTGAACCTCGATATCACTCGCGCGACGTGTCTCGATTGAATAAATCGCCCGAGTCCACGCACGAAAATTACACGCGTTGACGAGCAATCGACACCTCCGCGCGGCTCGCCTTCTTTCTCAATTCACGTCGTTGATAAAGGAGCAGCGATCGCGAGAGGAAGACGGCGCGGGCGATTCACGGGTCGTTTCTCGTATCTCGAGTGAAATATACCTGCTCCAGAAAACCAGAACGACGTTGCGTAACATCCATGGCATTCTATGGCATCGTCGAGGAGCTCGATAGTGCGGCCGTGGCATCGTTTAATTGCGAGGGAATAATCGCGCATATCCTCCCGCGGCACTCGTTTCGGCGGCTCGAAAAGTAATGCGAGGAATGCGAGGGACGTCCCTTGGCCCGGCGCGCCCCGCGCGGTGACGTCACGGCCTATCCCCTCCTACGCGGCGACGCGGCCGCAGTCGGTTCAAAAATACCGACAATACCGCCCGCTATACCGAGTGAAAAGTATCAATTTTCTTCCCTAGAGAGGAAAGTAAGCCCTGGGCGAGATGAACGTGGCCAAATTCGCCCCTCTCTACAGGCATGGAAAATCGAACTTTCCGCGAAGATGTTGTAAAAATTAAATGTCGCAGCAACACACATACATACATACATTACGATATCGAACTCGAAAATCTCGCGAAAGTAAAATTGCATTATTAATTTGCACGACGAAGAATCGTGACTGCCGCGGCCGCTAACTTACGCGACGCAATTAAGATACGCGAGATTATGAAGCATTCACGGGCGATGTATCACGGCGTTACTCCAATCACACGATACGACAATATCACGCAGTCAGCCCTCTTTTTACCTACCGAGATAATCGGAGACAATTCCGGCACAGCGTTCAAAAAGCGCGAAGCACGACAGTCGACACGAGCACACGAGATAAATGAATGCTACACTCATCGAGAGTCCGAACATGACGGGACGAATGCCGTGATTATCACTCGCGAATGTCACAACGAAAGCAACGCGTTCACTATTATTGTACATATACCTTCGTCTCGACGTCTCCGTCTCGGGAGAGCGATTCGTGTGGTGTGACACGCTCATTCCGACGAGCACTTGATTGACTTGATACACTCACAAATTGTTGTCATTGTTGAACGCGTACATACAGCGAATACTCGCGTAGTCGACTTTCGCCGCCCGCGAAACGAGGAGTGGAGCAGGAGTGCCACTCGCAGAAACGAGCGCGTTCCGAATCAGCACTTGGTTGGCAGCACTGCGCGAGCGCGCGGCGACGGGCACGGACCACGAACACTTCCCACTTGTGCAAAATCCATCGGGAGAATGATAGCCGAATAACTTCCGCAGGTAACGGTACTCCGAGCGTCGACAAAAACGAGTAGCAAGGCCGCTCACCGGCCAAAACAATCGGCCGCGCGGTGACTTTAATCGTACGCTGCTTTCAAGTAAAAACAGTCGCGCCTAGCATGCCGCCTGGTGCGCCGCGGCGTCGCCCCGGCGCGGCGGCCGGCGGCTCGGAGCGGCCGAACGTGATTGGCCGGATTCGGGGGCTCGAGTTGCGAGCCAATCGCGTTCGACCCCTCGCCCGACTCCCGACCCGACTGTGCGGGTGCGGCGACGGCGGCGACGGCGCGCGCGCAAGCGCAAGCGCAAAATACGTGATACGTTCAACGGTACGAGTCGCGAGACGTTGTCGCTGAGTCGCTCGTGTAATTCTTTTCTCGCGAACGAAAAGAAATCCGTTTACGGAGTGTTGCAAAGTGAACGTACGCCGGATATTCTGTTCCTTCTTGTGTCGACTGAAACGAGTGGGACACTGGGATGCTGTCGCTGGACGAGATGAACGCCGATTGTCGCCGTGCTGATGGACCCCGACACGCCGTACGTGTCACCCTCCCGGCTGTGATTTGGCGGGTCTTCCGGAACGGTGTGCCGTGATCGGTGAGTGAATTTCACTAGAGAAATAAATGTTTCGAAGCGCGATATATCCGAATCTTAATAGAATCGTTTTTTCGCGTGTCACAGTGAGACGACATAACCTCGCGTCTCTTGCCTGACTTGCCTCATCCGTTTCGATTTCTACTCAGAAAATTTACTGTATCGTTTTTTACTTTTAAATTTCTTCGCGATCGTTCTCACAGCGCGGTGATCGCGCATACCATAAAAAACGTTGAACCGTCGCTAACAAGATACTTAAAAATTATGAAATATTTACTGTTACTTGTTTCCCAAATATTATTCGTTTTGCTTACAAACATTCCCATAAACGAGCCTATTGTTTCGTATTTCGTGCTCTTATCTTGCAGATTTATTAGCAAGAAAAAGAAAGAACGTTGTCAATTCGATCGCGGCGCTAATGGAATTATTGCTACGAATTTTTTTTCTAATAGCTAATATATATATATATATATATATATATATATATATATATATACATTGCATCTACAGTACAATACAAACTCATAGCTGATAGAATTTAACATTAACTATATAGACACTACGAAGCGCGCGTCATTTAGTCTCAACTATTGTATATTTTTAATAACATGTATCCGTCAAATTTAATTTTTATACATTTATTTAACATCACGCTTCAAGATAACTTGAATAAAATCAATTATAATAACATTAAATAAATTAATAACATTTCCGAAACATACTATCATTGCAGGAAATTAAAAAACTTTACATCATCTGATCAACTTATGAATTGTGAATATATTGCAATTAATAATTAATCTCCAAAATTTTTATTGTAGAGAATAGGACATATAAATATCACGACAGCTCTTTTTAGATATTTAAAGGTTCTTTTGATATTCTTTCATAGCTATCTCTTCTGGTTTATCTTTTCAGTGTCATTCATATAAAACGTCTGTTATTTACCAACTTTGCTTTATTTGTATAAACTTATTTCCAACCCCCTTCGATGATTTACAAATTCGACGTAATATATTTCATATCGTTTCTTTATTCCTGAGAACTTATTCTCGCGCGTTTTCAACTCGGTATAATTTTGGTAATCCGCAGATTTGATGGAGTTCGCTACAAGATTTTTGACAAGATATTTTTAAAAATCTTGGACAATTTAGAAATTTAGACGTTTATCTAATGCTTTTAATTTTCATGTGCGGTCGCAAGTGTTAGACCATTTTAACATCTGTTAGCCACATTGCGTTCATTTTCTGCATATATACGGCTGAAGAAAATAAAATATATAAATTAATGTATTGTACGGTAATTATATAGGATATCCTATATATACTTATTTTTTCAAACTTTATTTTACATATCCAATTAAAACAGATTATTATAAATGTTACGTAAAATTTCGGTTTAAATTTTGTGGAATTGCTGAAAAAAAATCTCGTAAAATATTAACTAAAGACACAGCGTGTTAAATATTATAATTGGACAAGCTTCTTTTTAGAATTTTTACAGTCGTGCAATGTCCAATTATGAGAAAAGAACATTTAAACCATTACTTTCGAAATATATTTAAAAATGTCTCACTATTGTAGGTAATATTTTTTCTTCAATCTGTTACTAAACTACAATATTCGCATCAATTTTGCTGCTTACACAAATAAATTTATACATACATACTTTTCGCTCACTTTCTCTCTCTCCCTCTCGCTCGCATTCTCGATTTATAAAATTTTATGTAGCACTTTCACAAATAATTATCAATATGTAACATCACTTTTGGGCGTATTCGCGAGGTATCAAAGTAATCGGACTTGTTTCCCGTCGATAAACTGTAGCCGATGCTACAGCCCTTTCTTCCTCTCTAAAACGTAAACAAACTTTCATTTAATTTTCTATAAGTTCCAATAATTGGCATAGAAGTTACTCAATTTGTATCGTCTTTGTACATTTGTACTACTTACTAATAGTGTGCAAGCGCATACGTAAGTTCACATAACCGCTGGATAAAATATTCGACGATTTAAATTGTAATTTTTATGATTCTCATACAGAATGTGGCAACGCGTTGCACGCGGCACGGTAGTTTATCGCATCGTTACGTATTTCTATATATTTATTATTTCCAGAAAAAAAAACGGAAAGCTGATTAGCCACTATATGAATTACGTTATTCCTTAGTCTTATCACGTTTTTTATGCCATTGAAGAGCCATTAAAGAATTCATAAACACACACATACGTATATTATTGTATTTAACTATTTATCTTAACTATTTATCTTAATAAGTAAGTAAATTGAGTAAATATGCTCTTTGATTTCTGACTCCTCTTATCGAGACCTAAAAAGACGTAACTTTTTTCTGCACGTTTCAAATGCGAGAAGAGTGACTCATAATTCTAACAATTAGAAAAAGATAAAAAGTAAGTTAAAGTCAATCTACATTGGTAGAAATGGACGCTAAACTAACAGGTCTTCCTTCCGGACAACATCGTGTCCAAAATCGGGATACAAGACGTCATTGAGACATCATATCATAAGACGTCTTAAAGATGTCTTTAAGACGTCTCATGTCCTGATTTTGGACACGCGTGCTGTCTGGGCTGATAGCGGATGAAAAGCGGAGGAGTCTTATCGTCGTATTAATAACAGGTGAAAGGGATTCGCGATCCGCGGCTGGCCGGCCGCTCGCGCGGTCGGTGGCGCCTCCGCTATTCCGTCGCGGAGGCGACCGCGGCGACCGGCGACCGGCCGCCGGCCGCCCGCAGGCCGCAGGTGGCGGGTGGCGGCAGCTGGTGGCGGCGCGGCCAATCGGCTGTCTCGAATGATCGCTGCGCGCGGCGGACTGCGCGACCGTCCTCCTGCCCGCCGAGGAGCCGTCAGTGTGCGCGCCGCGGAGAAGCAGAGAGACAGACATCTTGTAGATAAAATTTAGCGGCGTGGTGCCTCGACCGCGAGTGTCGGTGTTCGCGGTTACGTGTCGCGGTGCTACGTGTCGTTAACGGTGTCCCGGTCCACGTCGCCGTCGTCGCCGTCGCTGTCGTCGTCGTCGTCGCCGCCACCGCCGCCGCCGCCGTCGTCGTCGTCGTCGTCGTCGCCGTATTACTCCACGTCGTCCTCGTCGCCGCTTCCACCGTCACCGTCGCCACCGTCTCGTCACCGTTGCCGCTGTCTCTCGATCGCCACCGTTCTCGTTTCTCCATAATCGTGGTGCAGTGTCGCGCGCTTCGCAGGGAGACTCGCTTGCTCCGAGTCGTGGCCGACTTTATTCCTGTCAACCGAGTTGTCGTCGCCATCTAAATCGGCCATCGTCGTCGCCGCCACCACCGCCGCCGCCGCCGTCGCCGCCGTCGCTCGTCGTCGTCGTCGTCGTCGTGCGGCTCACGCGTGGTCCAGCGATCCCGAAGCGAGCCCGCGAGCTCGCTAGAGCCCGACAGGGATCACCCCCCCTCTCCCCTCTCTCCGCTCCCCTTCCCCGCCGCCGCTCGTCGATACTCGCGTGCACCCGCGAGTGCACGGTCGCGCCTACCCTCTCTCCCCCCTTCCCCCGGGGTGCGAGAAGGGGACCGCCCTGAGAAAGGAGACCGAGGGAGTTAGGGATCTCTTCGGCCGAGAAAGAGAGAGAGAGAGAGAAAGAGAGAGAGAGAGAGCGAGCGAGCGAGCGAGCGAGCGAGCAGCCCCTTTCTCCCCTTTTCTCTCCCTCCCCTTTTTTCCTCTTTCGCGTCGGTGGCTCCGTCAAGAACGCCCGTGAACAGTTCCTAGGCACCGATGTGCCGCTCCGTGCGATAACTTCCGTCACCTCTCCGCTCCACCCTCCCTCCCTCCCCCCGTCCGCCTGTCCGACCGACCGACCGACCGACCGAACCCCCGCCGTCCGCGCGTCCGTTCTCTCCCTCCCCGGCGGCGTATTTCCGTGCGCGCGTGTGTACATGTGTGTGTGTGGCGGCCGCGCCGGGCTCTCGAGGTGAAAATACCGCCCTCTCCTTCTACCCAACCCCTCCGTATAATACGCCGAAGGTAGCCGCTATCTCGTGCGAGTAGCAAGCACGCGAGACAAGAGGGAGGAAAAGGAGGTGGACGACGACGAGGAGGAGGAGGAGGTGGAGAAGGACAAGGGGCACAAGAAGAAGAAGCGGAGGAGGAGGAGGAGGAGGAGGAGGCGGGGGAGGAGAGAAGGAGAAGCAGGAGGAGGAGGAACGAGCAACAGTGCGAGATAAAGAGGTGGAGGAAAGCGGAAAAGAAAATAACGGCGCGGGCGCGAGCGACAAGGACAGCGCGCGAGAGGCGAGTCTGCTGCTGCTGCTGCTGCTGAGCGAGAGAGAGGAGAGAGAGGGCGCCCACTCGTCATTTATCCTAATACAGCATGACCTCCAACAACTCGCAGAAACTCCCCACGACGGACCGAGTGATCAAAAGTAAGCCAGCAAGCGATAAGTTAACGTCGCGTCGCGCGAGCGACGCGAACCATGAAATTGGCGCGGAATTACGCGCGATTACGAGCGCGAATGCGAGTGCGAAATGACCGAGTGTATACGCGCAAATGCGTGCGTACGTGCGTGCGTGCGTGGACCCGCTTTTCCGGCTCCCTCCGTCGGTAACGTCGCTCGCGCCTCCACCTCTTTTTTTAAAACTTTTTTTTTTCTTTTCAATTGCGCTCCGATAGCGCGACGCAAACCACGAAATCGGCGTCTGTATGTTTTTCGGCGCGCTTGCTCGTCCGTAATTTCAGATTCTAGTGTCGCGAAGATGCGGAAAGCGACAAATCTTCGCGCTCGCGAGAGGAGGGAGGAGGAAACCGGCTCGCCGATCTCGAGCGTGGCGCGAGCGAGTTCGCTCCGATCCGCTCGCGAGCGGAGTAGGCGCGTCAAAACACACCGCGTGTTGTACACGCGATTGATTTTCTGCCTGCCCGCCTCCCGCCTGCTTATTTGGTGGCGCCATTTCTATCGACCTGGTCCGGCGGTGCTTCGCGTTCTCGCGGGAGCCGCCGCGAAAGCCGCCGCTCTCGCGAGAGTAAGCTCTCTCTCCTCGAAAGACGAAAGAGTGAGAGAGAGAGAGAGAGAGGGAGAGAGAGAGAGAGAGATGGAACTCGCGTTCGCGCGAGCCGGAGGCTCCGCGAAACTCGTCGAGACCCGGTGCAGCGGCACTGGATAACCTAACCTAACCTCCTAACCTCGCGCGGCGGCCAACCCCCGCCATCTTCCCCCGGAGGTTTCGCCTCCCTCCTCCCTCCCGGAGGTCGCGCCGCTCGGCCAGCCTCGTTTCCGCGGGGTCGAGGAACGCGGATCGTCTCGAGAGCGCGCGGCCGCGCGCTTCTTCGTCTTCTTCGTCCCTGCTCGAACAGCTGACGCGTTGCGGTGCACGCACGCAGGCGAGAGGCGTGTGCGCGTGCACGCGGGCATGCACGTTCGCGCGTTAAAGCGCGGCGCGACGCGGCGAGCGAGTATCCTCTAGGCGAGATTTTACTCCAAAAAGTCAAGTATCCGCTTATAGACGTATACGTACTTGTTGCACGGTCGCATATTCGACCGTTTTTTTCGAAGTACCGAGAACAAGGGAAATGAAATTCGGCACTACAATATCGGAGCGACGAGGCAGGGAGGGAGGGTGAGAAAGGGTCGGGGCGCCACGGTGTGTGTCACCGAGACCAAGTGTCGAAAACGAGACCGGTTTGGGACGCACACAGGTGGCACCTCGGGGTCGCCGACCTCTCGCCGAATGACGCTCCCGTGTTTTTGCTCGGTCTTTTCCTACCCCCCTTTTTATTTCTCCCTCGGTTTTCAGCCTCTTCTTTTTTCCCGGGTGATCCAATCGAGCGGACGCGTCCGCGACGTCGCACTTCAGGCTTCCTACGAGATGCTAACGTGACGCTCCGATTCCTCAATGGGCGAATGTAGGTCATGAAAATTGACGAAACGGAAGTGCGCGCGCGAACGGCTAAATATTTTAACATTACCCGGGAGGTGGTTTTCTTTTTGTTTTTTTTTTCTTTCAACGCGAGCTGCGCGCAGCGTAAATAATTATCTAATCGCTCGTCCGACTTGACGCCTTTTAAACACAACGTCGAGGATTTATGCGACTTTGTTTTTACGTCGCGCGTTTATTCACCGCGAGTCCTTTTCATCTTGTTTCCGCCTCGAGTTTGTCTTAAAACGGCGGCTTAATCGGAATCGTAAAATTCAGCAACGTAATCCGATATCGGAGGGCCGGATAATCCGTATTTCAAAGACACTGTGATTATATAGAAAGAGACAGATATGCGTATCAAAACATAATTCGGTTACACAATTTACGGAATCGAACGAACGGATTGATCTCTGGAATAAATACACTGTTAAAGGGTGAAATTTAAATCAATACCCCGAATTAAGTAACATTTATTTTTAATTACCATGTGTGTGTCGAAATTTATTATTCTAACATAAAACAGAATTATTTTAACTCTATTTAGTTTGGTTAAATTGATACATTGAGTAAGAGCAGTGGCGACCTATAGGAACTGTTAAAAACGACTCAAATTGAATACAATTTGACACTACATTGAAAAAAAATTATTATTTGCAAGAAAATAGACTAAATGTTTTGAATTTAGTTTCCTTAGTTCAAAGAAGTATTAGGTAGATTTAAGAAAACATTTTTCTGAGTTTAAAATAATTTCTCAAATATACCTATAAATACTTCTTTGAAGTAAGGAAACTTACTTAGTTAAGGTATTCAAAGAAATCTATTTTCTTGCAAATAATAAATCTTTTTCTCAGTGTACGTATTTAACTACAGCTGAGGATCGGTCATGGCGTTTGTCAAGGACCGAAAAGATTGCGAAACCGCACGCGCGAAGCGCCGCGCGTTCACTTTTTCTCCGAGATATCGGGAAAGGTTGAGAGACGCTGAGCGATGTGTATGTAACATTAGAGAGAAGGTCGTTTTAATTCGTGCCATTTAATGCGAATACGCGAGAATCTCGAAATCGTTTTAACGCACACTCATCGTCATTGGACTCGCAAGGGGGTGCGTAACTCTGTCGTCGCGCGTACAGCGAGCGAGCTCTTTGTACGCGAAGCAGCTCGCGGCTGCGTAAATAATGTTTCACGGTCATAACTCATTGTCGCGACGCGAAAATGTCGTAATTTCTGGCGCGTAGCCAAGAGCGGTCGCCGCGGTCTTCGGCGGATCGCTGAATCCTTAACCGCCAACTTTTCCACGTCTTCGCGTTTCCACCTTCGTTTTTCTCTTCCAACGAGAGAGACGCTATTCGCCTCGCTTCTTTCTCTCTCTCTCTCTCTCTCTCTCTCTCTCTCTCTCTCTCTCTCTCTCTCTCTCTCTGCCTAATCACGGGTATCGCGACACCTCGGACGCAAACGCATTAACGTAATCTCTCGCGGTAAATGCATGAGCCTGTCTCGAGGAACGTCGTCTCGCGGCAAGCACGCCTCTAATCATTCCACTCGAACGTGCTAAATCGTAAGGAACGATCTTCAGGCATGGCTTATCTCTACCTTCCTTAAGACGCGAATAAACGGATCTACCGCCGATTGGTGCTTCGCTCGGTTATCCTTTCGCGTAACTTCGAAACGTCGCCTCGTCGCTCGAACGAGCGCGCTTCGTCGCCGTAATTTATTCTGCGAACTTATACCCGTAATTTCGATGTTTCGCCACGGCGGAGATGCGGGGATATACGCGGAGTTAAAATTCAGATCGTAACGCGTTTCAAGATGTTTGCGTTTGATATCATAAACCGCTTTTGCTTTAACTTTCTCGCGGGCGCAATTTCTTACACACATAATGCAAAGCATTCTCGCAGCATCTTCGCGCGTATTCTCTTTTCTTCTTTTCTTCTGAGAAAGAATCGACGGAGAGCTCCCCACCGATTGAAAATTAAATCACGTTTCAAATCGCGATAGCGCATACCTTTTAAACATTCTCGCCTTGGAAAGAATCAAGTTTTCGCCTGAGTTTTGTAAAACGAACGGAAACTAGAGCTTCGGATCGCCGAGGGTTCGATCGTTGCTCCGAATGTCGATCGCCGATGACAATCGAATTGGGGCTTCGAACGCGTCGTCGCCAAAAGTCGCGAGCGATTCTAAGTTGCCGTGACGGGTCGACTCTGCTTGAGATTATTTTAGGAATCTGACGACACGACACGACACTCACTACGCGAGGCGAGGCGTCGCGTCGCACCACGTCGTCAATTTACGTCGGTCGCCGGTCGAGAGAGCGAGCGAGCACTTTCTCGCGGGGGACAATTACCGAATTTAAAAGGCATCGCGTTACACCGCGCGGCGAGATCTCGCGTTACCGCGCTAATATTTTTCCAGTCTAATTGCGCTCGTCGTCGTCGTCGCCACGAGGAGCGTCGTCGACGCTGTATCCGCGCATCGGTGCGGTCTCAACGATCGCCCCATTTTTTTTCTGCGCCGCGAAAATTTATTCCGCGAGACCGCCGCGCCGTCCGCTTTACGCGCTGACGTGACGTGCACGAGACGCGCTTCGATCGCCGCGGCCTCACAGAAAGAGAGATATCTCCGGGGCTGCGGTCCACTTGATGCTCTAGAAATGTTTTGGAGCGTTCTTTCTTCTCCTTCTTTCTTCATTAAAAGAAAAGAGAAGAGGAATGCTTCGAAGCATTTGTAGCGTCAAATGGTTCGCAGCCCTGGTGTAATCCTGGTCCTACGTTGGCCCCACTCTGGTAAAAATTTTGTCGAGATATTTCTGAAAGTATATATACGCCGTAAAACGGTAATCTTGACGAAGATTAAACATCGCTCGCGTTTTAATAAAGAAATTCTTTCCGGGGATACTTGCCTTTGATATTTTCTGCGCAGAGCAATATATAATCGATGTACATTTCTTTTTCTCAATAATTTCTTGTATACGCGAGCAAGATGATTAACTCTCCTCCATCAAGTTCATTTTTTTTTTAAATAAAATAAACTCGATAGAGTAAATGTCCCGGTTAGATGTAAACTGGGGTATTCGTGAACCGGATTATACCGATTTCTCCTATCGGGCCGCGGCGATCGAAGCGCGTGTTTACGTTTCAACGCGTGAAGCACGATCTCGCGAATAATGTATGACGTGCGTCGCCTGCCTGACGTTTCTTCTGCGCGGGGGAAAAATAGCGCGACGCGTCACGATATTCTTGACCCGATGCATACTGATCGCATTAAATATGCGCAGAATGCACAGTGCATTTCTGCCGCGCCCGTCTCCGCATCGCTCCGTTTCTGTTTACCATTGATAAATGACTCGGCGCGCGTCGCAACGAGCGAGAGACAAGTACTTTTGAACTTAGGCTGCATATCCTGACTCCGTAGGGATATCTATATTTAATATTTATCCTTGAGACACACACACACACACAGTGTCTCATCGGGTGCACCACGAGTGTGAATATACTTTTGCGTTATAAAAGCGAATCATAATTCTTCGATTGCCTCGTTTACAGCGGAGACCTTGAACTTTATTGAACGTACTTAATCAGTACAGTTTCCACAAGCGGTTCAATTAGAAAAAAAAAGAAAATCAATTGCTCGCATCCTTCTGGTAAGAGATCGCGTAGGCGACGGCCGCGGCGCAGCGGCCTGCGCGAGGGAAACGACGTTGCTCTTGAATCCCCCCGACGGATGATCGGTCGGAGTGCTCGTTAAAGTGAATTATAGACGCTCGTGAAATCATCTTTAATTTAAAAAGCAGTTGGTGTGCGGCCTTCTGGTGTCTGATTTTGCGGTGACGGGTAGAGCACATCTTCCGCCTCGCAGCGCCGACGATCGTGAGATTCGGAGTAAGTTTTCGGAGTCGCCTTAGGACGCGGTTCTTTCTCCAACAAGTGGATAAGCGCAGGAATCCGCGGTCGTAACGCGATCCTCCGCGCTGATTACGCACGATTTATCACGCGTTATCCACGCGTGAAATTTGCCGTTCGCGCGCGCGGATTATGACTCCGCGTATATATTTGCACGCTGTCGTACGATATCTGCGATGATATATGCGCGCCGGGATATTGCGATAGTATTGTGACCGCTTGCTGGTCGCTGATAACGTACCTCGATGGCTCGCGTGTTATTATTTGCGTTCTTTTAATATCCAGCCCATTAGCTGTCGTTCGGGATGGTAATTTGCATAAGCACATTCGAGGAGTGTCTTTCAAGCTGTCAACGTTTAAGAGCAAGAATCTCAATTAAATTCTCGGTGTGTAATTAGACGAGATGTGACCTGCGCGAAATCACTTTTTTCGCTCTTATACTCATTTTTCTCGAAAACCCTCGCTACTCACATTTCTTTTTGTCCCCCTCCCCCTCGTTAAATCCGGTAAAATAATGTCGTGGATTACTTAGCATAATTTTTCAATTATTATTTTTCGATTATCATCTGATAGGCATTATCAGTATGATTGGGCGTAAAAGAATATACGATATAATATGCGCTATAGTAACATCGCTAGATATAACGGATTTAATTACGTAATACGTTGTCTTCTTTCGCGGTGACGGATGCTGATGAATGAACTTTACAACGCGTTTATCCGAGAATTAATGACTCGAAGATTGCGAGATGTGCCTCAAGATCGTTATCGCAATCGCGGATTTCTCCGCGACGGCTGGCGCCGATCTTATCGCGCGCGCGCACGAGCTCGAGCGTCGCGACTGATTAGCGTCACGATTTGTGCGACATACGTGCGTGGCTGACCGCGTAGTCGTCGACTCTGCAGATTCCTCGGGAACAAACATCGGAGTTTGTACGTGCGATTAACACCAGCACCGACCGCTGAAATCGTTCTTTCTCGTTAGCGCTCTCGATATTCGTCAGCGATTCTCACGGTCGTAAAGCGCGCAGAATTGATTTAGAGCTCTCCGGAAGCATTCGAAAATACTTCCCCCGCACGCAATTTGAGGACTTCTCGAGCGATCGGTTTTCGCTTACGTTTCTACGACTTCCATGACAATTCAATTTCTGCTAAATGGACGGAGCCGCGAGTCTCGGGATCATGCTCTTCAATTAAATATTCCCTCATGAATTTTCGATGTCAACGGTGCGCGGTCGATAACGGTTTTCCCGTCGTCCGAATGTAACGATAACGATATTACCCCGTCTCACCCCGAAGCTTCGCAAAATTCTATTTCGTGGAGGATCGGAGTCTAATAGCCGGAACTCATGAATATTTAGATTTAGAATATGGACACATGCACCATGTGTGAAGGATTGTTACCTTTGCTTTCCCAACATCGTGACATTAAAAATAGCATCAACTCGCGCGCGATCTTCTTTATCTTTAAATAGATATATCTGACAAGAATCCAGTATCGCACGCAAATGTTATTTCTCAGTGTGGGAAATATCATGAAATATTATGTGTGTTGGACTTTGGACTAATGGCTGTTAAAAGAATAGGCTTTAAAAAATAATGAATCGGTTTTAGAAATCGAATTTATCTGGTAGATAAAATGTTTTTATAAACGAACAGCTCGATTCCGATTGCTATTCCAGGAATCCATCATTAGAATGATGATTCTGAATCTCCGTGTATCTCTCGCCTGTCCACTCATTCCCTCGCTTGCTCTCGAGCGTCGGGTCCCGCGCGACGCGGCGGCTCGTCGTCGGCTTACGACTGCTGGGTGGTGTGTAATAATAGACGCAAACTCTCATTTGGCCGGTCGGCCAACTACATTTGGCTCGGCCGCGGTCCACTGTTCGCTCCGCGGCGGGTCCGGCTGGCCGGTGGCGAAATTTTTGTTGATTCTACGAAAGAATAAATAAACAAGGAACGAAGCCCGTTCGCTCGTTCGCCCGGGTACTCTTTTTCACGACTGCGCGCGCGGTCCTCTCGTTCTCTCTTTCCGCCGTTGTCGAAGCACTAGACCGGACCGGAGAGTTTTTATTTTCGTGGACGACGAACCCCGGCTGAGTCGCGCAGCCGCCTTTCCGCGACTCGTTTTGCGGTTAAACGGTATTTGTGGAAAGGCGGAAAACTATGTACGCGAAAAGGGTATAGGGAAGGCTCTCCGAATAATCTCGTTATCGCTTCTTAATCTTTTATCGTATAAGAATTAAGAAGAATGTCACGAGGTATGTGACTTTATCTTAACTAGAGCGTTATCTGAACAAGAATCCGTTGTATGGGCGTAGTTCTATTTTATGTTTTTCGAAAATCTTTGCGTAGTCGTATAATCATTCAATCAAAAATCAATAGTTTTCTGTCTGTTTTCACAAGAACGTTATACGCGACCCACAGTCGATTCTTTTTTGCCCGCACATGAAGTATTCGAACCGTCTAATTAATTATAAAAATGCTAATCTTCTTAAGCATCATAAGAGAATTTGAGATTGTTAAGTTCAAGCGTGTTGGACATTATTTCTCGTGGAATATATGTGAGAAGGTCTGCTTTTTTTCAATCGTGATTTGCATTGAAAATCCTCCGGTAGAGGTTGAATCGGACGCTATCGCGTCTAGGCGCCGACGACATTCGTTACTACATTTCGTTACAATGAGTACTCTGTGTTCTGCGATAGACATTTACAGCACAATGGCTGTCTGTAGGAACTGCGGCCGGCACGTTGTAAACAAGCCGTACACACACTGCATCACGGTGTGAGACGAAAGTGTGTGAAGCATCGTACAATACAACTTGCTAATGCCGGCATTGCCGGCTCATATTCGCATATATCCGAGCGTCGCGATGTGGTATGTCGAAGATTATCGAAGTCTTGTTGAAATAGCTTCTCCCCGGAAGTCCTAGAAATTTTCGCGGAAAGTTACATCACGTTCCTGCGCGTCGGTTTCTCATCAGTTGTTAAAGGATAAACGCGTGCTTAATGCTTTCCCCCGATCCATTCTTCCGAACCAATTCTTTCTAGGAATACTTTCGGAGAACTAGAGTCTTTTTTTAAGATTTTATCGGGTAAATCTCGATGTCTAAGATATTTAACGCGTTAAAGTGTTTAATATTTATTTTATTTATTACACACACGTAGTTAAGCGTTTGCGTGATCCCTCAATTAACCCCTTCGTAATTTCCCCGAGTATTATATAGTGGACGCCCTTGCTGTTTCGGACACATCATTTTCGTTTGCAAACCTCGACGCGATCGACGTTTTCAGAACATGAACGAAGGATTGGCTTGTGCTACGCATACATAAATAAATTGGCGGTTTGGGATGAGAGCGGGCAGGAAATTAAAACCCTCAATTAGTGCAACCTTGTAACCTTGTCAGCGAGTTCCTCCTATAGGGAGGTCGATACGACCTCTATATATACGTATATATATATATATATATATATATATATATAAATATATAACGGCAAGTATATAGCGCGTTTACCTTGTCAAATCCCGTTAGCACTGCTGAGAGCAAATCGACCCCTTATTTAATCATGTTACTCGGTTCACTTCCACCGAGAGAAAATAATTAACTAACGTAAGGATTATCGGGGAAAAAAAACTGCGTGGCAATAATATCGATATCTGTGACACTGTTCCTCGTTTTTCTCCCGCGTCGTTTTTCAACGAATCCGAGCTTGCGAAGCTGAACTAATCCGGTAAAAAACCGATCTCCGATCTCGCGGTGATAAAAATCGCGCGTGGAACGAGCGAGTCGCGAAATTAGAACGTTCTGTATGTGGGAAATAAAATTTTATATTTACGGTGATTAAACTGGATTAGTCGATTCAGCTTTCGCCACGGCAAACGAACTTTAATCCTAGTCGCGATTTTTTCCGATTTTTTTTTATTCGAAGCTTGTCGCTTTGCAGAACAGATTTTCTCTCTCTCATAGAAACGACGGGAAGGGAGAATTCAACTTTCCGCGGCGCGTTGTGCAACTCGGTCGATACCGGTCGTCCGTCATGGATTCTTGACTTATGTTCGGATTTCCGGCCGAGGAACGGACTCTAATCCGCGCGATCTCGCGCGAATCCGCGCGGAGGGAACTACGTACCTTCCTTTAGCGTACCGTCGTCGTCTCCGCAACGAAACCAGGCCAGCCGACGCGAAGGGCGCACGAATTCATTATGTGGCCCGCTTTTCGAGCCACGGAATATCTGATCGAAAGCAGTTATCCGGTCGTCGGAATCGTTTTCCCACTTTTTCACATCGCGGACGTTTCCACGGCTGGCTCTTAACCCGTTTTCACAATTCGTATTCGGTGCATCTAAAATTTGGGAAGGGGAAATATATAACAGCGGTTCATTTATACATGTCCTGAGTCGGAAGCGATTTGTTCACCGTTGTATTTTGCCCTCAAATAAGAGCGCGAGAATTGGTTGAGGGCAAACTTTCGGATATTTTATTAGAGGAAACGATGCGAGGGAGATGTATGAGCACATTCCGATTCTGATTAACTTTATTAATAAGGTATGCTGCTCTGCTAGTGAATTATATTATGTGAAGGTATAAAGTACATCGGTTCTGTTATATTTGACGATGTTAAGTATAACGATGCGGCGTCAATCGTAAAATAATTAGAAAAATGAAAAGAACGATTGATTGTTTGCTTCTCGCCACCTCTTCTGCAAAATTAGTCTCGTACAAATTAGCTTCGTGTTCGAAGGAAGCACGGATATCTGTGACGATCGCGGGTCAATGGGTTTTGCGAGCGAGCGAGCGAACGAGAGGGTTGCCTCCTTTCTACCTTGCAATTATTGAAAAAGTGACGACGGTGTCCTTAAACGATTTGAGAGGACGGTGGATTGATTTCTCTGACATATAGCTTCTTCATTTTCGTGCGTTGCCGCGTTTCGACGTCGGGCAAATAATGGCCAGTGCCCGTTTCTATCATTTCTCGTTTGTCGCAATCCGTGATTGCACCGTGGATTCCCGGAGCACAGGCAGAGCACTAACGAACTAATTGTCCCACGGTTATTTTCTTTGCCGCGTCGGGGTCCTCTGCCCTTCAGCCTGATCACCTATTCTGCACCGGTGACGTTTGAATTAATCCTCGGCACACCTGCAGTTTCTTCGCAGTGTCTTTAAGCGTTTCTCGGAGACGAACTTGGGACTTGTCTCGAAGGTACGTAAATAAGTACTCCCGACAGCGGCAAAAAAGTTCGGAGGAGCGAACTCCAATATGCTGATTGCATCGGTGACGTCGGTGATGCATCTTAAGTTGAAAAGCAAACTGTTTTCCTCATTATTCGACTCGCTATCCGCTGAAATGTTATGTAACGCGTACACGTTATCTTTTACATTATTTTTTCACTTAGATGATTATCTTTAAGATGGAATTCAATTTAATGGAAGTAAATCTAACATTTTAACGTAAATATTCTTGATTAATGTTTCTGCGGTTTCTACAATTTCTATAACATTCAATCATAAGGTAATCATAAGTTAATTCTTGGACTATTATGATACATGTCAAGAGCGATTTCTCTCATACGAAACCGCGGACAATTGCCCCTCGCCCCTGTATTCATGCATCAACAGGTGAATGATCGTCCTTAGTTTTCCGCGGTGCGTGTTCTGTTCCGGGCAATGTCCCTCGTACTTCTTTTGATAAGCGACGACCAGGAAACAAGAAGTAACCTCCTCTCGTTGTCGGTCGGAATGACGGGACACCCATGCCTTTGGAGAGCGACAGAAGCGCGGATTACAGGAGGCGAGGGGTGGACAGGGCGGATTGAGGGAAACGAGGAGGAGACAACACGAGAGCGAGATATCAGAGGGTGTAAGGAGAGCGAGAGAGAGAGTATGTGAGAGAGAGAGATGCAGAGCGAGAGAGAGACAGGCGGAGCCGATCAATACTCACGGCCAACCCTGTAGTAACGCATAGATTACCTTATTCATAGCATATCGTTGTGTGTCCGCTCTGCTTTCCCACAACCTGCATTTAACAACGAATTGGAAAAGAGAGCCCGTGGATTTCAAGGGAATCCGCGCGAGACCCTTTCGGGATTCTCCCGAGGTCTCGTTCGGCCCACAATTGAGAGTTTTCTTCCACAGTGGCGACACTACGAAGATTCAATATCGCGCATACAAATTACTAAAATTGATATTATTTCTGTTTATTTGTATGATTATAAATACGCGCGAATTGAAATGTATGTGTACGAAATCAAATCCGCGATCGTTATCGTTGAAATTGTTTCAATGTAATGTCGTATGTTTACGACAGTCGCACAAATGCACCTCACGTGTTGGAGCTTATAGTCGCTTTAACGATCCGAGCGACCGAAATCCAATTCAATCTTTGTTATAAACAATGGACAAATTAGCACATCGGCGATTCGCTCTCCAAACACCGTAACTGATTCATTGGCTCGTTCATTTTCGCTCTTTCATAAAACTGAGCTTTTAAGCTTTTAATTATATTATATAATCTTATTTATATATAATATAAATGTCACGCGAAAACTTCCGTAAGATTTCACACCCTCTTTTTTATTATAACCGTCATATTATCTATCGTTATATCACACCCTGTTATATCTTTTTACACAACTACGTGTTATCACACGAAACAAAACGCGAGGCATATCTCTCGGTTTATATTGCTGGCTTAGATTGAATGAAAGATTTGTAGTGACGCTCTGTATCTCCTGACAGACTTAAAACTAAGCGGGAAAAGGTCGTGGCATTCGTCCGCGGGAGGAAACGTATTATTTCTCTCGTAGTAAGGGTTTACGCATTCCCACGGGAAAAGCGTCACGAGCTTCATGCATCAGCAGCGTGCGTTTTGCGTAAGATAAATAAAACATCGTTATGTGTATTATACCCCACGAGATGATAGAGATTACAACGAGCCGGGAGTAAGCACGAACTATCAGGTGAACTATCAGGGAAATGGTTTTGTCACGGTGAACAACACGACGTTATAGTTAATCCTTGCTTATTGTTAAAGAAAAAAAAGTTAAGCGAAAGTTTGATTTATAACACGATATAATACGATTTCCAAAGATAAAATGTCTAATTGGATATATTTGTGTATAAAACATTTTCGTATATTTTATTAATAGATTTAGAGTTACGGCACATAGAACAAATTAAGTAGTAAAACTCAAGTAGTAAGCAAATCAGCCAATTACAGTGAAGAACTTAAGGCATAACATAAGCGGTAGCAAATCCAAACTGTTGATTTTCTTACTGCTAACGTTTTACTGCTTAAGTTTTTCTATATGCCAAAGCCCTAAGGATTGCGCAAAACACAAACTCGTTTAAATCTTAATTCGTCACGTGAGCCTGTCACGCGTGACGGTTTCGGGAATACGAGAGTACACGACGGAGGTCTAAAAGATGTATCATTTTAAGGGTCCTCCAGAAGTGGCTTGTCCTTCGGGGTCAAGAACATCTATTGACACTCGAACGGGAGTTCGACGAACTCGAGTTTCCTGCATGCTCGGGGAAACGAAAGAGAGAGAGAGAGAGAGAGAGAGAGAGAGAGAGAAAGAGAAAGAGAGAGAGAGAGATATATTGTGCGAGATTGCGTCCGTCCGGTTGCCCGCCGTAAATTTTTCATTCGACTTGCAACTTCCATCGTTCGCGTCCATATCCCCCGGATCAATTCCGCGCCCTCTGCGTCGCCGTTATGCGTTGTCGATGCTCGCGTTTACGCGTTTACACGATAAAAAGGACTTCGTCTGACTTGCATCGCTCTCTTCGACGTACCGATCCGTCGGTTAGGTTAGAAGTCACCGTCTGCAACTGTCGTAACTGTTATGTAAATGTCACTTTGCAGTACTTTTGTACGTTGAAGGAGACTTACTACGCGGAACGTAAACACAAAGGAGACTTGCTGGAAACGTAGAAAAGTTCAACCTCGAGAAAATATGTCTGGTGCACTTTTGATGATCTTTAAGCTCTCGCTTTATTTATTACGTTTTATCGACAACCGATATGAATCATATAGGAAAAAAATGATAGAATGTGCTCTTTCGAATTACGCAATTTTCCAAGCATTTTTCGCGTGTCATTTCTATCCGCTTCTACCATTTCTATTTAGATTTCTATTATCGAGACAACGATAAACTGCAACGGGTCGTGACCTCGTTTTACAATTGCACTTGTGGAATATGATTGAACAAATTTTATCGATGGGACAATTATGATAAATCTGAAATCTATAATAGTGATTTAATAGTGATTTAACACGAAGCACCCAGCACAGTTTTGTAAGAGAGTGTGTTTTTGGAGCAACAAAATTGATTCTAAAATATTTCAAGAGTATCATGTTACTGAAATATTATGTTATTTCTTAATCACGGGGCTATCTGCGTGCGGTCCACAGATAATACGCTGACGCTGAATCTTGATAAACTCAGGGTTATCGGCGTAGTATCAAACATAGTAAGCAACGTGGCGCGGCAAATAAAACGCGTCCTCGATTTGAGAATTAATCTCACCTACTTATCGGTCAACATTTATATTCACTCTTGCACAATTCACTTCTGTCCTATCCGACGAACATTACTTGTCGTTTCACGTTCACGCGTTGGAATATATACATTACGAGCACGTAAATTGAATTTTTAATACTGCCCTAATTTACGCGCATCTTTACATGTGTTTTTCCGGATGTCTCAACCGCGCGGCCGAGGTGTTATTGTTCTAAAAGTGGCGAGAGATTTATTCTAATCTTATGCAGATTGAACAGAATATGGAATTAATAAGTTCAGAATACTCCATATCGATGATTAATTATTGAAAACTTAAGAAGCGGAAAAGATCCTAACAAAGTTCGCAAACTGCGCTCATGCTTCGCTTAAAATTCAATTCGTGCAACCGCGACGATTGGCCGCAGAAGCATGATCGAACTATATAATAGCGTCCACCCTTTTATCGCGCGTTTCATCTTGCTCCTTGGATCGTCCTTGGTTATATCTGCACCTGGGTATAAATATGCGGCGATCAATTTGTCTCTTAACGTGGAAAGGGCATGCATCTTGCACTCTTTCTCTCTCTCTTTCTTTCTCTCTCTCTCTTTCTCTGTCCTGGCAGTACCGGAGGGTAACCCATTCCCCCTGCGCGATCCTTTCTTCCATTCTGCCTTCCGCATGAGTACTTCGTACGAGAGCAGCCTCGAGGGCCACTCGCGCTCTCCCCCACGACTACTCTCCCCTGAGTGCAGACTATTTTTCTTTATTGCAGCTGGGGTTTTCGCATCTTAGCTATACGTGTCACTGCCCCCGCAACGACCATGCCGTTTTCGACAGCCCTCTTTGGGATAACATCTCGCTCGGACACCCTATTATCGTCGGAATGCGATTGACATTGCGAGATTATTTTCACGATTTATCTGTGTATTTATTTTTGCCATCAACCACGCCAGAAATATATGAATATCTATTGTTCATATATATATATATATATATATAATTCCCGAAATATAACTAGACTCTATAACGCAAACAAGATTTGGGCATCGACGCCAATCGTCATCTACACGTGAAGACGATTATTTTGCGAAATAGTAACATGCGCGCGGAATTACGGATAGTTATTGCGACTCGAGCGGCATTATGTCGCCCGTGATTGCGCGAACACGCGCACGTGTGCAGTCGCGTAAAATGCGCGGCGGGCTTCGCGAAAATGCGCGCCAGATGTCGAGCCCGCGGTCGAATTAGCACTTTTATTGCCCGGACGACATTTTTCCCTCCGCGCGCATAAACCCGCCGCGTCGTCGGGGATGTCGAATTTTCCGCGGAGGCGCATCCTACATTCCGGCGAGATGTTGAATTTCTACGCGTTAAATTTGCATCTTGAAATTTACGATCATGACCGTGGAACTGTTCAAACTTTACTCAACTTTAAGTGCACGGACGTTATTCCTTTTTATCACGGTTTTTTCTCTTTCTCATTTAAAACTATCATTAGGCAAATAAACTTTGCTCAAATATTGGAACTTATAAAGCTGAATATATATGGCATTTATATCTAATGTAAGAAAAAAAAACAAATTTGTTTTATTATATATAATATTACATATATAAATGCATATAATAAAACGTTGAGAGGAATATATTTTGATTGCAATGGTTTGAGAGATTAAATGCTTTAAGTGTGTAGGAAAGAGAGATTAAACGCTTTGAGTGCGTAGGAGAGAGAGAGATTAAACGCTTTAAGTGTGTAGGCGTAAGAGTCACATAAAGTTTAGAACGTTGACACGTGAGACAGAAAATATTACAATGCATTAATTGATGCTAAAATGATGCACTATCTATTGAGCTTTATTAGATAAATGTATCCTTCGTGGCACCGCCGCACGTGGAGTACATATACGTTTATTTAACGAGACTTGAAATTTTTTATCGTTATTGCCATATTAACCCCTTTCAGGTGACCGACGGTGAAAGGTCACCGCTCAATTTACACGAAAGTGTCGCTCCCTTGCCAAGTTCGGTTTCGGAGAGGAAACGTCACGAAAATTGAATTGGCTTTTCCCCTCCTCTCTCTCCCCGGTACCGGCCTACATTTCGCCATTTCCGATGTTTTCTCATGTCCAGACGGATTAATGCCTTGGAAAATTGAGAATCCGCGCCTGAGAAAACCGGATATACCCGCGTCATATCTTCAGTAGGTACACGCCTTTCTCGCTTTTTCGATGTTATACCTTCGCCGATATTGATGCGAAATCGTTTTCTCGAAACTGTTCCTAACAATTTGTCCCCTTAATTTTTTTTACAAGACATAATAAAATATCTTGTTTCGTATAATTTAAAAAATAAAACGGCAAAAATATTAACGTTCTTAAAAATTACGTTAATTTTGAATATTTAATCATTGTTCCAATTAAAGACGCGAAATGTTAGGATATTAATCATACATATAGCGTCTTGTAAAATCTGTGTCAGATTTTGCCGCCTCGTATCTCGAGGCGATCTAATTCGATAAACATATGACCGTGGAAAACAGCGGCGCGCGCCGCGTCCCGATCGAGGGTTAAATTATTTCCCGTTCTTGCGCGAGCCACGTGATTAATCATCCTCATACCGAGGGCGGCAACGGGCGAGCCTTCTAAGATCGACGTTTTCGGCTCCGGTGACCCGGAATAAGAGAGGGCCCCGCGCGCCGGTAATCCGCGCGGTCGGCTCGGGATCTGACGATCGATCGGCCGTGGTGTTCGATCACCAAGACTCAATTCGGTCACTCCTTGCCATTCGGCCTCGGTCGACCCGCGATGGTCGACTAAACCATCAACGGCGAACGGGATGGTTCTTCATCCTGCGACGCCGTACGCGCTTCGTCACCGATCGATACGCTCGCGCCAGCGTAGTAGAAAAGACGTCCTGTCTCTCTTTCCCTCTCCCTCTCTTTCTCGCTCCTTTCCCCGTAAGCCTCTGTCACGCGAGCGAACGTTGCTGCTGCAATTCGGAAGAACTCGTGGATCGGATTAAGCCCGATACTTTCCGATCCGTCTGACACTCGCGTTTTCTTTTAGACAATTTAGTACATTTACGGGGGACTTCGCAAAATTTGTATTCCTGCTTCACCCAGTGGGATCCTTCATCCTGGGAAGGATTAATCTTCTCTTGATGTAACTTGGAACACTTATCCTTCCTTAATTAACATTTCGCATTTCGGTTTCGAACATAACGAAGCTGTAAGAGGCTTCGTAATTGTTTTGATTACACATACGTATTCTCAGAACTTAATATTGTACCCATTAGACTTGAATAGTAAATTCAAAGAGACGCACTTTGCTAAAATAAAAATATTTTTATTACTATTAACTTACTATTAATGAAAGTTAGTCTTATTGGGATCGAGACTAAGCAAACAAAGCAGACGAACACGAATGAACAAATTTACTTCGTTGGCGTGAGTACGAACTCAAATTTGCTTTGGTAAAAAAATTCGTCCCGTCTCTTATTGGCACATCAAAGGAAAAGCGCTCACTATATTTGTTTCGTTCGTAAATATTCGTTCATGATTGTTCATTCGCGCTAATTTGGTCTGGACCTTTTAGACAAGTTTGCGCGCACTGCGGTTCTGTTCATTTCGTTTCGATTAATTTGGAGTCGTTCTCCGAGTTTATGTTAATCAACGTGTCGTATGTGATTCTCTCGATAAATTAGATCGCCAACATTAATTCGCGCGGCTTAACTTCTGGTAGAGAGAAAGGCAGGAAGGGACGAGCTCTTCGACCTCCACCGCGTTATTTCAATTTTTTCATCTTGCGCCGCAGATCCGCGTCGAACACAACGGCAGCGGCAGCAGCGTGCGCAAATTGAATTTCATTTTCCCCATCTTCAATCGCCGTGTCGCGCGGTACTTGCCGTAAACGCTCCGTGCATTAAGTGGCAAGTGCATTCTCTGTGATTCATCTCGTCTGGCGGATAAAGCGTCTTTGCAACGCTCGCGCGAGTTTAACGACTGTTGATCTCCTTTTTTAAAATACGTCGTTTCTTCCATACATCGTATGTCTGGCATAATAATATAATAATAGGAAACCTTTGCAAAGGCGCGCCGTAATCAGCTTTCGTCCCACCTCGGTACCGAATCTCTCCTCACCATCCCGCGTTACGTCAGTTATCGCATTACTCGCGATTCCTCTAAGCATTTGCATATTTCGCAGTGCGCGACATCGTGACACGTCCCGTTAATCCGCGATCGATGCACGACGATTTTTCTGAACGTCAGGGATCGCGCAAACGTTGGGACAAAGGTGACTCTCCTCTCTCTCTCTCTCTCTTTCTCTCTCTCTCTCTCTCTCTCTCTTTCTCTCTCTCCTTTTATTTCGGCAGCACGTGTGCACGCTCATTTTAACAATACGGGCTCATCGATGTGTTCGCAACGGGTCGTTTCATTTTTAACATCGACTGACATTCCTCGCTTTCTCTCCCCCTCGCCGTTTTATTCTTCGTGCACTCTCAGGCGATGCACACAGCGTTGTGCATCGGATATGCACAAGTGAGCGCACATCTGCGAGGCCGTCGCGTTTTTCTCCTCTCCGCGAGACGTGAGAAACGTGTCTCTTGACATGTGCAGCATATTTCGGACGAGCATCCGTGTCTCGCAATCTCGGGGTCGGGCTTTCCGCTACGCGACCCTTGAGTTCTTCAAATTCCCGACCATATTTTTTTACATATTTAACAGAAAAATTAATTTTCTTTTAAATATGTACAAAAAATGAACGAGAATGTGAGGAACTATTTAATTTAAATATTCCCGCAAGATATTCGAGCAACTCAGACAAGTTATGGCATGCAATGACAAATTTTCAATGATGACACATATAAGTGCACAAATTATAAGCACGTATTATATTATATTTAATTGTATGATATTATAATTAGTCGATAAATTTCTTTTTGGAATTAAACTCTTCAAAGTTACGAGAAAGGCTTTTCAAAGATTTTTGAAGTTATATCACTAGTTGCTGTACAAACGATATTTGGCGCGTGCCGAGTGTGAGTTGGCGAGATTACGTTAATAAGGAATAAACAACAGTTATTTTCTCGGCCGTGACTCACGCGGAGATTAACTTCTTAAGTATTATAACAAAGCTTACGAAAACGATTATAACTGGCTCTATGTCTCAGCAAAGTAGCGATACAAAGACGACGATATGTCGTAAAACCTTCTCGAAAAGGCGGCTGCTGGATATTTTCGCATCAGCAGAGAAGGTGTCTATCACTGCTCTATAAATGATTACTCGAACAGTAAAGTGTCGCGACAGCGATCGTCTTTCTCCATCGACACCCACCTACCTACTTACCTTACTTATCCGGTGCGAGTAAATTATTGCGAAAGTACGCCACTCGTGCCAGAAAAACCGATTCCTGGTGTCGCGCCAGAACACCTTCGTTCTCCGCAGAAATCTTTGTGTTCTTCGTTACGGCTGTCGCGACAGAGGAGATCTCTCATCTGCCCGGGAGAGAAGCGAGAGAAGCTTGCGCTCTGTCCAGTCGGTAGCTAAACCCGTTGCCGGTATGCGCCAGTATGCGGCAAGCGTAAAAAAATAGTATTTTTGCATCAAGATATAAGGATAATTACTGAATTAGAGTGTGAATGATGGAAACAGTTAGAAATTATTATACAGTTAATTATACCGCGATTAACAGCGATGCTTGTGCTATTTTAAGTTATTCTAGAAACCGAATACCTACATTCTATTTTTAATACATTTGCAATGACGTGTGTCTATTACCGCATTATTTTAATAATCGTTTTCGAGTAAAACGTCCTGATCAGTAACGTCAAATGGCTAGAGCGCGTCGCTTCGCGAAGCAACGTCTAATGCGAATTAGAAGTGGCAGAGAAAAAAAAGAGGAGAAGAACGGCATTCGCGAATGAGATCTCGTCGTTTCGGTTTCTAAATTTAGCCGGTTATGAATGGATCGGCCCGTCACCGATACGCGACGATCGTCTATGCGCATTTATTTAAGTATGAAAGCGACACGACGAGACTTCCGAATTTAAAATAAGGACCAGCAATCTAAGTATCCCATTTTTCAGATGAGATACATCTCGAAATTATTGTGTTTTTTGTTTTTCTTTTTTTTTTTTTTTTTTTTTAATTGGGATCTTATCTCGAATAGAAACGCGATTGCTCCACTTTTTATTTCGTTCTTGTATTTCCATACCAGCTGAAATCGCAGAGGCTTCGGCGTGATTCGACGAAACGTGCGTCCGCGGATATTTCGCGGGCTCGTCCTTCCCTCGAACAACTAATGAATCGCGCTTAATTGCCAGCATGCAATCATATTTAATCGTAATTAATCGCGCCGGGCGGATGTTGATTGTAGCCGTGGCTCGCTACGATTTCGTATCGATTCGACGCGCACCTAATATTTGCATACGCTTGATAAACGGAGCGAAGGATATAGCGCTAATCCACCGGACTGGTTGCAAACCAATACCTAACGTTATGAATAATGAGAGATGATTATTTCTTCAAAGTATCTCGGCCTTTTAGAGGAGTGTTCTTTTAAAAAGTGTGAATTCGAAATCGCAATCTTTTCCTTATACATCATAAAAATAGATATATATGCGAAGCAAAATTATTTAACATTAGAAACTAAGGTGTCTCAAGTTAAACTATAGATGTGTAAATAGAGGATAAAGATTCTACTGCAACATTTACGTTACTTTCGATATAAATAGAGGGATATTGATTCAACGTATATCCAGATTCTATTCGTGGCGCACCAAGATTAATTATTTCGAGATAAATAACGGTCCAAAGACGGTCGGTAAAATCAGTCACGTGTCTCATGAAAGTACGATGGACGGATATCGTAAATATCGTATATATATGTACGATTTCGGCGACTGTAAATAGAGCACAGATCTTGGACCGCCGTCTCAGTGGAACGAGATCGATTAGTCATCTCCTCGTCTTGTTTGGAAACGTTCCATGCGTGCTGGAACGCGTTCTCTCACGCCTGCTAATATAACCGCGAGAAATCATTGACTCGTGTCACGTCAACCATGATCCAAATAGACACTTCATGTTCTCACAAAAGTTGAATCATCGCTGGTAAATACGCGTACTACAGATCTCCAGATTATTTCGGTACCTAATTCACTGCGATGCAACATTAAATTTCCGTGAAAGAAATGAATGAGTAATTAGTCACGCGAGGACGCCAGGTGTTCTTGTATTATAAGAGATAGAAAATTAGCCACTTCTTTGTTGGCTAAACTTTAAACGACACGAATAGATAATAGAATTCTTTTGTTAGATTTCAAACGGAGTTTACCTAGTAAATGCTTTATTTTAGGACAAACCATTGAAATGTAAGAATATTATATTCAAAATCACAGAAATTATAAAATTATAAAAAAACATGGCATTTAATCAAATTTTTACTATGGAAAATTTAACTCCAAATTTTTTAAAAAATCCACGAAAGTTTATCGAATACTTTGCGGCTCTACATAAATTTGTATTCATTAGCCAATGCATCGTCGTAAATATTTATCGAGAATTTTTATCATTTTTTTCTTATTACGATACAATTATTTAATTTTCTATCCCCATTTTTTATCATCGGAGAATAGCAATGCTAAACGATTCGAAACGTATTAGTGTCGATCTTCGTTTCTCCCAACTCGAACGGGGCCGCTCGTGCTTTTTCCTTCTTTCCGCCCCGCCACGCCCTTCCTTTCGTTTCCTGCCGGTCGAAAGCTTCTAAAGTTCAGGAGTCAAAGCCAGCCGCGGCGTAACGGCGTCAAAGAGCTTTTCCGTCGCTTTCTCATCATCGTCGCTATACGCCGCCGCCGCCGCCGCCGCCGCCGCCATCGTCGTCGTCATCACGCTCCGAAACGGAGTTCCGTGCTTTTATCACACTTACCGCGATATGCGCGCCTACGACGTCGCGGTCTCGCACGATCGAACTCACCGAAATTCGTGTGCTCGTGACTGAGCAGGTTCCACTCCGGGATTCGATAATGAAAATAGAACACGAAGCGAAAGCTATATTTACAGACGTACGGGATTTGAAAGACAATATATATACGTAAAAAAAATAGCATATAATATTTAATAATTTTAACCGACGCGTAACCGTAATAATCTGCTTTCTCTCTCTCTCTCTCTCTCTCTCTCTCTCTCTCTCTCTCTCTCTCTCTCTCTCTCTCTCTCTCTCTCTCTCTCTCTCTCTCTCTCTCTCTCTTTCTCTCGCGACGTTATCCCGATTGGCTCGCTCGGTTTTATAATGCGAAAAGTCGGCAGTTTTTCGGTGTGGGATTTTATTTGTCCACGTATAACGCCGAACGCGGTTATCGAGATACGAGCCAATTCAAAATCAATAAAACTTGATCAGGCTGTCGCGCTATTCGCCCGCGGTGCGTCGAAACAGCACACGGTACACCGGGACCGCATTATCGCGTACACTCGCACATATATACAGCTTTCTACACATATCCGAAATCGTATGTGCGTACGCGCTATGGGTATGCAATTTACGTCCACCACTGAACTGAAACTCAATGCAACGATAGGTAACAACTTTTTATGTCATTAGCTACTGCCAACGACACTCAATTAAAAGAACAGAAAAAAGTCAATAGCGGAAACCTTCGAGAGATAATGGGCTGTTATCATCAGGTGAAATTTTGTTAACTGGCGCTGAAATTTTAACCAAACCGTTGAACAGAATTAATTGCTTTCTTCATAAAAACTGTTGAAAAAAACAGCTTGTAATCCCTTAAAGCAAATGTAAATCTAATTATCTTGTACCTCAAGGCGCACTGTTATACTTGGGCGTTACGAGTAGGGAGTAAAAACTGGGAAAAACGAAAGTACTCGACAACGTGCTCTTTCGGTGAAGAGGCAAAATGAAACGGCAGAATTTCTTCGCGTTAATTTAATTAATTTTTATCGCGTGCTTTCGCACATATTGAGAACGGCGACATTAGACGGGATTGCCGCTCGCAGGTTTAATTCCAAAACCGGTGCCTGGTAACGAGTTAATTAATTAAGTGGACTTTCGGATATATCGTCCAATCGTGAATGCGCATCAAATTGGGCTATTCCTCCAGCAACGCTGACGCGCATTTCCATCTTTGTGATCCGATTATTGCCAGCGGCGGTACAAGATTATTCCGCCCCCCCCTTCCTGTAAAACTTGCAACGTGAAACTCAACAGATGTTATTTAAGTAAGTATTTTTTGGAAAGAGCACAAAATATCCGTTCGGACATCCCATTGAACGAAACGCTAGGCTAATCGAGTTAAATTTTCGGCAGGATGCGTTTCTCTCGTCTCTTGTCCACATATACATTATCATCTGTGATTATTCGAATAATTCATGTTGAGAATGGAGCATCAGTCGCGTATGCGTTATATAGTTTGCAAGGCAAACGATGCTGCGAGCTCCCTGTTTACATCGCGATCTTTGTCGTCGCACGAATGTTTCGTCGTTTGTACTCGTTAACGTCGGCGCCGTTTGATTTACATAACCTTTACTGCATTTCGCACTCTAGGTGAAGTTATAACGTGTCGCATAAAAAAGTAATACCGTATATATAATGTATGTGTTGATATTTTTAGCTCGCTAAAGGAGAAAGATTATCGGAGCGAACACCGCATAGCTCTCAAGGATCTCCAACTAAGTGTAATTGATTACCGAGTTGTACGACTATATTTGAGAATCAGCTGACTTCTTTCACGTGCTTCTTTCATGACAAGTATATCGAAGTATACTCCGCGTATCGTTCGCTCACGTTTGACAGCGACAATGCGATTATCTGCAACTTACGCAGCGGGATCGGCGTTATTACGTATAAAGGCACACGTGCGCGCAAAAAAGAATGGCTGCTCGGTGTTCGTTCTGTGATCTTGCAGTTTCAAATTTTTCGACGCGCACGAGAACATTTTTTTGCGAGCGCATATGTCGCAAAATAGATCTCGCATTACTCCGCGAATAAAGCGCGAGAGCCAGGCTTTTGCCCTAGAACGAAATAACTATATATAACTATCTTTCACATCCTCTTTTATTCTCTTACCTCGACGAAAAATCTGTGCTAAAACATGGTCTCTCTCAAGCTGACGTCTTTATCCCTCGTGAAAATGCGTGTGGGGAAAAAAAACGTCGTAATTGGATTGTTTGGAGGAACTCGTCAGCTCGACGCGATTAAATAATCGCGTTTATCCACGCGGTTTATTATGCGAAAATCGGTGACGTCGACACGCCGCTGACACGGGGATCGCCGAAGATTATTCAGGGCTTAGTAACATTATGCGGTTATGCAAATAAAGCGTTAACCGGCCGTGCGGCTGCATTTCGTCAGCCGCCTTGATCGAATCCTACGCCGGTGCCGTTCCGCTTACGGCATTGACCGTCAACGATGCGGCTGATAGTCGCGCATAACGCCGTGCGGTTATAGTCACGTGGAGATGAATGCGGCGTTTCTCTCCTGCAGGAGCGAAGCCCCGTAGCTGCGGAGCAACGTAATCGATACGTTCTCTCTCCCTCTTATCGTTCTCCTCCCTCCCTCTCTCTCGCTCTCTTTTTCTCTCATTCATGCTTTAGAATTTATTCAACCTAATCGATGACTCGATTTGAAGAAATCATTTGAGATGTATTCGTTAATTGTTCAACCGCAACGATCGATCGATAAAAATTACGAAGGAAAATGTGCTTACATGTATTATATATTCCATTTTGCGTTTTCGTTTGCATTTCGTAACTTTTCCTCGTAAAAGCAGAACATGAAACACTGCGGATTAATTCTAAAACGCTTCGAAGAACAACCATCTGGCTTGACTTATTTATCTTTACCTTGTTTTTGCACCACTAGTAAAGAGGATAAACGCGATGGGCTTATTTGCTAACGTTCTTAACGGAGTTCTTCGGAAAGTGAATCAAAAATTCCAAAAAACGTGATTTAAGAGAAAGGGCTTTTTTTTTAACTGCAGCAAAATTTTGAAATAAAATAAGACTCGACACAGTGTTGCGACATTCGTCGACAAAGTCGTTGCGTTTAACTGGGCGATCTTTTATTATTCTTTCTCCGAGTGATATTTAATGAAAGAGATTCGCTCGTAAAAGTTGCCCGCCGCGATGCGTTAAAGCGTTTTCGCGCTGATAAGTTAAACCGGTTCTACAATACGTTGCAAACGACAGCAACTGCTATAGTTGAAAAGTGTTATTTCCACGTCGCGCTTGTCAATTGCGGTTGTCAAAAGAAAGTTGGCGAACTTTTAACTGTTTTGGCGACAGTAACTGTGGTAATCGGCAATCAGAATTAACACTTTTCAACTAGCAGTTGCCATCGTTTTCGACGTATTGTAGAACCGGCTTGAGGTAAACGTTGTTTCGATCGGCCGCGTATATCGCGCAGCGTCTTGTTGGACGTTCCACGCCCGAGTAAAACGTGTCAACGTGGCGACGGCGGTGGAAGGCACGCGTATCCGACGCGTACAGATAATTATGTGTCAACACAAGTACGGAAGCGCGCCGTACTTACAATTAGTACTCTGACCTGCCTGCCTGCAGGCGCGCGCCACAAGCTTTCGTTTTACCGACATGACGACATCTTGGTACGCGACGAATAATTTATGCCCAGATGCGATTGTGTACGTGTTACTTTCTTCTTCTTTCCGCGTTTATCTCTTTGAAAGCAGCGCGCGTCGCCTACTTACATTTACATAACAGCCTATTTACGTTTATGCAACAATTTATACATGGGAATGCGTGGAAGGGTAAGAAGGAATAATTTAAAGCTTGGAATCATTTATGAGACCTAAGAGCAGTAGCGAGTCCACCTGACGCCCTTGGCCTGTGTAACGTTACCTGATTCATTACCATTATCTGGTAATGCTCTCGTTTCCGTTTTACGCCATATATACTGGCAACCATCCAGCTCGCCAGGCTTTCGCTACTGTGGTATCCGAGGGTAAATTATCCAGCTCGTTCCAGCAAATTTCAGAATTTGCATCGATTCAACAGTAAGAAGATACGGACGTCGAAACTTTCTATTCGGAATAGGAACTCGCGAGCTTGTAGAAAAAAAAAGGAAGGAAGAGAATTAGGATCGGGACAAGTAAATTGGCTGAACCAGGAACGTCTAGCCAGCGGGCGAAGTGTCTAACATCTCGCGATACATTTCCGCCGAGTCCGTCTGCGTCTGTCTGTTTCTTGTCAATGGCTCACGGGCGCAGGTGCGCCGCTTAAAACTGTGGAGTCCCTGCGGCAGTAGCGAAGGTAAACTCTATCCAGTGCTCGCCATCGTATATCCGTTTTGTCGTAGAGCGAGCAAGATGAGAAGTATGAGACAGAGAGAGAGAGAGAGAGAGTGAGAGAGAAGGGAGGGAGGGAGAGGAAGAAAGAGAGTGTGAGAGAGAGAGAAAATAGGAGGGAGGGAGAGGGATAGGCTACATGGCAAAGCATAGCGCAGCATAGGCAGCTATCGTGAGGTACGCGGATCAATATTCCGTCCGGTCCATCCTCTGACCCTATATATATTTTCTCTCTTTTCCTCTTACTTGCGTATCCCACCTACCGTCGTCGTCGCTACTGCCTCGTCTTTCTTTGCCTTTCTCGTTATCACCACCCCCGCGCACGTCCTTCCTCGCCACGTCGCTTTCTTCGCTTTTCAGCGCCGCGCCACTCCACCTCAAATCCATGGCCCTCCAGGCGGCCGCTAAAGCGACCGTCGGTATCTGCCCTTCTTCCCTTCCTCCTGTGTATTTGGTCAGAAACGTGGCCTCGTGAACTTGGTTAATTTTTGCGGCTTTTGGAGCCTTCCTCGGTAATCTGGCACTTATTCCAATGACAAAAACGTATTGTTCGTTCATCGACGATTAACTATCACTAAGATCTCAAAGAAACGAGAAGAATACGCAGCTTATGATATACAAATTAACTGTATCGCGCTCCATTTTCGCGCTTTTATTTAGAGGAAATTTACTTTGTGAGTAACAGTTCCAGTCCTTCTCAGCCGGCAATTGTCCGGACAAATTAAATATTCTTTCGTAGAGATAATGCTCGGAGAGATTGCGATAAATTGTGATTACCGGCGACTACAAATGTCAAAGGTTATTTATAAATCGTAAATGTTCCGTGTTTCATGCAACTGCAAACAAGCTCTTGTTTTAAAAGAGCATCAAGAGTTGTGACTTCGCTTTTACACGCTGCGCAGCCAGTTATGTCACCTCGGCGACCTATATATTCCCTCTGTCTTAATTTATCGCGTCTCTACTTCTCATTTATTATTTCATTTCCGCTTTCCCTTGTGTCACTTTCTTTCCAAAGATGAAACGACCATCGAGTCTACACGAAGTCTCGATTGCCAAGCGGTATTAAGGTGTTGCTTCGCTTCGACAAAGTGCCCCCTTTCACTCTTCCTATTCGCCTTATTTTTTTATTATTTTTTCGATTTTCTCTCTATCCAGACGTACACGTGTAGTTTGCAAGTCAACTCGTCAAAATTATTATTTCTACTTTGTATTTTGCATTTATTTAAATCAGTATTTTTTAACGGTTGCATTTTATATAAACATATATATATTTACGTATGTGTACATTTTTCTCGCACCCGCGGTAATTTTTTGTCCTCCGCTTCGCTGTCTTCGTGTCGGTTCGCGAATGGCCGCTTATCCATTCACGTCCATCGAGTCACCGTCAGCCCGCTACTTTCCTTTCGACGTATGCCTGGAAATGGCAGCTGTCGCATCCGCTGTCAATTATCGTGTCGCGGATTCTAAAAGGTTGGCTTTACAACCACATCGATTCCGGTTCGACATTGATCGCCGCGCATCTATATAGACTCCTTTTCTCGTTTCGTCTTTCCTCGTGATCGGATTTGTAATAATAGAAATGAGATTATATACCAAGTTTATTAACAAGGGGGAAAAATTGACAGGATTGTCGGAGCTCGGAGATTACCTATTAATGACTTACGCTCCTTTACGCAAATGCGTCTTTGATATTACTTTCAAGTTTGATGATATTTCCATCTTGAATTTTCCAATAGAATGAAGATATGATTATGATATTGTAAATTTCTTAATCTATTTTTTTTTTTTTTTTATACCGATGAGGTTCGTCAATCAAATTAAATCCAATCTGATATTAGAAGAAAGAGTTATATAGACATTCGCGCTCGTAATAGTATGATGTCTTCGATCATTTAATATTCGGTGCCCGAATGTAAGTTTATCGAGTTATATCCCAAGTAGGTCGCGGAATTGGTTTTGGCATTCTCGGTTATTTAACAAGCCGCTATCAATTATAATAAAGGGATCTAAACGACGAGTTGTGAAAAAGAAAGAAAAAAATTCTTTTTTTTACCCACAATCATTAAGAATACCGAATTCTGTGATATGTTTGAATGTGTCAATTTTTATCATTGCAAATCAAACATAACGAAGCAATTATTATCAGGGATATTTGAATACTGTTCGACGTTATCGCATTGAAGTTTGCGCCTCAAATATAACCAAATGGTACGTGGCGTAAACACGGAACGTAGAAAGGACTCTTCACCGTGTTTACATTAGGCGCTATTTTGGACAAAATCAAATTGCCAATCACGCGGGCGACAGGGCCGATAGTGTATGGAAAATTCAGCGCGAACAGTTCTCACATGCATTGTCATCGGAAACGTCGCGCGGGGAGTATCTATCGTCTCGTGATTGGTAGATTTCAATCTGCGAAGATTGCTTGCTGTAATTGGTAGATTCCTCGTTTGCATCCAACTCATGGGAATCTAATAATTACAGCTTGCGCGTGAATCAGGCCTTAATGCGAAGATTCTTCCGCTCAATCTTTATGAACTCTACACTACCTACAATCTAATTGCTTTTATAATTCATCTAATTTTTTTAATTGCTTTTAGCCTTCAAAACTAGAGATACGAAGTATACTTTTCACATATCTTTGCGATCAAAGTTGCAAAACCGTGAAAAAGTTACGCATCAGCCGTTCTTCGGAAGTAGAGCAAGGAACTTCGTGCCTGCGAGAGATCCTGCTTATTTTTTCATTTAATAGATATTCACTTCGGGGAGGAAGAATATGTCTTTTCTAAAGCGGATTTTTATCAATAATTTAGATGCGCAAGAATTATTGCAGTCATTTTCGATGTAACGCGGAATGACAATAAACATCGGGCTAATCGTGCGTTGTTCACGACATAATGAGATTCTGAAAGGATTACGCGATCGTCGCGTCATCGGTCGACGGGTTACGCTCAACACTCGTTCTCATCAAACGAGCTTTGGTATTCCACTTTGCGGAAATTCTACGTAAACTGTTTGCGCGCTGCGTTTCGATCTGACGAGAGAAAACAAGGTGCTCTAGTAATTTCCTTCTCCAATTTTGCGTTCAATTAAAAATTTAAACGCACGAATGTGTATCAATTGTCCGTTATTCGCGATATTTTTTCTGAATATATCGAAATACTTGGCGGTTTGGATAGGAACGTTATATGCAAAACAGTCATTAATTGGAAGTTCACTCCTCGACCGTAGTAATTCTTTGTTAATTTACAAAATGGCAGAAAGCTTTCATATTTTCATTTCGCTTTGAATGTTTGCGCAAATGTGGTCGACGCTATCATTTTATACCATTTTGCATTGACGGCAAATTGCTTGTTAGAGGCTTATAGTTGTCATATACAACAGTCGAGTTTATAATTACGACAATAACATCGAATGTAATTACTCAGCCGTAAGTAATATATCGTTCACAGTATACATTTGAAATATTCGCGCAAATAAACATAGCAGGTTCTCCCTTTCCTGTTTTGTTTGCGTGCAGAGAGACGCAGTTTCCCTTCTCCTCTATCACTCTGTGTCAGAGACATGGCAAGGCAATCATACCTGACTCTCTCTCTCTCTCTCTCTCTCTCTCTCTCTCTCTCTCTCTCTCTCTCTCTCGAATCGTGAAATTTATTACATCTTTGGTGAAGCTAATAATCGACATTAAAAATATATTCAGCACGATGATTTATCGAAAAGAAGTAAGCAATCGAATATTTCTCTCATTTCTGAGAAAACGACGGTAAATAACGTGCAAATGCGATGTTTTGATTTTTACATTGTGAATCTTATTGTTATTTTGCAGTGAAACGAGGAAAGAATTATTGTGCCGACTTCGAGAATACGAGGAACGAAAAAGTAAATAATATAATGAAAAGCTTCTTTTGCATGATGATATTGATTGTAATATCGTCGTACGAAACATATAGGATTAAAGATTGTCGAGCAATTGCTTAAATAGCAATGATGAACGCAGCAACTTTTAGGTGAGAGACTTTCTTCGACCACGTGGCACAGATATAGTCGCGCATATGTGAAACAATGCACTGAAGTCGATTATGTTCTCACTTTAATATCCAATATCAAGATTAGTACTATGGAGCGCGTTGTTATACGATATTAAAGCAGTTCGCGGCGACATTATTTAGGAGGGAGAACTCGAGTAATTTAGGGCACGTAATTAATATCCTTGCGGCCGTACGTCCATATACGTCTCGCCCACGTTGATCGCTATCCTCCCGCAGATACGCGACGTAAAAGCATCGTCCGTTATACGTAGATACGTATATATATACATTGGTATAAGACTTGATTGAACGTTTCCCCAGTTTTCGCGGCGACCGAGTTACCAGGTATCGACTTTCGGAACTATCGGTTACCCGAGCTTTTCCCTAGATTGAATATTCAAATTAGTTGTTGTGTTCGAACCGCGAGGAATATATCGCTCTTCCGCTTAATTTCGAGCGGCGTAATGCCGCCGATACCGCGGGGGAGATCAAAGGTCTCGAAAAAGTGGTTACCGCTTTACGGTGTAGAGTTTCTTGCTTTGTCCTCCAATCTCGCAATGCACTTACACTTTTTCCTCGGTGCAGCTCCGCATCCGCTTATACATCCGCGCAACCGCGTGCAGCTGATAAACTTTGCGGTGAAACGTTAAGACGAGTTAAGGAACGCTTTGCATCCTATCTGAATAGATAAGCTTTTGAAACGCAATTACTCTCTTTATTCTTCGAGACGATCTTACAAAAAAAGACCTCTCCAGTTGTAGAAAATTCTAAATTCAGCGACAAACACGTTTACAGTATATAGACAATAAAAAAAAAATTATCATTTGATACGGTGAATATTATATCGAGAGAATAAATTATCTTTAACGTTACAGTGGACTTTAAAACTGGAAGCATCACACAATGACACCGATGAATCAGTTATTCATACAGGCGGTTCATCAATATTGAGGAAGTAAATGGAACTTACAGCTGCTTCCGAGATGGATTGCGCTCGCAAGAATTTTATTTTCTATCGCGCCATCAGTTTTCGCTGGGTGCACACAACGAGGACTGTATGACGAGTGTGTTTATATAGTACTTTATAGCGAGAAATAACTGAGCTTTTCATTCACGAACGAATACCGAGAGTAGATCAAAGGATCGAGATGTTACGGAAAATAGACATTCAAATAAAGGAATTGGATTGAATAATCGAACTTCTCTATTCAATGCTTGGCGATTCTTAGATCTTTTGATCAATTTTTAGATTGTATTCTGACGAATGTCTGGTTGCAAAGTCTCCAAGTTGTGAAATAATCGTAGGTTTTTTTTTAACTAACTCCTTACTACTTTAAAAGACCGGTTACAAAGAACAAATTATTTTTATTACATTTTGTGAAAGCATGTATTGCTTTATTTTAATATATATTATATAATCCAGTATGATTCATACGACAATTTAATCATATGTTGTATAATTCATTTTTATCCATCTTATGTCTTTCCTTATGCGTTTCTTAATTTATATTAACCCTTCACCCGCAAACCTGGGTCATTTATGTCCGGGCGAAACGCAAACGTAGTTGTAACTTTTGAATACAAATTATGTGAAAAAATTAAATTGTTTATAATTTTATGATTGATATTTCAAAGTGAAGCTTTGAAACACCTTCGTGAATTTTTTCAGATTTTTTGCAGCCCTTTAACACTAAAAAAAACATCAGGACCCAGGTTTGCGGCGTAAAGGTGCCAAAAAAACCTTTGCGGGCGAAGGGTTAACATTATTGCGATGCCACTTTTCGTATCAAACGCGAAGATGTCAGTTCGTCTTATTTTAAGAGTACGAAATACATAAGAAAATTTAAACAAAGTAAGCAATTCGTCCAATTACAGCCGAGCATATTTTTCTCGATTTAATCTTTATATTTCTTGAGAATTTTTTTAGTTGTCCCGTTTATTGCTTCAATTTTTTCATGTGTCTCCGGTCTAATGAAACAGCGAGACCGAAAACGTACGAAGGAATTTAAGTAATAAACAGTTAGGGAATCGACCAATCGCGATCATTTTCGAGAACGGTAGGTCAAACCAGATGGCAATAGGTAAATCTGGTATATCTTCTTTATTTAGTTGGTACACGACATCTTTGCCCTTTAGCAATACTGCTGTAACTATAAATACCATAAGGACATTTATGTAGTATTCAAGTCTTATAAAACGAAGAGTAAGTTTGGAAACTTTTAACGTTCAGGTTGGTTCGTCTACGATTTAAGGTGAGGCAAACAGATATTACTTACCGTCTCCATATAATACATTCAATCAACATGATTAATGAAAATGTGGTATTTGACCCAGGATTACGTTGATCAAATCTTTAGATCTTTGAAAAATACTTTCATCGTACAATTTTTCGTTCGCAATGGATGACTATCATCGTCCGGCGACTAATCATTTTTTGGAATCCAACTCGTCATCTTGTGCGGCACTGACAGCTTCGGAGGCGGTATTCATGTACGAGAATTCGAGCAATGACATACTCGAATGTGAAACGGAGAATGAGGAGGACGAGAACGAACAGCCGCAGGATAACGACTCGCAAACGTCCACTCCGTCGTGCGTTTCAAAAATGGATTATAGACTGCCGAAATATCGCAATAACGTAAGTCCCGCGATTGACAAGATTGTGCGAATAATGAACATGCCGAGCTTGATAACCTCTCAGGACTCGTCCAGCGGCTTGCCGATGAATTGCATTTTCTCGCCCGGTTATTGTTGCGACGGTAACGAGAATTTCGCAGTTCCTGTCGTGGCTAAAGAACATTTGAATATATGCTTCTCGAGTCCGAAACCGTTTGTCAGTGCTTATAAAAGAGGCAGCGCGGAGGATCGCGAAGATCCGCAATCGAGGACGATGAAAGAGATCGAGCCCTCGTTGTGTCAGATCGGGCAAGAATCTATGTCGGGTTGGCAAGAAATCGCCGATCCGGATGGCGAGCCAATCGTGGATTCTTCACGTTACGAGGTAAAAAAGATGCCGTCATTATAATTATAATCGCGAAAAAGGAAGCAAATGACAAAATAATAAATATGTATATAGAATAAGATCTACGTGTCCGAGGTGCACTTCTTACTGATGGTCTCCAATAGGAATCGAAGGGCTACTTTATCTGAAGGATCACAAAGATCACAAAGAAGGGATTCCAAAGATAGCGCTTTTAGTGAATTTATGGGATCCGATGAAGAGTAACCGGAGGTTTATCATTGATACACGTGAAACGAGGAATAATGAATCAACGAAAATCACGAAAATTGCGACTGGCAATAGCGGACGTCGTTATCTCTCATTTTCTTTTATAAATTTAATTTTTAATTTTGAAAAATGTGTGTTTGATACATAATTATTATAATAATGAATCAATTACTTTTAATCAATCAGATCATTTGATATTAGAGCGCTGCATGTTGGCATATTAATTGTTCAGTTTGAAATAATGTTAAGTTTCTTATCATATAACGCGTTATATCATATCAAATTTTATTAAAACTAATAATCGCACAATTAAAAGCCAGATTTTTAGCCAAATGTATAGAAGATGATGTTTTACAGTAATAAATTGATAATATTAAATTTACGAATTTTCTTAATATATTCTAATAACATGATTTTTTTCAAAAAATAATGTTTGAAGAGATATCTTAATATTAAATCATATTAACATTTTAAGATTCTTGTTTTCTATCTATGATTCGTAAATTAATATCTATTATTTGATGTTAGAATTTCATTTATTTATCATGCATATTCGACATTAACATCTATTTATAAATAGTTAAAATGCTTGGGAGCGTTTTAATTATTGAAATTTTATAATCGATATTCTATTAACATTTTATATATTTTGTTTATTGATTCTAAAACACATAACTAAAATCAGGAAAAGCTTAATGAAATTAGTGAAATAATTTTAAACCTTTGCTTAAGGATGTATCATTGGTACAGTCTTAGATGTATAGGACATAATTTTCAAAGCGCTACCAAGTGGATAAAAATTTGTAAGAATGTTTTTTTAGTTTTCCTGATGTGCTACAAAAAAGTAGAAACAAATCCACTAAACGGTTGCTGAGATATAACAATTTTAATTCACTGATTTTACGTAAAATTAGTGAATTAAAATTGTTATATCTCAGCAACCGTTTAGTGGATTTGTTTCTACTTTTTTGTAGCACATCAGGAAGACTAAAAAAACATTCTTACAAATTTTTATCCACTTGGTAGCGCTTTGAAAATTATGTCCTATACATCTAAGACTGTACCGATGATACATCCTTAATATTCCCACTTACACAACGTTATAATTCATATCCGTTTCGAATTTTCGTTGCGCGCTTGTGACTTTATTTATGTTAGCATTCTGTTGTTTACTAATGTCGCAGCGTTTTTATGGCAACGACGCTCTTTGCTGAGTCGGTACCGAGCCACCGAGCGATAAGGACGCACTGAGGAGACAATAATCTTGTATAGTTCTCTCTAAATCAAGTAGTACTTTCGCAGTGGAATCTATTCGTACTCCGCGTTTCTATACTACCGCGCAAATTTGACGCAGTTAAACTACAACAGACGCGAAAATTCAACACAATAAGTTACCTATCAATAATCTTTTTTCGAAAGAATATATATGAACCTTGCTCGACGGATTTTCGCGTTTAATATCAAGATAACTGACAAGATAGACAGTCGCGTTTTGTGTCGAGGCGCGTTTCGGGCGCTCCAGGATATGTCGCCATCTCCTGGCACAATCGCCGCGAGCGTATCGATTGTATCGATTATGCTGTTCAATTAGGTGGATTTCTGCGATTTCAATGTCGCAACGCGAATGGCCAGCAAGCTCAGCTTTTCGTTCGAGAATCGATTTCTACCAACGCGATACGCGTCTGACAAGAGCTTTCGCTCAGTATTCAACATGTCCGACGAAGAGCAGGATACATATTCGTCTCCTGAGAACGCGTTCTTCACTACCGCGAGCGATTCGTTGCTGAACACGTGCCTGACGCCGAGTGAACGTAGCGACATCGTTCAGCAGGAAACTGAAGAGACGTGCTACTTCACCCCGTCATCCGCATCCAAGAGGTTCCTACAGTGGAGACAGATGGACCATCGTTCTCCGAGGGATTCTCCGTTCTGCACGGCCGTGCTGAAGACGATGTTCGCCAACGAGAGCACGCCGAGAACGTCACCGTGCGACGAGTCGTTGATCAAGCGAATAAACATGCTGAACTTGTCTTCGCCGGGATCTCCATCGTCTGCGACGCCCACGAAGGCGGACACGACCCTGACGAACCTGGAGAGCATCCCTGAGAGAAGAGAAGACATTCGCGAAGATCCGCCAGCGCGATTTTCGCCCACGAAATACACGAGGACGGATGCGGAGAAACCGCGGATTGTCAACCGCGACGAAATCTCGGCGAAGGACAAGACGAAGGACGAGTTGACATCCGATTACTCGACCATGGAGTCGACCGTGTCGGACAACGACGGTTCGTCGTCGAAGGTGACGTCCGACGGTTCGATCGATCAGCTTCCGCCGCGAGAGACGAAACAAAGCGACCGCCCGTGCCGAGAGAACGCGATCGTCGGTTTCGCAGAACCGACGACAAAGGGAACTCGTAATCCTATGAATGCGGAATCGACTCGCATAGCCGATCACACGGCGACGTCGCGCGGCAAGCCGAGCGTTATTGAGGACGGCGAGGTGTTCGAAACGGACACGTTCGACGATCTATACAGCCGTAACGTCGAATTGGCGCAGAATTACGTAGAGCAAATGATGGCCAAGGAGCAGGAAGGCGGTTGCTTTCTGAGTAATTTATCAAGAAAGATCATAAACATATCGGCGCTGTGCCGATCGCCTCAACGGTCGAAAAAATCGAAGGAGAGGAATCAGGACCGCGCGGACGTGAGAGCGAGTTCGCCGGTGCAAGAAAGTGCGATAATGTCAACGGACGTCCTAGAACAGAGAAGCCCGATCCTTAAACTGCGCTTCGTAACGTCCAGGAAAAAGAGACAGGTCCAGACACCTCCCGATAGACTCAGATCAGGTAACGCGTTTCACCTTGGCGGGAAATGGTCGATCGATGATCGTGGCGTGCCGCGTAGCAATAACAACGATTCCAACCTTGAGTGCCGTACGTTTTTGCATCGGCCCGACCGACCGACGTCGCGAGATATTGTCCGCGGCGGTACCCCCGTTGTCGCCCACCTGTTACCTATTTTCTCGTAAATCGTTATATCGATTCGCGCGAATTGAAATATCTAATTTTTATTTATCACGCGGTTGTTTTAACACGAGCTGACATAGATGAGGTAAGGTACGTTCAAAATAACAGAGAAAAAAATTAAAGAGAAAGAAAAACGGTGAGGCGAAATGGTAATCTGTAATCGACTTTAGCGAGCTGTTACACCAAAGAAATGACTCGAAGTATTTCGCGATTAAAACTTCGTTCAGACGTAATATAATTGTTTTTTAACTCTTTTACATGCCGCGAGGTGGTTCATCAGGATGGACGGAAAATTCGGTTTTTTTTTTCACGTCTATTGTTTTCTCAGCTGCTCCTTCTCTATATACCTCGCCTACGCAGTGTGTATGCGCGATAGGCGCGATTAATTAATGATTTTACGTTGCGTAATCGTCTTGAACATCATAAACGAACGGTAAACGCATTGCGCAATCATCATCTCGTATAATTACTCGAAATTAAATGCACGAATATATTTTTATCGCATCTCTGGCTCGCTGGATTGCACTCGTGCTTTTCCGCGACATATCGCGAAAACGCGAGTGAAAAGTGGAGCAAATGGAGCATGCACCAGAGAACGTATTTCACACCGCCACGCAGCGAGAAAATGAAAATGCGCGATTCTGGTCCGCTGCGTAATTCTTGGCGAACGCCATCAGGGCCGCGATTTAAAGCGAGCACGGGAAGACTGGAGACTGTAAATCACGGGTACCTGCGCGGGCACGAAACACGAAGGAAAAACATGAAGGAGATTATGCGTCTTAGCGTTTGCTCCTTCGTGTAACGCGCGTGTACATATACTCATTAATTCTTACGAAGAGGGGAGTATATAGCTCTTCATTTTGCGCGCAAAGTCGTTCGATCAATATTTAGACACGGTGTGTCGCGCCGATTTATCCGACGGATCGCTTTGTAGCGCCGCTTGTATCTCGTAAAAAAGGACACTTAATTGTCACGTGGGATTACGGCGAGCGGCTCCGCTGTAATTAACGCCATTACCATGCAAGATCGGGAGATAATCTGCTGCTCTTATGCAAAGGCTTACGCGACAAAGAGAAATTCACAAAGTGTTTAAAAAAAAAAAAACACTTCAAGCGATATCGCGTAATATTACGCGAGACTCTGTACATTTAACAATTTTTATTAAAAAGAAAAACAGTATTGTATATTTACATTTTTATGTATACATCCTTCTTATCATAGACCGTTCGTTTTGTCAACAGATGTCCCGTTTCCACCGTCGCACAAAATGACAGTGGCAGAAGTCTTCGACGAACGAACAGGATCTCCACGGCCGGAGGTCCTGAAGCAACACTTTATCCTCGAAGGTAGGATCGACGAGGCCGCGGCTCTTCGTATAATTAACGATGGAGCCGCCCTTCTACGCTCGGAGAAAACTATGATAGACATCGAGGCTCCGGTCACCGGTGAGTCAATTAGTTTTTGTTAAATCTTGTTTTCGATTCAGGTCAAGCTGGTTGTCGACGACTCGATGGGGAAAGCACGATCTCGGCGATATGCGTGTTCGACTGTCGTCGAGCGAGGCTATACCTTGATTAATTGGATGTAAGATACGCGCGCTTTAATTGAAATCGAAAATTCGGGCCGCCGCCCGATTCCCGGCCGTTCCTTAATCAATTATCCTTGAATTAAGTTCGTCGCGACGGCCTCCTTTGTGGCGTCCGCTGATTGTTCCAGAAGCGCGGAATAGGAGAACGTAATAAATCCCACCCTCGCTCGGCTACATCGGATCGATTCGGTCCTATTTCCTTCTACGCCCCCTTTCACGGCCCCTTCTACCACTCGCTTATCCTTTTACGCACATACCATTGACGGTTATTACTTTCCGCATCGCCGCGATACAAGTTTCATTAGTGGGATTAATGGGCCATGCGCGTTCGTGTTACTTTTTTTTTCGAATAATTTCGTTGGTTCATTACGATGTCGTCTTTAAAATGTCTGGTGTGAAAAGTACTGGTGTTCGACCCGACGGAGAGAAGTTTCGCATAAAATAATATTTTCCACGAGACGTCTGATTTGCTTTTAATTGACGGGATAATTGTCCCATTACGTTGGAATTCCGATAACCGATCGGAGGGCTGTGAAGTATCGGCTCACTCCTTGATCGTTATGAACGTCTTCAATAACAGAGAGATAATTAAATTACGATTAATAACTTAATAGTAATTAATTAATTAATAAGTAATTACAAATATAAAAGAAATACATAAGTGATAATTAATTAGAGAGATAATTAAATTAATAAATTAATAACAATTCATTAATTAATTAATATAAATATGAGAGACAAATATATATAAATATAATAAATAACAGTTAATTAAGACTACAGAAACAGCATCGATTTTATTTATTTATTTATTTCGCGTTTATTTGAGAATACATTTCTTCCGCGGCGAGTATATAACCTTCGATAACATCTATCAAATCAATGTGTCGCGCGCACACGCGCTCGTGGCAGCCGCACATGCTGCCGCAGCATATTTTTCGCGCATATGCTCGTCGCAACGCGGAATCGATGGTCAGCGAATCGGCCTTAACTTTATTTCACGTCGATCGAGGCGGCCGCGGCCGGTGGAATCCGGTCATCCCTCTATCCGTTCGTTTCGCACGCTTTTTCGCTTCCTTCGGTGCCCGCCGCGCCATTCGTCGTTCGCGCGTCTCATGCATCCTCCCGCGGCGTAATTCATCTTTCTACTCCGATCCTGCACAGCCACTCCACCTCGCCGCGCCGCGCCGTCTTGCCACTCCTGCCCGCGATGCGGATTCGCATTCGACGACCAGACGCCTGGCGCACCGCAATTTCTCTCTGTCGATCCTCTTCTTTTTCTCCCCCTTTACACTCTCGTGTGCGACACATGTGCCAAAAGTGAGTCGGAGACGGAGAAGCGGCTTACGGTATCGACAATTATCTACGAACCAGCGACCAACGGGGAGAGGGGTATCTATTAGGCACATACTCAGGTTGCTTCGAATTTCCTCGAAAATCTCTCGGAATTTATGAAAACTTGTCCGAGAGAGGAGAGGCATACGGGTCGACGCGACGTTTTTCGGTATGCGAAATTCCGTCTGCCTCGAGCTTCGTTAACTCGCTTGATGAACTGCGGAGAAGTTTAATCCACGGAGCGAGGAAAGAAAACGCGAAGCGCGCTGACCTATCGGAAAATTAATTAACGGTTACCACGTGCCTTGCATGAAAGATTGATTATGCATATTTTCAAAAGTATTTAACTAATGAAAAGAGACTGTGCTCTTAGAGTCTTTGCGATTATCGTGTTATTTTAAGAAACAGAAGCGTACAATTTTTGGGGAATTTTGATTGATACTTTCACGCGGTTTTTTTTTTCTCAATTTCTCCGCGAGTGCGCAATTAGTGGACGGATGATTTTTATTAAGTGCGACGCGTCTTGGATTGATGGCGAGGAGGATAAAATTGCGCTTGGGTAATTGGGAGAAGGACGGGAGGCATGTTGGGGTCTTCTTTTGAACCGACCGGATTTCTTTTCGGTCGTACGGCTTCACTACCACGTGACCACGTTTCTTTGATCGACGTATAACCCTCGATTGTTCTCAATCACCGGGCGGCTAAATGCTCACACGAATAAGTTGTTCGCGGAACGAAGTCAGTCAATCGGATGACGGCAATTTACGACCGCTTAGATCTCATTTTCAGCGCAGCTATAATATATTATCATGCGTATCAAAAATGCGTATTTTAATTTTTGAATTACTTAAGCGCCTTTGATGTTATTAATAAATTCAGCAATTTCAAAATAGAGTTTAATTTTAATAGCGATGAGATAAATCACAATTGGAGTTAATACCTTAGCCTTATAATTAATAATAGCATTCTATCGGACCGTTAATTAATCAACGTCCAAGAATAATATCTTATATTTAAAATACTGCAATCGCTTATTCTTTTTGTTTTAATTTTTCCTAATTTTCACTCATTACATGCTTCTAATTTAGGATTAAGATTAAATCTCTGATCGCTTTTTTCTTACGACCAATAACTAAATTACTGTAAAAATATATCTATTACTTTTCTGGACAATGAAAAGTAACACCTTATTAGGATTAAACTATTTTCTTTTCAAATTCAGAGAGGTAGTATGCATGCGTAATAAACCGAGATTAGAGCTAACCGGCGTTGTTAAAATTTCCCGTAAAAAATTCCTTTTTCCGGACGATTCGCGGCCTCCGTAAACGAACTTCGCCGATATTCAAATTAATGATAATGCGAGTTGCTCGAATGTTAGCCGAATGGGATTTCCGACGGCGATTAGTGCGTTTCTTTGCGTCATGAAGAAACAGCCATTTCCACGTCCATAGAGCGAAGTGGCTCCGTTTCAGTTCTCGTGTCCGACTTTGCTCTCATCTCTCGCCAACGTTATATAAGCTGAGTAAGACAGCGTGTTACGATAATCGCTTCGACGTTGCATTAATATTCTTTCGCTTTTCTTCCCGCTTCTGCAAATTTTTTTTGCTCCAGAAACGACTTCTTTCGTTACGCGCGCTCGTAAAGCTTTACTGCTGTCCTCGCGCTCGCGCTTGTGCCTCTGCAAAATGGAAGAAGTAGAAAAAGAAATGAAAGAAGTAGTGATCGCATCGGATTAAGAGAACGTAACGAAGAAAACAGGAAATATACGATCACTGTAAAATGGCTTTCTTTTAACACAATTTAACGCGTTTAATCGAACGTAATTTAATGTTAATGTTTAATTTATATTTATATTGTTAAATGTGTGTGGGCAATGAATACGAGCCTTTTCCAATCTTTCCCTACTCGAAATTTTGTATATTTTGACATTCTGATAGACATCCTTTAAGACATCGTAGATAAATGGATAAATGAACAACGAACGAGATGTTTCAGATCGCCATAACTGCGTGCACCGCGCAATTTTGCAGCGAGCCCGATTTCAGTTTGCCCGAAACAATTTCTGTTTGTCCGCTAAGCGATTCGGGATCGGTCGGGTATCATTTTGCTTGAAGCTCCACTCGCGGCACTTAAATAAAGGTTTAATTTCGGGCAACTCAAACATCGCCGAATCATTCGATCGCCGCTCGTTTCGGCGCGATTGTAAATTTGCGCTCGATCAGAAATCTAATCCGCTCCGCGTTTCAGTCGATAGCGCGGTTTACAGCGATAGCTTCGATAGCGGTCATCTGGAAAGAAAATGAAACACTCGAGTCAAAGGTGCTTGTCGACATCGAGGAAATTGATTTGCGAATTTTTTTTCTTTTCTTTCTTCATTTTTCCACAACCTCCGGCACGGAAAATCGAGACCGTATGGCTCTCGAGACTCTTGAAGGGGAACACTACTACAGTTGTTATCTAACGGCGCACTATCTTAATTGTCTTCCTGCCTTGTCGCGGCAAAATTGATACGCAGCCGGAAACATGGTTATGCGAGCGTCGTGTTGACCGAACTCGGGTACCGGGTGTGTGTGTGTAGGAACATAAATTATTCATACAAGTGCGAGCGTGGCGGGGGAGGAGGAGAAGAGAAGCGGCAAGTACGGGATGGAACACAGTGGCAATATTGTTCGGCCTCCATAAAGCATCTTAAAAAGCATTAAATTATCGTTTGTCGTCTGTCGGCGTTGCTACATTGATGTTGTCCGTCTAAATATTGAACTTTGTCGATAGCTAGCCAACGGGACGGGAAGCGGAGAAGTACGCGATATAAATAATATATTCAGTACGTCTGATCGCGCGTTGCTTTCAGTTGCGTACAATCAGTTGCGCCTCCGTATCGTTCTAATTGATAAAACACGAAACTTAAATACCACGATCGTATCGGTCTCGCTCGTGGCTTGAGACGTAGACATAAATTTCAAGCACGATGGAAACAGCTTCGCCAGATACCGTGACATTCGCATAAACATTTCGCCGGTCGGGAGCTACCGCCGAGTTTCCGAGTGGAAATAAAGTTTTCTTCGCAAAAATGCCCGTGCGCGCGTTCGCGGACCATTAAATTCGGTCTAAACGTACGGACGCACGGAACCCCCGGGGATAATTGCTTACACGTTGATTACACCCTTACACGGAACGGAACGGGCGTGGCGGGCGTTTGCGGGGGCGAAAAATCGAGCAGCTTTTACTCGCTGACGGGGCTCTATCCTCGCGTTCTTTTTGCGCCGGGCGATAATACTCCGGAGTTAATACGAAGGTCGAGAAAGCCTGTGACGGTCGGATAAAAGCTTCGCGGTCTGACGTTTCAATAATGCGTCCGTCCTCTGGATGAGAGGATTTGCCGGAGAGAGCCATTATAGCAAGCGATGGCTTTCGACTCACCGTTGCGTCGCGAGTTTACGCAACAGCCCCGCGTCGACCGAGTTAGACGACTCGTCGTCGTCCGCGTCGGATCGCGGCGCAAAGCGGTTAAAGCGCAATGGCAAGAGTCTCCGGGACGGCAGCGGTGCGTCGCATAGCGATATATTATTTAGAAAACTCCCGATGGAACGTGGAGAACGCAAAGTTGCGGGACCACTCTCGGAGCATTTAATTGAGAGAAAGAGATAGAATAGAGTGTGTATGTTGGTGCATAGTACGTAGCCTTTTATACTACGTCGACGCGATGAAACATTCGCGCACGAACGTTCTCGTCCGCCGCGCGCGGAGTCGTTAATTATCTTATTAAATGGTAACGAGATGAAACGCCTGTACGCTCGGTCGATGGCGCCTGTCGGACCGGCAGGAAGTTTCCCCCAATTTTCTCCCTTAACGCGTAACCGAAGTTCTTGCGGAAGCGGCGCCCTTAATACTTGATGCTTTAATGCATACGTAGTGTCTTGTAGTTAATACCACTCGCGCGCGTTGATATCTGCATCGCCGAGTATCGCGTTGAACTTGTTCTATATCGCCGCAGTGCGATGCGAAGTTCGTTCGAATATAAGAGAACAAAAGTGTTCTCCATTGTTATATATTTTGCATGGTTTTTTCTCCTTATTTTAAATTTATATACATATATGTGTATGTATATATTACATAGAAATATGTGTTCGCGCGCGAGTACTCTTGAAAAAAAGATACGGTTGATATAGAATTGGTGTAAAAATTGGGGGAATGTAAAAAATAAAAATAAATTTTAACCGCCATTAGCCGCAAAATTAAAATTGTTATTCAATATCGCGTTTGCATGTTGTATACGCGACAAGGAAAGCAAAATACCTTTGTACTTTTGCACACCGAATCGACTTCGTTTGCAATCGAATCGATATGGATAATTCAATAATTATGATTTAACCGAGACGTCCCCCCGGAGATGCGGAAAGGAAGTCGGCGAAAGTGGGCAGATAGCGCGGAATCCATTTCCCAAGCCGGTACTGATCCGAATACAAATTCCGTTTGTACGATACGCGAAACGATATGTTCGTATAAAGTGCCATCCTCGGAGACACAGAATTCTCGAGGAGACGCAATCGATATCGGGATGGGGTCGTAAAAAGGTAGGGCGCAAAGCTGGCGACGGTTGCCAGGTTTAACATTTCTTTTCTCTCCACGTGGATTCGAAAGTACGATATTTGACGGCACGATATACACCGGCACGTGTGAACTTTTATGTAGCGATGTATGTGCAATCGGGCTCAAATCGATATTCCTCCACCTCTCGATATGTACGATTTTTATAATACAATTGTTACGAGCACAATTTCGTTACAGAATCTGAAGAAAGTATTACGTAATGTACAATGAATTCTCTCGCAGATCATTTGAGCTAATTTGAATTTTAACGCGGAATGAATGTATCATTATACGATTACTGGATATATGCATGGAGGTATATTCTCTTGTTAGGAAAATATTGTCGTTCTCAATATCTAATTACGAATTTTGTCGATAATTACCCGTATTGTCAATCAACGGATATCGACGGGGGATAACGGCCTTAATTATTTATTTAATCCGCGGAACCAATTTTTGCTCGATCGGGGGGAGTATTCGGCTTTATCCTCACGCCAATTACAAGCTTAACTTGCGCGTCAGTCGAGCGGAGACAAAAGAATGAATTAAATGAGGTAGCGCTTTAACGTGAACGTTCGCCTTCTCTACAATCGGAGTTCCGACCGAATGCGTTATAAAGATAACAATTTGTACCTTTTTGTACATTACCGTGCTGTCTTGAACTTGTAAGATGAGGGTTGTCAAAGCTAAGATTCACTATCTACAAATGCGACCGCATTTCCAAGTGCACACACACACACACTCGGCGCCGATATCGTTACTACCCAAAAGCGGAAGTTATTTCGAAATCATCAGTAATAAATTATGTTTTCTACGAAGGATTTCCAGTCCAATTAGCGAGCGAAAGCTGAAATTAAACCCCATTTTATATATAAACGGCCAGAGATTGGCAAACAGACACGATCAATGCTGTCGATTTGACGATTACGAGAATATTATTCGCGAAAAAGCGAATTAACGGTTATAGGAGAGCATTCATGGAAAAATATAGCGGAAATCCGCGTGAAATATACCGTGTTATGAAACCTCGTGGAAATATATTATACATACGAGTTATCGATACTACTCGCAAAGTGAAAATAATACAATCGTATACGCAATATAATTTTTTGGTTATACGCTTGTTTATATTTTTAAATAAAAATAAAATAAATACATCGTTTATTGACATATATATATATATATATATATATATATATATATATATACACAGGACAGGTAGAGAGAGGAAGGGTATATCGATTTGACAAGTTTTCTTGCAAGTTTCATGGTTATACGCCGCACTCCTACCTCTTCTTCTCTCTTTAGGGCTGTAAAGTGGTTAGCAGTCGTTCTCGTATATAAACAGCCGCTGCAAACTCGACATAGACGCGAGAAAGAAGTAGCACAGAAGACGCTAAGTCGAAATGCACTAAGATGCGACGCAACGCAAAACTAGGTCGACTATATGCCTTTCAAAGCGAAGGGCTCTGGCGAGCCGAACGCTTTATACCGCGAACTATTTTCCGAAATTACTATCCGTGGTCGTAAAAAGTGCAAGCTCGAAGTCGGCAAAATTCGCGTCGCGAGACTCCGTTATAAAAATTTATATCTATCCTAATACGTACAAGGAGCATTTTTTTTCTATCTTTATCTATTCTCAAGTACAAGGTTCTAAGAATGACGAATCGCAATTATTTTACAATGTCCTATTCAACGAACGGCAATGATGGCTCTTGTCGAGTTCGACTCGCGATAAACACCTCGCGTTCGCTCTATCACACGCTTAAAACGCGTCAACGTCGGCAAAAAGAAGATTGGGCATAACCGCGGTGCCTAGGTATAATGAGTTTTCAGAGTGGTTCAGTAAATGCTGACGGGCCGAGGGAGAGCCGGGTTATAGCACAGTAAACGTCTCTCATAGATCGTCGGGCATCGTCGTTGTACGTTCCGCCATGCATAACTGCACTATTTGCCGTTTGTTATTAACGTTTAACGGTCGCGCAATAAAATGTACCGTGCGACAGTCGGGAAATGTATATAACAATATAAATATATGTACATATGAAAGATGAATATAAAATGCACGCGTGGTTATTAAATCGTCAGTTACGAAACATAGAACGTTCCGCCTCTGCATTAGCTTTTATTTCTTCCGCAAAATACACAGAATGTTTGTTGCTATATATATATATTTAAAAGTTATGGATTGTTTTTCATCAACTTTGATTTGATTTTCTATACATATTGAGACAATTATAACTTGTGGGTAATAAGCGATAAAAAATGAAGAGCTTTCGAAAACTAAGCTTTAGAAGAAAAATAGAAGAAAAGCGATAAAATCATATTGTATCAATTTTAAGTAGATTTTACTTCTTTATTCGAAGACTTAGTTATGGAAATATATAATGTTAAAGATTGGTTAAGTTGCGATAAACATTTCCTCCCCCCCCCCCCCCCCCGAAGAATCCGCGGTTCGGCGGAAGTGCGCTTAGCGAGGAACATCCTATATAAGTTTGTGTGTGCTGCGTGTCCATACTATAACCGGCAGGCGATGGCATCTTGAGTGCTGGCATATCGCTCATGCAGACCATAATAATTAAGAGTTAGCGATTACGCGATAATCCGTTCGCAGATATTATCTGGGTTGGGTTTCAATAACGCAGTTCGTGACTTGGACCTTGCGCGCCTTGTGCGAGGTCAAGGACGGCCTCGGAGAGGCCGCGGACGCGATTCCCGCGATTTGGCGAACGACATCCGGCGATGCATCGCGCAACTTTCACAACCGGCGAGCACGATTGGGAGCACCGTTGTTTCGTGTTCGCGTTTTATTGGTTGCCAGTAACGTGTGGCAGCCCACCCTTTCCTTATTTTTCATCGCTCTCTTACGCCTTCATTCTTTTATTCCGTGAAGCGTTTGGGCATCGCGGTCGCGAAGAAAAAATTGCGGCGTAGTTCTCTCTCCCTTTTTTTCACATATATATTTTTCAAAGGTATTAATCGATTCTTACAAACGGGAAAAATTGGGTCACAAAAGTTTATCAGTGGCATGTTGACCGTATTTTGGCAACACACCACCAATTTTTCTAGGGCCTATCTATCTTGATCTCATTCTGCGGCGGAGAACCCTTATGATTGTTGTTTTTCTACTCACTGTGGTGCGTGAAATAAGAAAGGGAAAGAATTAATGGTGCGATTTAATAAACGTCCCCCGGGATTGCAGGCTCTGATATTAACTGGATTTTTCCTATGAGATAAAAAAAAGCGACTGAATTGATTCGTGTACTCAAGCATTTATTGTATCATAATTGTGATTAAAAATGAATCCTAACGGTTCTCCCTCTGCTCGCTTTCAGTGTTATTCGACCTAATATAGATATTTGAAATCGCAAAGACAGTTTCGCAGTTAGGAAGCCGCTATTTCACCTTTTATTCGCGCTCTCCGGTGTCTTACCTACCTCACAGCGTACGGACTCTCCGTTTATTCCGTTTTCCGCTCAAAAGTTAAAGTTCTACGCGACGCGAGTGACACGGTATTGCACCTTGAAACGGAAAGAGCCAGACGTCTCGTTGTTTTGCGGCCGACAGTCGCACGAAAGTCGCTCGAAGCCCCCCGGTCACCCCCTTCCGCCTCCCGATAAAGGTATAGTTACACGAAATGTAGAGCAAGTGTGTCCCGACTCGACGTGCATGCCGGAGTTATTATAAGATGATGGAGCTACGGGCGCGCGGGTTCAAGGCTGCCGATTCCAGTCAGGGCCGATAAAGTTAGCGGGGAAGTTGGGTGAAATAGCGCGGGATTTACCGCGCCCTTAAGTCGAATCCAACCTGTGGATCGTAAATTGAAATCTATTTCGAAGCGAAACTTGACTCTTTTTTTTTTATTATCGCGTTTCTCAAACTTTCCATCGATTCGATCCGTTATTTTGTGATTTCGTCGATATGGAGGAAAGGGATGATAACAAGTATTATATTTCGAATAGCAATGAAACTTTTATTCCGATGAAATATACGCCATATTGAAATTTATTTCTTTCCTCTTGCATATTTATTTTATTTTATCAAAACCGCGCCGGGGGGTGGGACGACTTAAGTGCTCGTAGAGCGCGCGGCTTATTCTTTCCTCTTTTTTTTTCTTTCCCCGGGGCAACTCCGTCGAGGGCGGGCTCACGTTATATCCCGCGAGCGTGACACGCGAGGGTGCATGTACTCCCCCGTAGATACGGCTGCCAGAGATAAGGGGCCCGTAACGGGTGTCGGGAAAAAGAAAGCACGAATCACGAAGAAACGCCCTCGAGGCTCGATTTCTCCCACTTTCGGATATCGGGGGGGCCTATGAAGAATTTAGTCTTTAATTTTTATCGCGGCTTCAATCTGGTTGCCTGTCACAGTTAAGTCTCATATTTACGACAGAAAGATATGATCATAAGACAAAGAGGAAAATTATCGTTGGAGAGTGAAGAGGGAGAAAGAGAATAACTCTGTTTTTAATCGTTTTTCTTGAAATATTCTATTTCTTATTGGCACATCTTAATTCGCGAAAAGTAATTTTGGAAGAGCCGCAATTGTTGAATTATATTCGTTGAACAATTCCGTTACATTGTTATTATACATCGAGATGGCCATCTTTAAGGCTCTCCGCCGCGACGCGTTACGTGCAGCGAATTAACCGCGGTCTCTATCGCTGTGTGCAGATATTCCGGGAAACGTCGCTTAATCTACGTGCCGAGCGACGTACGACGCAAATGAAATTCCGACGTGCGATATCTCACGGATCTCTCGGCGGCCGGTAATCCGGCGAATTTCTTTTCGTGTACGTCGCGAATAAATCGCACGAGCGATTCGTTAGAGCTCGGTCGGGAGACCGACTAACAGGCGGCGGCGGGACTGAAGCCTCGTTACTACGACCGCCTGTTTCAACCCGCAATACAATCTTCGAGAAGCCGGGTACGACGACGATAGCGCCGCGATGTAACGAAGCGTTTGAGGAAGGTAAAGTTACACATCTCGCCAGTGTCCGTTGAGCACGCACACAGTCGGTCGCATTTTATCTCGGAAAATTTTAACCGTCTTTAAAAAAATACTTAAAACCAAAATTATATATTTAAAATTCAAGGTACCCGATCTTTTTTTATACGCTTGGTCGTTCTATTTAGAAACGAGACACGCAAAGCGCCGCTTTTGTTGTATCAAAGATACATCTTTAATTTAATTAATCCCGTCGCTAATTAAAGCGGTTACCGAGAATACTCGGGAAGGATTTGTTTCGTGTTATGAGCGAGGACAATATCGGTCGGGGGCGAACTCTCTCTCTCTCTTTCTCTCCCTTGAGAGCAAGAGTGAGTTTCATTGTGCACGCACGATCTCTTCTCTCTTTGAAGTAAGAAGTAGTTCGCTCTGGCTGGGGTGTAATCGTGACGAGGTCATCCGCGGATTCATGCATTAAAAATGAGAAAACGCGTATTCATCATCGAGCGAGGTCACGCAGAAGCGAAAGAACATTATGCTTGTCTTCGCGAACCGTGCCAGGAGATGAAAATGGTCTTTTTCCAATAGAATAAAGATGGTGAGGATCAAAATATTTCACGGAACGTTTACTAGAAGACGGTTAGGCATTAAGAAAATTAAAAATAAACTTTATTAAAAATATAACGAAGATCAAATAATAAAATATTAATTTTCAGTGGTGGCATTTATTAATTTACTTATTATTTTAAGAAAATTATTAATAGTAATTATTTATTATAATACTATGTACTGCATTTACCTGTTAAAATTTTAGATAAAGATTTATTCAATTCTTTCTAATTAACATCATTTCTGCAAATAAACATTATTAGTATATTAAAGAAATATAGCAAAGAACAAGTGTGATAAACGACATAAAAATAAAGCTAGCAATCTCCAATTACTTTTTTTATGCTTATAAAAAAAATTGCATTTTTTGACTTAATTGTTTATATAATTCAAAGGGCTCGATTTCTTTTTCGGCAGCGGCTGTTCCACGCGTCAAGGCGTATTGATCGGTTCTCATTTCTCCCTTTCTCTCCCTCTGTTGTTTCTCTTGGTCATCATGCGGCCGAGCCGAGAGTCATGAGAAAATTCACTGGGCTTTATTCAACTAGGAATCGCCACGGTAGTTTTACAACTCAGGAATCCGTGTTCTACTTTAAAGGAGATTCCCCACCGATTTCGTGACGAGAAGTAGGAACGTAGATGGTCACGTTCTACTGCGACACGGGTTGCCATGCACGCACATCGTTGCCTACTTACCTATGCCAGATGACATAATGGCGGGCATAACGCGCGGCGTGTAATTCGCGCGAGTCATCGGCGAATGAAATGAATTATTCCATTTGAGTGTAATTTACGGAAGGAGAGACGAGGGGAGAGTTTTCAATTTATCACGGAGAGCGGGAGGCTGCTCGAAAAATCGTGTATATTTTCCGTTCTTCATCGATCACCGCGTTTCAACACGATAGTAATCACAAGGCGGTACAGCGATGGAACATTTTTTTTGCTACTGAAAAAGTATCAGCGAAAAAAGCTTCTGAAAAAGCTCTAACTCCATCGTATGTTTTTGAAACACACATACCTTTTTTTCTGTGCCATTTTTTGTCCCTTTCACGGTGTGAGAGAGAGAGAGATCGAGGTACACAGAGAGTTTGTCGAAAAATTTTCTAGTCTGTTTAAACACTCGTTTGGATTAACCATTTGCACGTTATTCGTACAAAATACACTCCACCCTGTATATTATATCATTTTTTAAAACATTGTTGACGAAGGAGTAATCTGTTCTTGTATCTCTAATATTATTATTTCTTACTTCTGTAATTTATAAATTGAAAATGGATTACGTACTTGGGTGACATTAAAGTTATTCAGCAGACCGCGACTATCTTTGTGAACGTTATTCTAGAAAAAAAAAAGGTTTCGCGAAACGCTTAAAAAATTTGTACAATGTAATACACGCAAACGTTTTTATACGGTAGGAACAAGGCTTTGAATAACATGCAATAAAATATCACTTAGAAGTAACCTTTTTTAGTCCGAAAAACTGCGAGGCAGACCGCGTAAATTATTTCCTCGCGATGGCCGCTATCTCTGGGTATTCATCGGCTGTTGCACGCGGCGCGTTTTGTCCGGCTCCACGGTCATTCGATATAAACCCGGCGGCGTTTGATTACATTTCAGCCTCGGCAGTTGATTCGGCTCCTCCGTGTGCGCCTCGCGCAATACGGTAGTAAAAGGACCGCACGCTTGTGTGATGCGGTAACAGGAAAACGACGCCGCGCTCGTTTCATCAGAAACTACCCTCAGGTATCAGCCGATCCGTGTACTTTTAGTCCACATACTCACAGCGGTTCTCATCGATCGCGATGCGCGTGTAATTCCTTTCTATCTTGTCGCACATTAATTTTTTTCTTTCGCGAAAAGTCTAAGGGCCAATTTCATCACCGTCGGTTAAACTCACTCTTCATTTCTTTCTAACCGCTCCCTTAGAAAGAGATGAAGAGTGGAGTTTAACCGAAGGTTACAGTTAACCGACGGTGATGAAATTGACCCTCAAAAGTTGATAATAAAGGTCAAACTTAGAAAAGATCGCTATACGATTTCATATTCACCTTGTGTCATTTTTCTTCGCGCGAGAGATTTAAAAAGTCGATAGTGGCAATGGGGTAAAGCCATCAGGTGCTCGGATCAAGCAAGCGTTTCGGCGACACTCATATCGAAACAAGTTGTTTGTTCGTGTTTGTTCACGATCACTCGCTTGATCTGGATCCGGTTTAAGGCGCACATTTGGAGGTTTTTTCTTCGGATGGCGATTATCGTTGAGATTATCGTCAAGAAGCTTCTCCACACATCGTTGCCTCGAAGGGACACGTTTAATCTCCGTTTCGCTCTCGTGATGTTATCTATTGGTTCATCGGTTCACCCTTCTTTGGTAATCTTTTTCCCAAGGAACCCGCAAGAATTGACGAGTGCCATTTACGTGTTCGATGATTAAGCACACGCTATCCGGATAGTGTGTCGCCGAATGATAACTCGACTCCGCCGCCGGCGCCGTAGAGCAGAGAGGGAGATGAAGAAGAGGGTCTAGGAGTGCCGCCGGGGGTCAAGTTGACTCGCTGCGAAACGACGAAAGGGTCGTTCCGCCAAAGCGAAGAGACCGCTAACATAACCGCGGTAGCGCTACAGCGAAGAGAGGAGGGTCCAATGTTAGTCTAGAAATTGCCATCGGTCAGTCGAGGGTTCTCAACTGGACGGATACGGCGCCATCACGTGCAAAATCGGTGGTTAGTCCTCGTGTGAAAGCGAGACCGGACAAAAAGGTTTGACCTAAGCGAGGTGGATCGCATGATTTTGGTGGTTAAGTTCATTTCTATCAATGTATATTAACTTTAATCTTGGTTTAACTTACCCCTTTTACCCTTTTCTAATTCTTAGAACTAGAAAAAGATAAAAAGTAAGTTAAACTGAGATTTAAGTTAATATACATTGATAGAAATGGACATAAGTAGTGAATTTGTAACGTGTTATGACCGACGTAAAGGGATTGTAAAGAAGAGAAAGAGAGGAAAAGGAAAGGGGATGAGGCGCAAAGCGCGAAAGCGTTACGTATATACTTTCGATCGTTCTATTTATATCGCGGACAATCGCGCTTCCTCTTTGATGTGTGCACTGTCCGTCGCCACGCGTGCCTATCTTTAGCGCCGGGCTTGCAACTCGGGCCGAATACGCGTAACTTATTAACGGTGCGACCCCGGCGGCGTTTTCAACGAGTCGTAAATCGCTTGAAATAAAATCGCCACGCTGCGGCGCCACCGCGAGACAGGCGTGAGTCTCTCATCCCGATACGCGAACCTGTATGATTTAGTCTGCCGGGATCGCGTTTGTATTTTAAATCGATCGGCCGGTCGTTCGACTGACTGCACGCCAATGGAGTTTTCCAATACTGTGATCATTGCATCTCGGTAAAATTAGAGGTCTATTATATCTGTGATTGTTATTCCGGTGTCGAATGATAATGCAATTATGTTGTATTCCACAATGACGTATGTGTAATGCGATGGAAAAGTATAGTATCATGTAACCATACCCCGTGCTGTGTTTAATATTCTATAAGCTTCTCCGATATTGATACGTATATGTAACCGTATATTAATCCGCGGAAAATTTTGTCAGTAATATGCAACTTTGTATAAAATCGTATTATAAACCGATAAAATATATTTGCTAAATCATTTCTTATTAGGTACTTGGTTAATATGAAATCGTGAAAGTTACACCACAATGCGTAAAAGATACATATTTGTTTCTTCTTATCAACACGGGTTAGTATCATCCTTTCTCTCAACATGCGACAATTGCACGGTAAAAAAAAATCACGAAATTGCTATACAACTATTGTACAATATTGTCTATGGAAACTTGTTTATATTCAAGAGCGAGTTGAATTTATAATGGAACGTATCTAACGTAATTCCGCGCTCGTTTGTATAAAACTCCGGGCTGCGCGTCGCGTCGGAAAATCAATCTGCGATCTCTGTCAGGCATTAAACCTGCGGACTTCTATCGGTCAGAGCCACGTTCTCTCTTTGGCTGGGACATTAATCGATTCTACACGATCCTTTCCACGCGATGAGATCCGGATTGTAGATATATTGGGCGCGCACAATGCGCGTCCACCCACGTTGACACCGGCGCGCACGCATTACCGCCCGCATATTATGCGAGCTACAACGCAGCTGGGAGTTTCCGCGTTTAAAGGGGAATTTACGCTGTTTGCGTAAGACACACCGGGCGAATCATATCGGTAACTCGATCTACGATGCAACTCCATCTCCATACGCGTCAAACGCACGATAGCGCGTTTAAACGCTATAAATATTCAATCCGTAAGTCGTATCACGAACTCCGGAAATTTGTTTCCTCCGCAGCGAAACGCATCGCAATTTAAGTCGAAGGCATCGATGAAACCTATCGCACTGCATTACTCCCGTTACGTTCTATTTCATTATCTCGCCACTGCACTATTATTTTCACCGATCCGCTCCGTTTTCAACGCGGGTCTGCGCTCTTTCGCGTTTAATTAACCTAATGTCGGCGTTCACGAGATGATATGGAAAAACTGCGGGATTTCGACTCCGCGCTCGAAAAAGCCCGTGATGAATAAGTGCCGGTAGTTCGTTATGCTTGAATTTGCTTTAACGATCCTCGTTTCAGCCATCACGTGAATCAAAGAGAGCAAAGAAGGCTGACAGTGAGAAACTATGGAAACTTCGAAATTTTCGAAGGTTTGTTACACCGTTTAAAATTTGCCATTCCATTTTAATTAAATAAATCTCCGCATTGGATGATCACGCGTGTGTCTATTTGCGTTACGTATTTTTCACGCTGTAGTTTATTACGTCATGACTTCTAAATCGAGAGTAATAAGTAAAGCTCAATTAATAGGCTAATTAGGAGCAAAAAATAATCTTGGCATTAATTTAGGTACTCATTTAAATTTATAATAAAAAAACCTGTTATTTTCAATATTTATTTAAGATACAATTAACACATATACAAAGAACAATGTCGGTTCAAGTTTAATCTTTGGCCATTGTTTCATCGCGAATAGATCATATTTTTTCGCGGATTTATGTTAAAAAAATATTTAACGTTTCTTAATGGCGCGTTAAATCTCTCTCGTCCGAGCTGAAGCTAAATGACAAAAATGTTCCAACAGCCATGCGGAAGCCGAGGTCATTCGCGATCGCTTTGAATTTCCGAGTTCGCACCTCGTGTAGGTTTTTTCTACGTTCTGACCAAAAGGCAAGAAAAATTGTAACGCAGAGAACAGTAACGCGAGGTTGGCCCCTGGCATTCATTCGCCCATTGCAGATTTATTTTACCCGTTGTACACGCTTCCTCTTTCGTTCGCGGCTATACGAGCGGCGGTATTGTTTTCCTTGGCAAAAAGGTATCGGTATTTACCATAAAACCGCCCGCGGGGCGCGAGCCGGAGCAGAAAGCGCTTGAAATTATTCGATTCTTTTCGAACGACGTTTAGCGAGATTAAACGAATCATCGTATGTGTTGATATCGTGGAAAATAACAGAGCTCGAAACCGCTCGAGGAATAATTCAGAGATTACTCTTGATGTCACGAATCAACGCTGAGTTTACGCAGAAAGCTTTTTCCGTACCTTGGCAATATATAATCTCGATATTTATCGAACAATTTAGAGAGAGAGAGAGAGAGAGAGAGAGAGAGAGAGAGAGAGAGAGAGAGAAAGAGAGAGAGAGAGACTCGCCCTTTTTGATTTAGAAGCGCTGAGTGGGTCGATTTTCTGCAATTTATTCGTCGAGCGGTTCTCTGATTACCTTTCACCACGATGAGCGTAACATTTCGCTTCGATCTCTCTGGTCTCGTTTCACTAAATATCAAGAATCACTGAAAAATACGATGACAAGAATGTGGGAGCTATGGTGTCGTATGGTACTGATGACGATCGCCTTCGAACGATCCCCAGTCACCTATCGTACGTGTTAGAAATACAAGAGAGTGTCTTAAGGGCTCTCATGGGCGGAGAATGGAAGTGCTGGAATAGCATAAACTGCCCCAGGTACTGACGGCCGCATTGTACTTACAAGCTGCTTAAGCTAATTGTAAAGAGTCATCCGGGGAATTTGGCTGACATAATGGCGCACTGCAGCAACGTTTTAGTATGACTTCGACGTCCGAATTACGCGATAGCTGACGTAATGCGAAAATTAATAAAGTACAGGTAGTCCGAAATAGATTCAGGAGACAAAAGATCGGAAATTGCTTCGATAATTTTGCCCCAATTACTTTACCGAGATAAAACGATGAATAATACAACGTTATACAACATGATAATGTCATATATTACGCGACGTTATAAACAGATGAAATTAGAGACAGCTCTTTTTAAGTTCGATATGGAAGATGCTAAGTTACAAAATTCATATTTTTATGAAACAATGAATGAAAATCTGTCGACCGTACGTTTGTCTTTTTTTTTTGTTTATAAAAGTGTCTTAAAATTACTTATACAACTCGAAATTATACTTACACATTACTTAATAATCTTGTCGCTTTAACGAAGGGGATGAACATCGGGGACATTTAATTTTCAAACACCTTGCACAAATAGACGCGTGTGTGCCAAGAAGATGTTTGTACGACATCGCGGCTCTTCAGCGGCGAAACTAGCACGCGGATGCCGGGCTTGTCGTGTAACTTAAATTGTCAAGCTGCGTCTCCGGGTGTTTCTCATCGCAGGGGTGGGGGTGGGGAAAGATTTATACGATCGCGAAATAATCACAACCGAAATAGCTTCGAGCTGCCTAGCAGCGAGCTCGCATTCCGGCATCCGCCCGATGGCGAATTCCCCAAGAGATACTCTTCCTCTCCCTGCTCTCGCATATTGAGATTTGCAAAATAGTCGCGATTGTTTTTGAGGCTCCCGATCGTGCCAACTGGAAATTCTAGATTTTCTTTTCGATCTCGCTATGAATGTTGCATAAATGTGAAAATATAACGGCGCGCGGTGTGAAGCGCGTGTCCAAGCTCTGCATCTCACAATAAGCTTATTCCTCGTTTTATTATAAGGATATCGAAGATAACACTTATGAGGAAAAATTTATAATTGTTTCTAAAACGTAATTATATGATAATTTTTTATACTGATAAGTTATGGATATATCTCATACTCATGCATTATATTTAAAAAGTTATGATTCTTTATATATAATAAAATAGATTTTCTTTTGGCCTATATCCTATATTTATACACAGTATTTCAACATTAGACAACGAGAGAACATTTTAATGTTTCATACAGGCGTACAGATATAGCGAAAGCATAATATCTTTATTACGCATGATTTTTATTTTCGGAAATACAAGAATTAACTGTCAACGTTTAGGTAAACCCATCCCGCGTGAGACCATATATTGCGACAGAAGCGGAGGGAATGCGCTGCACCTTATTTCCCGTTACAATCTTTACGGTTTACGGTTCCGCTTATCGACGGCGCCGGCTAACGAAGTTCGTAGCCTCCTCTACGGTGAGGATATTTCGTAGCGATGTGGGTTAACTGCATCGCCGCCATAGAACGTACGTTTGTTGGATTACGATGCCGCGTTACACCCGTACGTGGCTCGAATCTCTTAATAATAATAAAGCGCCCAATACGGCTATCCTCGCCAGCGGGACGGCGCGGCGCGGCGGTGCAGGGGATCACTTCCACTCCGTAACTCAGATACAGATGCAATATGGAACGCGCATCGGGGTAGTAACTCCCTTGAAGCATCATCGAAGCGAATCGCGACACGTAAGATCCGTATATATCGTCGAAAGCCGAACGGTTTACGCGATCTCTCGTAAGGCTCCGCATTATCCCGCGGCGTCGGGATAAGCATCATGATGTACGGACGTCCCCTGATTTACTGTGTTGCCGTAAATTCTAACGTTCACCGCGTGTTCACGGCGAGGCATCTCGAATTCGGTATATGTGACGTCGGTAATGCTTGTGTCTATGGTGACGCGCGATGGCATCTCGTCAAGAAAAGTGTCTCGCGCTTCTACGTTTAACGTTGAACAGCCCGCGTTTTTCTTCGCGAAAGCATTACTCGCTATCGTTGCGCGATGGAGTGGTTGCGCCGGCTTTGGAGGGGTGTACGGGGGAGTGTGAGTTTATGCACCACCTCGGAATAGCGGCGTAAACAGCGAGCGGATCGATTTATATGCGGCTAAGTAAGTGCATTTTTATGCACCGTTTCACAGCCGAGACCGTTCGTCGTAGCCTTGCAGTCGGTTACTTCGTTTAACACGCTGGCACAGCCTGGCTACTTTTCCCGCGACGGACGTTGTCCGTGAAACGGCTCGTGTGCGTGGGTACCCACTTGAACCGAAGAGGCTTATGTTTGAGTTATACTTATTTGACCTATATTTCTCGTATATATATTATATAGCAGCTAGTGGACGTGTACAGGTAAAAAAGATGTAGCTGTCAGGGAAAGAGTGATAAGAAGTCTACCAGAAAAAATATGGCAAGGGACGTAACAAGACCAGGTTGAAAGTATACGCGTATACATATATGTATGTGTGTAGCCACATATAACGTAGTCGTGTAAGACAATGACATTTGTCGTATAATATATACGTGATATAGCGGCCGCGATACATTTACTCGAAAAAAAAAATAGCTCTCCGATTCGTCAGCGTCGACGGGCCATAAATTTCGCGGACGAGATAAATTGCGCGCAATACGCACCGAGAGCTTTTAAAAGCGCGTATTATGCGGCCTTCCACGATAACCGACCGGTCCTCCTGTTTAACCCGGAAACGCCGGCGCTCATCGATAAATAATCAACGAGAAAGCGCGCACGAACGAAATCCGCTTTAACGCCGCGATGAGCAGATTGTTAACTGCAAACGTGGGAAGCCAATTATTAAATGGCAGGCAGAAGTCACCACGACCACCATCGCGTTTAATCGGATTATAATAAAAACCCGATGAAGCTAACGCGTCGGCGCTCATCGTTAGCGGTTTGCGCGCATCGCGGGGTTCTAATCACTAAGTATGTTAACCTAGATAACGTCCGTCTTGTCAGTTTTAAATAATGAACAACGGCGTAATTGTAGGACGAGAGAGAAAATTGAATAATAAATAAAGCGCACAACATGATATTTTTGTTTAAGGAATTTCGAGGCAGGTTAAAAATCATTCTCTATTCTCGTGAAATGTACAATTTTGTAACGAACGACGTCTCGCTTCTGTCGATACCTCTATCTTGTAGCAATTTTGCGAAACTCTATTGCTACACGGAATTCGAGTGAGCGAACGAAAGATGATTGGCAAATCTGCTATCCCGAAACGTCTTATCCTATTTTATAAATCAGGGAAATTCCTCAGCCGAGGGGAAGAGAAATTGCCGGGATAATATTGGAACGTAAGCGAGTAGTATTAGGATCGAGGCATTCGATCAAGGCTGGCTCGTGTCTCGGGTTAATTGCTCTTCGGCATGTCATCGGCAATGTTAATTCGTGCTTACTTAGCGGCGATCCTTGTCGTTGCGAACCGCCGCCGTGAATATCCGTTTAATTCACTTTGTGTCGACCAAGAGAGGGAGAGGAAGATGGTCTCCACTCATCTCGACTTAGTGGATTGAAACATGCGTTTCGAAGCAATCTCCATTATTCCCAGGTGCGAGTTTACAAATTTGCAGGTATACGTATTCGGACAATCGTCTCGGTAGTTCCGTTAAAGTTAGTTAGTAACTCACGGTAAAAGGATCTAGATGCGTGCGAAACTGGAACTTTTACTTTAGGCAACGAGTGAAAAACGACTCCGCGTATCGTGTAACAACGCCGGATACTTTCGTGCCGATCTGATTTCGTGCGACGATGTGTGCACGGACTTCTGTTCCGCGTGGTATCGACAAGTGCCCCAATGACGTAGGCAATTTAAATAATTAGATCACGATTGCGAATACCTTGCGCGCATAGGATACACCCTATAAGCGCGGTTTCTGCGAAAATTCAGTTGGTTCACGTATATAGCGCGTGACGCATCGGCAAAAGCCGAGTCAATAGAATTGCACGTAACGTTGTCAGGTCACATTGTTGGCCAAGCCGAAATTACGTTCTTGCTTTGCTCGTGCTCTGCCCTACGGTATCCGCATGGCGAATAATTAAACGTAGAGAAAGAGAGGAAGAGAAAGAGAGGGAGAGAGGGAACCAAACCAATAACCGATACATTTGGGGATTGTCTGAAATATTTAGACTTGATTTGCGGCAGTGCGCCAGTGCCATCCGCGTTGCTGAAATTACTACTTGCTAGAATCCCACGATACTTTCCGTCGAAAAATATAGGGCACCGGATTAAGCTTCTCGAGAATCGAGAAGCAAGATTTTAAAAAATGTGAAAATCGGTCACAAGCAGATCGAAGATACAGATCGTAAATTTTCGAAACTCGAGAACTAAAATTTTTAACTTTTTTCCAGGATATATTTATATTGCATCTACAAAATTTATTAGGTTCTATACGCAATACGCTTAACCGAATCGATAATATTTCTTTACGGTATTTTTTTTTTAGAGGTATTTTCTTTTCTTTTCTTGTTTGCGATGCATCATTTATTTATGGTGCCACGATACTCGCACTCGTCCTGTTTGCTCTTCGTAGAAAACATTAGGAGTAAAAAAAAAAGAAAAAGGAGAATAAAAACAGTGAGGTGCAAGCACCGCGGAGAAAGGGAAGGGACTAAAGAATAAAGTTCAGTTTCTTCCTGTTCTTTTGTGGAGTCTCGAGTAGGTTTCTTCCCACGCATTCCTCGCCACTCGACTTTTAAAGCGCAGACGAGCGACTCGAATTATCTCATTTTCCGTAGGAGTCATTAATCTACGTAATGCGGTGCGAAGATCGGCGATATATTACAAGATCAAGCGATTTGTAGATTCTTAATTAACATTTTGTAGATTTTCGTAATTCCTTCAGGCATGATTTTACTGCCTTTTATTTTTTTTCATTGGAATATAAGGAAGAGTGATTATATAATCGCAAGATGACAATCTTCGGCGTTTATAGAACATTATGGTTCTGTAAAATTAACGGAGACTCTCACACCGCGCTTATAGTTCGCCGTTCAGGCTGACCCATTCGCCTATTCTGTCCTCTTTATTCATCTGCTTTACAGCCGATTATTCCGCGTCCCGTTATATTAGTATACGATCTCAATTTAATTATCTTCGTAGATATCTATATCCGGCGCTTTCGCCGTCAGCCGTCAGGTTGCCGCCTCATATTTCGCTGCTTTACGCGCGCGACGTTGTCCCAGTTTCTGAGGCCGACTCGGTATTAACGCGAGATATATCGTCGCGTGTTGAACAAAAAGCGCCGTCGATGTTATTTGTCGGTGTCTGCCTTTGTTCCGCGATAATATTTTATGTAAACGCCGAGGCTCTCGCGCTTCTCTCTCCATCTCCCTCCCTGTAGAAGCAAACGCGCGTGCGTTTGATCTCTCCACCGCGTTAAAAATTTTGTGAAACAGTATGAAAATAGAGTCGATCGCGGCGCACTGGCTGACGTATGTATTTGAAGAGGAACCACGCAAAATTTTATTTAATAATGACGTAACTCGTGGATCACAGTTTCCATCATATTAGCGATGCTCAAATATTATATCAATCCCTCGTTAATGCGTTCCGCGCTTTTCGAACGGGAGCCAAAGTGTAAAGCTGAAATATAGATCGCTTTTTTTTATTTGATTATCACAACGGACGGCCATACGCTGGCGCGGCGCATAGTTCGAGAAAATTTTTATTGGTGTGCACCTTTGCAACGAACGGTATCGGAAAATGTTGCGAAAGCAGCGCCGTACTGCAAGTAACGTAGTGCAAGCGGTGAATAATAAAAATATAGTTGATAGTCATAAGCTATGATGTTATGCCGGCGCACACCAGTATTCAGTCCTCCAATAGTTTTCCGCTGGATGGCTGGAAAACTAAATTTCCAAGTCGCAAGTGTTTATTGGTCTTTATTTATCATCGTGTGTATAACAATGTATCGCTCTCCAACGTTTCATACTTTCTTTCCATTACATTTTTTACGCATCTAAAAAATTCTTTCATCGCTCGTCTTGATTTCTTGTACTGTCCGTTGTCTGCTAGAGAGTTTCAAGTTTTGAAAATTGTACAAACACTTCAAAATAACGTTGTGGGTTTTGGACAAAAAGCATTTTGGCGAATAAGATGAAAGGATAGAAAGAAAAGTGAATATAGTTTGGCATTGCTCTATTTCGAGTATCTTTTTATCACCGCTTCATGATCTTACAAGCACGATTGTGTTAGCGAATTGTCTCAGTGATAAATGTACGTATATTAATTTTTATTTTTTTTTTAATAATTTTTTTTAGACAATGTGAAACATTATTGGAAACGAACGACGGGCAATACCGCGTCAAAGTAACTCCGACGTCACTCCGGGTTCTGGTCGCTACTTAATAGTTCTCGGTTTCGAGAACTTGAAGTTTCTCAACGTTTGCCGCTTCGTCCCGTACATATCCTTCGCGACACGGGAGCGTAATTTCACTTTGAAACGTTCGCAAACAAGTTTACCGACTCTCAAGGGTCGCTAATGTCTCAGTCGCTCTATATATATATTCGACGCAAGATGCGCTTTAATCGCACTATATTAATCGCTCGCTGGCGTAATTACGTCTCGTTTTTTGAATCATGCTTTTATCTCGCATAATTCGACTTGCGCTCGAAAAGAGATATCGCGTGCGACGTTACGTAATTCGCGGCCGAGAAAACTTTCTGCTAATTATATATATATATATATATATAAGGGGATCCCCTTTCTCTAATACATCTCTAATTTGGATCTACTTTTGGTTTCAGTATGCGGCGACATTCACGGACAGTTCTACGACCTGATGAAATTATTCGAGGTGGGCGGTCCACCCTCCTCGACCAAGTATCTCTTCCTCGGCGACTATGTTGACAGGGGTTATTTCAGTATCGAGGTGAGTACGTGAAAAGAAGCATGTTGTAGAAAATCGTGATTACTAGGGCAGATATTGCATCACTAATTAAGAGTGTAGAACAATTAAAAGTTAATTGCATTTACATATGTCAGCGTAACTGAAACATACAAATAGCATAAAACATTAAGTGAACATTTACTCTGATCGCTCGGGGAGAAAGTTTTATCTCGGGAATTATGCGAGAGCACTCAATCATCGGATTCTGTAATTAGCGTATGTCCTAATTAATTAATTAATTATTAAATCGCCGGCTCGCTCACCCGCTTATCCAGCTTAAGAGGAAGTGCAAAATCGTTAATACTCAAAGGCTTTGATGCTACTCGATTGTTGCAAATATCCCGCACACATTCGCAGGTAGATTAAAAAATCGCGAATTAACATTTCACAAAATTTTCGGAAAATCTCCGATTTTCAAAGGCGAAACGGTCAATTGCGAGTGTATATTGTGTCGGATGTATTAATCGCTGTAAACCTCGTGTAACAACTCATCTATATTCTTAATAATTATTTTTAAGGGTTAGAAAATTATAATTTTTGACGCATGTCAACAGACGATATTGCTTAAGGAATCAATATTTTGCTTACTTTACTTGAATCTCATTTTTAAAGTTCGATTTTTTGTTAGAGACCTTTTTATTTAAATTTAGCGACTAGATAGGTCCGTTGGAACAAATACTCCTTAGATTTTTTCGAAATAGAGAGTCTTTATTTTGAGTATAGAGAACGCAATAGTCAAGAGAGGGAGACTCGTATACAAATGCACGTACAATGCATTTGTTACCCGGAAGTATTGCGCTCGGAAGTATTCTCCTGAATGTAATTTCGAAGCATGCGCGAATAATCAATTTTGATCCGATACGAGTAGTTTATTTTGCGAAATAAAATTTCGTCACGGGCGAGTACGCTTCATGTCGAGCATAATGCAATATTTCGTCGCGCCACTCGGAACAAGAAAATGCGCGAGAGGAGACTTCGAAGTGTATAGCGAGAGCGGCATCTTGAGTGGCGCTCCTCTCGCGACGCTCTCTCGCAACCCGGGGAATTTTTACGCTGTGGAAGTAACGAACAATTTCCTTTCGCGAATTTCCGAAAAGCCGGGGAGAAACTATAAAGTTTTAGTGCGATCGCGCTCTAAACCGCGCGATACACAAGAATGCAATTTCGCTGCGACGACGCGTAGATATCTCGAACAGGATACAATTTCTATTTTTGGAGGAAGTCATCAATGGTACGACAAGTATTCAACATTGTGTGTGTGAGATCATATAGCTCTTGTATATTTTAAAGACAGCTTATATTGTTTCTTGGGAATTTATTCGTCTTTCATTTTAATTTACTCAAAATAAGACACAGTTCTAATAATTTTTATTTTTAATAAAACAATCAGAAAAGTTCTGACAATGAACGATAGATTACAGAAAATAAGGGCTAATAAAAGCAGGATATAGAGTGCGAAAAAGTCTATTCTTGATAATTAAAAAATATTTTGTGTTGTGTTGTGTAATCTTTTATTTGTAATCTCATTTATTGATTTATTTAAAAAAAAATAGCCAACACATTTACGAAATATAATTTCCAACTTGTACCAAAAGCGCACCATTATTTTACCACAACAATCTCTACTAGGTGCAAAAATTTTACGGAAGAAATAGGGGACAATCCAATATTGTACATGGTATTATACACGTGGTGCGCTGCGTGTAACCCAAGATTTAAATATATTCTCCGCGAAGTACATTTCACAAGGCAACGCGCGGGCAAGATGGCTCCTTTTAAGAAAATCTCTTGATATATTCCGCGGCTGCCGTTATTCAGATCAAGATGGATTCGTGGATTCCCTGAATAATGCGAGGCGCAGCATGTTGTCGTTGTGAAGCGCGCACGGATACCGTCAGATTTATGACGCACGCGAACGAATGTCGGCGGTTCAAAGCTGTACGCGAATTACTGTTTCCGATCAAACTGATGGACCGAACATAATGGAATCTTTTAAAATCGACTGATATATTCGCAAACAAACATTCGCAAAACATAAAATAATATTACAGTAAGTAATACCTATAGAGGCAGTAATAACAATCGCAGGAACGTTCTTTTCGTTTAAAAATCGCTACTCGAAAGCCTTATTTTTATAAATATTAATAACGTTATTAATTACTGCTTTACATTGTATTTTCCCTCCTTTCTTCATTAACTTCATACCCGACAAAAGAAACGAAAACAAAATATTGTTTGTCTTATTGTTGAAGACTGTACTAGTTATTTTCTTCGTTCGCGGAACTAACGCGAGATTTCTCGGCAATGTCAGCGATGCTCCTTTTCTCGGAGGATAATTTTGCTGTGGCGCACGAGCAGTTGCGGATTCGATTGTATTTATTACTGTGCACTACGTGGAGGCCGATCTATCTACGGGAGACACGAGAGATGGAGCATAGCACTCCCTCTCATTCTCTCTCTCTCTCTCTCTTTCTCTTTCTCTTTTTCTTTCTTTTTCTCTTTCTCTCTCTCTCCTTATTTTACGGCACGATATTCGAGAGCGGGGAATATCTCGCGGAGAAAATGGACCGCCTTCGCGTCCGCTGGTAAATGGTATTATAAATCGGTCGGAGCCGCGTGCGCTCCGGTATGAAAGAGGTTTTTGTCGCGCGGCTGCTCGCGCTCGGAGGATGCTCAATCCTTCAAGGATGCTCCGTTCGATGGCTCGCGCGCTCGCAAAGAAAGGATTCGTTCCGCGTTTTAAGAGGATATGTCAGCGATGCACAGGTACGCAGCTGCGTGATGCGAATACCGTGGTACCTGTGTATGTACATGTATATTCCTCTGTGTGTGTGTGTGTGTTTGTACATGACACGCACGTGATAGCGATACGTTAAATCTCCGTGAGATCGATATTCTGCGTCCGATCCCGATGCCTCCTCCAACGGGCAAATCCGAAGTCTTTTCTCTGACGTTCGACGAAAATCTTTCGCTTCTGATCATTCCAGGAGATGTCGGGAGATGGATACAAAGGTAGAATCCGAGCTTAAAGAGAAGACGCAGACACGCTCACGAGAGCAAGTTCCATCCTCCATGATTGTTCGTTTGAAAATCTTATTCTGTGTACTCTCGAAAATCACATGCATTCTCGCTACAAAGAGGTTTCCTTCAAATTTTCTCGAGTAATTTCTCGCGTTTGTAAGAAGGCATAATTGTGCAACTTAGAATATTGCATACAAAAATGAGTGAATTATTGAATTCGATTAAAAATTTGTAGATATACTCCTTGTATTTAATTTCAGTTTTTTATTACATTCCGTACATCTTGTTTTGATAGCGTATAAATTCGATATATAGACATTCAATAATCGTTCATTTAACAAAGCAGGCGTCCCTTTATTGCGTCGAGGATCTCAAGTGATATTGAAGGGGCAAGGAATTGATATCAAAATTCTTATTGAGAAGATCCTTGAAAGAATGGCCAAGAAATTATGAAAACATTGAGAAATGTTTACGAAGATAAAGCAGCGTGTTTCTAAGTAGTACACATCTTTGTTGAGTTGAAAAAAGAAGTTTCAATCGGCATCTCGACTGGTATTTTAATTGAAGAGTTTTAAGAGTATCTCTCAGCGGGGGGGGGAGGGACATCGTTGGAGTATAAACATGAAAGGATCCTCCGCCTTGAAGAAGATATTAATTTGGACGAATGAACTGCTCGAGTTTGAGTTTAAAAAAGAACAAAAGAGTTATAATCTCGTAACGAGATTATAAGTGAGTGTGAAAAGCTTTAATCCGCATTGTTTAAAACCTGCCGCGTCACTCGTGATTATTAAACAGCCGCGTACAACGAATACGGGGACAAATGTTAGCCGCATAAAAGGGTCGCGACGGGATCGCGCCCTGCCCCTTTCCACCTTTCCACGTTTCCCACCCGAAACCGTGTTGAAGCTAATGGAGTTGTCATTACGCCCGCCACATTCGAGCGAGCGAGCTAATTAGCGCGGACACAAAATTCGTGCGAAATCCGGTCTGTTCGTTAGCAACCGGCCATTGCCAATTTAATGCGGGTCAGTGGTCCGTGTATTACAATGAATAATATTAATTAGTGATGCATTCGCGCGTAACGCACCTCGCTTCGATAACAGCCGAATTCCGGCGATCGCAATCGCTCCGGCAAAGGGAAGCTTGAAATTCGAACTTTAATTCCGCGATCATAATCGACAGGCAAACCTGTAATTGACATATCTACATATATATATATATATATATATATATATATATATATATATCTTATATCTTTTATACTTTTGTTATTTTATAACACGTAGTTAATAACATCTTATATTTTTCCCGCAGTGTTTGTAGTTTCGTACGATTTATTATTTTTGTGTTGTTATTATTTTCTCCTGAAAACAATAACGACCTTTCGGCGAGCAATTATCGCGTTCGCTAAATAATTTTCATCTTGTGTACAATACGCGTGCAGCCTCGTGCTAACTGCGCGGTACACGTTTTTATCGCGTACACGAAATGCAAGCCAAATGCAAGTCACGGCTTTCGCCACCCGATTCATTTTTGCGAGATGAGAGAACCGTTGGTAAGATTTTCGTTGCCAAGATATTCTACCTTTAAGCGCGCTTCACGTTCGGGATTATTAATGGCATCGTTGTCATTGAGAGAGAGAGAGAGGGGGGGGGGGGAAGAAGTTGCGACTTTGGTTCGTCTCTCTTCGACCGATGCACCGATTAATAGCGCGTTAAATTACGGAGAGAATCTCGCGAGGTCCGAATGCATTCCGCGATGCAATCTGCCGGCAGCGGGTCGCTCGAAATTCACGTCGACACGGAAGTTCTGCAATTAAAGCCGGAGGAATGCCGATCAGACCGGGGGGGATCTTCGAGCGATCGAAGCCGCTCGATGGAGACTAACGAATTGTTTCGATTTAATTGGAGGATCGCGATATGCGGAGCACAGTCGCAAGTTAGTTTGAATGTTTATGACTTTGACAGCTGTCCCATTTCTCCTTGTAAAGCATTCTTCGTCGCTTGAGCGAACGTTATACCATAGGCTTGTTGGACATTACTGATCGTTTATCGAAAATTTATTGATGTGGTTCAGCTTATTAATAGACTGTTTATCAATAAATTTATTTTACGATTTAATCTTTGTATGATTATGAAAGACAATTCTGACATTAGACATTAACAACGCTTTGTTCAAGGCGTATATACTTAAAAAAAATATTTATTTCGAGATATATTACGTCGATCATATTATGTATGATATATGTATGATGACCTGGCTAACGCCTACTCTGTTTGTTTCTGTTTCAGTGCGTATTGTACCTGTGGGCGCTGAAACTGTGCCATCCCACAACACTTTTTCTCCTCAGAGGTAACCACGAGTGCCGTCATCTCACGGAATACTTCACATTTAAGCAGGAGTGTAAGTAATCTCCCTTTCGGGCAGTTAAACTCTCCTCATATTCGTAATTACAATTTCTAAAAATATCCCGTAAATGAGCAGTTTTACAACCTAATGAAAACCGCGAGTCTTTTTTCTTGTTCCTTAAAAAATTTGCAAGCAAAAAAGACCATCCGGTTTTTCTCTCTCCAATTTAGAAATATTTATTTCTCGTGTCATTGAATCTTTTACGTTGCCGCGTGCTTTTTAGCCGTGGCCCGCTTTTGCTTCGCGTCGTAATAAGATATTATTTCCTGTTTAATAATTCGCGACTTGGATTAAGTTCTCCGCCATGTTAGTTACGGCAGGGTGTTGCCTCGTAAGATGAATTAAGCTAAGCGCTGCAGCGAAATTTATGCGACTCATCTACATCTACTTTGGCGCCCGACATATGCGTGCGTCGTAACTAGGCTTTGAACAATATAGCTTTCATGAGAAAAAACCCGACAGCCGAATAAAAATTATAAGACGCGACAACGTGTGCACGTTTCGAAGCCAAACATATTTACAACGAGTAAACGTAATGTGAATAATTCATAGATTGTCTCGTAAATGTTAATATATCGCATTGCATATTAATACAGTAAAATAAACTATCCTCATCCATAAATATTAGACCCTAAATTTAGATGTATATAGAGGAAAATATTGTTGTGTAGAATATTGTGTAAATATTGGGAATACATCTGATCTAATTAACAGAATTCTCAATGAAGCTAATTTATGTTGTTATTCTTTACATGTTTTTATAGCTCTATATTTTGCTACAAATAATTAATTATTCTACATTTTGCATCCCCTATATACCTATTTTTTTGCTCTACACACTAAAGGATTACCCCGTTCTTCAAATAAATAAAATTGGAAAATTGTGTTATGAAAATTCTCTGGAACTAATCAAATACGTCACGTTTATGCTACGTAATAATGATACTAACGTTATAGAAAAAAGCTGCAGTAACGAGACTCGATCGTAACGGTAACTCGTGTTGCGTGTGCAATATCGACCTTGTGACCCGCGCGTGTCCCCTCGGTCTTTCGTTCACGTTGTACCCCACGTCGGATATGTTAAGAGATCGTAAACCGCCGGACGTCGCAAGCGCGCGTTATATTTGCCCGAACGGGCAGGGATACGCTCCGCAACACCCCCACGATTCTCTCCTCTCTTATTGTCTCGCTTAAGTTCAAGTTTGCTCGCAACCGGCGAGCTTCCGGGATTACATTAATCGCGGGAGTTTACGTCGCGTTACGTGTGGGCTCTCTGCCCACTCTGGTGCAATGTATACACGCGGACACCAGAAAATCCAGATTTGCGGCGTGTTTAACGTCGGACGCAGCTGCTCTCGTCTCACATCCTCCCGTTTACATATACGCCGACAAGTGTGATCGCGACGTACGAAAAAAATCGAGCGATCGAGACGCATCTCCGCGCACGATTCGCCGGCGCGTTTAATTCGCTCTTTCCGCATAATCGCGGACGGGCCCCGACGTCCGCCCGCATCATCATCACGCGAGGATATCGCGTGGTGTATTACGACTTACGACCGCGTTTCCGTCCCGTCGCTCGCATCGTAAATGTTACAACGACGCGACCGAGGAAACCGAGAGACGGAGAGAGCGAGGGCGCCTCGCAAATACTCGCAGGTTGACCTAGTATCGGACAATTTTCCGCGATCGATACACTTTTCCGCGAGACGCCGCCGGCTTCTCCGCTGCGCGCGAGTTCCCGAGCTATGCGTCGCGAGGAGATGCACCGCTGACGTCTTTGCGACGACAGGCCCGAAGGAGCAGTATTTTTCGAGACTTACATACGTCTCACCGATTCGGCCAGTATAGTGCTGACTAATTAATGTATCGGTAATTTATCACACCAGAAAGGATATCGAGTCAATTTATTTTTAGAGACCGAGAAAATATATCACATTTTACCGGCGACGTATTAATATCTTCCAAGTATAAATTCGCCCGTCGTCCTAATGATAGTTTGATTACGAGCGTCGGACATAAACTCGTATAGCGTTCTTAACCGGCTCTAAGAACGTTTTATGTGTTATTAAACGGTTTACGTTGCCCCATTGTATCTCGCCGCTCCGCTCTCGCTTCCCTGCTGATGTTGCCTTTATATATTCCACGCTCGCGGCTCTCTTATTATTGCAAAACGTAAAAAGCTGAACTCGTGAACGTCAAGAGGGGACGATGCATTTTCGTGCACTCTCATGCCCGGGGCCTCGTTTTGAAGAACAGGTCTAATTTCCTCCTACATCAGAACCGGCGGTAACATCATTTCCGCTCGCGATATTAAGCGAAATGCGAATGCGAGCCACCCGCGCGGTGGAGGGGGGAGGTTTCGCCCGACAAAAAATTCGCTCGCTCGCGCACGCACCGCGACCCCGATTCCACGCGCGTTTAATAACCGCGATAACCGCGAAAATCCCTGTGCTGCGCGTGCACACGTTGCCAGCCGGCGCTTTAATCATCGTTTTAACGGAGCTTTCGCCGTGCATTTATTGGCGGGGCGTTCGGAGCTCCGCGGGGGTTGGCGCGGGAGGGTGTGCCCTCCCGCTCGCGTATATCCGCGCGTTTCTCTGCATTTTCTTCTTTTCTCGCAGCCGCCTATTTACGCCGGCCTAGTTACCCGCCGCTATTACACCGGCATTCACGTGCCGGCCGATCGAGAAAATTGCGATTATCTCTATAGCAGCTCCGAGCTTTTCCTCGCGATGCGAAGTCGCGATAGCACGCTCGCGCAAAAACGGGAGTACATAGCGATTCTTCTTTTTTTTCCCCTCCCTCTTTAAAACGAAGGCAGCACACAGAAATTTAACCTCCGAGACCCGATAACTCTCGGAGTATCGTGCACATTTATTTTTTTCGTAACTAATCGTATAGCGATCGTAGCGCATTATTGTGGATTACAATAACGCGGGGAAGCTCCGTCCCTATCGCACCTTATCTAAAACGCGGGTATATAATATTGTAAAAATGCAGCAGGTCGCGATAATATATCGCGCTCGTGCGACCCTACCCCACATTTTTCCCCCCGACGTTTTTCCAACGTTCGCCGCGCGCACACATTTTTCTGCCAATTCGGGTAACAATGACGCGAGAAAAATGTAGCGCGCTTAACCGTGACGTATAGAGAAGTTCGATACCCCCAGTTCTATCAAGATAAATGCGCGGTTGCTCCTTGCCGCCGTATATATCTCGTATATCTTCCAAATACATATCATTTTTACCACACCGTGTCTAAGCGTAATATACGGGTGATGCGGCTCCCCGATCCCGTATGGAAATCTTAGAATAAATAAAGCTGCACGAATTTCAAAAAGCTTCTGCCTTTGCAAAATTATTTAGAATTATATTTCTAATAATGAAATATTTTATTTTATTATATATTCTTTATATTTAATTGTAATATCTATATATGAATACGGTTCTTATTTCGTGCCTCTTTGTTTTGGAGCGCGTTATTATGCGATTGTCTATTGCATCCGCGCTTCCTCTGACTCCCTTTCGCAATACGCGACGCTGGAAACTAACGATCGCGCTTCCTGAAGGTCGCATGCCGGAGCTCGAGCTCGAGAAACGCATTATTCCGAGCGATCTTGTCGCTCGCGCGCTTTTCGCATGCAAGAAAGCCGGGACGCGGTGGCCGCGCGCCAAGATCGTCGCGGCGTGTCATTTCGAAATGGACCTCGTTGCCAAAAACGATCGTTCGTCCACGAACGCGGTGGACGACGAGAGCGGATGCGCATTTAATTCGCCGGCGATTTCGCCAAAATCGTCATTTTTTTCGCGGCGCGCGGGGTGTGTTCCGCATTAATGGTCACGGGTATAAAACAAAATGCTCCCTGCGGAAATCAGTTGTCGTTGCATACGAATGGGTTACAATATATATTTTCTATTTATATATCTTCTAGTTATAGGTAGGCATGCAGCGAGAGTTCTGTTCGACAATCTCTGCTTAAATTATTTATTTGGGACTCCTTTTAATCGTCCTCAATTAATCGAATTTTTATATTATTTGTAACTAATTTTGCTTCTCTTATTATCTGTCTTGTCGACTTAATTATGATACTGTACTCGACGAGTTTTTTTTTCTAGACATCTCAATGGTACGTCTTTCTTTATCTCTCTGTCTCGTTTAATAATCTCGAGACGTGAGAGCTTCGCCCCCCGAGCGCGTCCTTGGCGCGATATTACGGACGACCTCTGCCTCGCAATACTTCAATCCGCAACCCCCAAAGAGGCACCCACGTCCGCCAGCCGCGGTCATTCATTTGCGAGATCTCCGTGAAGGTCCTCGAGCGGCAACCTCGGGCGACGATCCGTTTAGCTTCCAGCGCCGACAAATCTCTATCCTGCCGAGATTACTCCGCTTTATTGGTAGGAAATCCTTTTTGTGCGTCACCTCGAACACGGCGATACGACGATCCTTCCGTCTACGTAGTAAATACAAGTTGTTTCACGTCAATTTCCGAGGTTACGCTTAACGAGAAACGTGTCAGAAACAGAGAGCGACGGCTCGAGAGAAGCTTCTCACGAAATCCTTCTGAGAGTTAAAGTTTTACAATTTTCATGTGAAGCAGCGTCATACGAGTTAGTTATATAAGTAATCAGAACTTGGAATCGAAACAAAAAAGAGGAAGAAAGAGAAAACACGGGGTTTACCCGTACCGTAGGATCGGTCCGTTTTACCCCTAGAAATGAGACAAACAATTACCCAACCGCCCCGGCTTATTTGCGGGCAGAGTGGTTTATCGCTCGCGCGAGAGCCGGGCAGCAGGCTGTCGGTTGCACTCGGTGGGGACCACGGCGAGGAGAGAGATGCGCTGTGAAATTTCGAGGAACACAGAACAGGCGTGGACGACCAGGCGGCGCGAGTTCTTCGTAACTCCTGGAGAGTATCCATTATTCTGCGAGGACTGCGGCAGCGCGACGTAAAATAGAGCCGTCCTTTTTACGGCTCGTTCACGGAACGGTCCATGGCCGACTATGCGCGTTTCATTTCGCTTGTCTCAGGGTCTTCCCTCATGACTCTCTCGCGTCGTCTTTATTCCCCTCTCCATCTCGGTCTTTTCGTCCAACGGCGGATTAGACGTGTCGGCTCCCGATCTCCGTGTTCCCGTCTCGTGAAAGCGCGCCCGCATAAAGGTGGCCGAAAGCAGCCTTCTCGACACAATCGTATATATACGGTCGTCGTAACACTGATAGGAACCGAAATCCCTTCGTAACGCAGAACGAAGTGCTAATCCGTTATTTTAACCTTGGATCTTTTTCCTCTTTCTGCTTTCAGGTAAAATAAAATACTCCGAGAGGGTGTACGACGCGTGCATGGATGCCTTCGACTGTTTGCCGCTCGCCGCCCTCATGAACCAACAGTTCCTTTGCGTACACGGCGGCCTGTCGCCGGAAATTCACAATTTAGAAGACATTCGCAAAGTAAGTATTAAATTCTTTACGCGCTCCGGTCTCACCGCGTGCTCGTGTCCACGATCTTCTTGAACATTTTAATATATACTGTATTAAAATTTAAGCGAATCCGTGACTGCGAAGTTACGTTATTGTATACAAAATTAACATTTTACATTAAAAAATAAGCGCTTTTGGGATAAGAGGAGCTTTGAAAGCTCCTCATCGATATTTATTTCTCGCGATACCTCCCAGTATATCTCCGATCGAAACTTTTCCCGGATAATTTACGCGGAAAACCTCAAAGTATCTTTCGACAATGTTCAATCAATTTAAACTTGTCGAGATCGCTTTTTCGCTATTTGACTTTTCGCGAACTTTCGTCGGGAGGCCGAGAGTCACGAAAACCATCTGGGACACCGCGCCGCGCGTCTCAATGAGGCGCGATCGTTGATAATTGCGTTTACTCCTGGCACCCACTTTCTTCGGGTGAATTAGCCTTGATATTATTTCTCGTAATCTCGTGCCGAGGCCAATCGTTCGATCGGCGGAGAGTCCAATGACACTTCGCCGCGCCGGAAGCGAACCAGGGAGAGCACCGACGTGCTGCCACCTGCTCTATCGATCCATCCACCTACGCCTTTTACCTTCCCGCATTGCGTGCGGCACACACGGGCGTGCGTGCGGTGCACGCGTTCTCCCGATCACACGCGCGCGCGTCCGCGAGCAGCTCTCGCGCCTCGAGCCTCGAGCACTCTCGTCTCGCCGTTTCTAGCGATCGTCGTACCCGTATTCGCGTCTCGATTTCCGCAGATAAACGATAAAATAGGTATCCGTTCGTATGCGGAATGGGACGCGTTAAATATAGCCGGGGTGCGAACGCGCGCGATCGCGGTCTGGACGCGCGTTTCAAGGCGAAAGCGCTTTCGGAGCGCTCTCTTTATCGTGTTGTAATTATATGCCAACGCGACTTTCGTCGCGCCGACAAGATCGATCATCGACAGAATTGTCAACGATGTCTACTGCCGCTCAACGTTATTGCCGGCATTATTTTATTCTTGTACGCCAATGCACACACGTGTTTGATCGTGCGTTAAATATCCGATGGATATAGATTCTACTCGAAAATTGTCGCTAGGTAAATAATTCTATCGACTCGGCGATCATGCCTGTCATATCGCGCAGCGTCAAAGCGACGATAAACGGGAAACAGATTTGTTGCTTCTTTCTTGAGATTTCTTGAACTCTCGTGTCGCGCGTGCGTTCCGTCCGAGAGAGCTCCCGCGTCTCCCCCACGTTTCGCGTATCGCGTTTCACGCTGGCAATCGAAATTTCCAAGTGACACCTCGTATTTCCCCGCAGCTATCGACATCCCGGCTTCGCCGCCCGACACGTCCGAGAGAGAGAGAGAGAGAAAGACGACAGGAAGCGATGGTGCAGTTTCGTATTTCGTCGCGCTCGTAAAAATTTACGCTATTTTCATATTATCGAAGCTCGTGGATCTCACCCGCTCGCCAGGTTGAGTTTTCTCGACGCGCAGCTGCCCGGGATCTCTCGTCTCGTTTCGGGGCGTTCCGCTTTTACGCCCGCGATACTACCCTCGTAAAGATACACGGCGTTTCGAGAGATAGCGGTCGGACTCCAACGAAATAGAGAGAGAGAGAGAGAGAGAGAGAGAGAGAGAGAGAGAGAGAGAGAGAGAGAGAGAGACGGGGAGATCCGGAACGAACGAAAGAACGTGATGGCGATCTCGCTTAACGATCGACGGATCTCGCGGTGCCCCGGTCGGCGTCTCCGGTTTAATTAGGAGAAACGACACGCGATTACAATGCGGCGCTGTAAAACGACGCGGATTAATCCCTCCGACTATTCCGGCAATTTGCAACGCGTGACACGTCCGGAATAAAAATTGTCGAGCGGAAACGCGCCTCGATTCTGCCCGCAGGAACCGCGGGCGAAATATAATGAGGAATATTGCGCGGATGTAAACCGATTGCGCGGGACCGCGTAGAAAGATTTGTCTTCCGGCGTTCAATTAGGATAATCTAGTTTCCTCCAGGATAAACTTGAGGAAATGAATTATGCAATTATTATCGTTCAACTGCTAACGCTCAACGTACTGGAGAACATCTTGAAAGACGGTAATAAATATCGCTCGCCCGCCGTGCAAAGTTTTCCCGAGAATTTATCATCCATATAAGTTCTAATCGCGCGGCTTCGACGATCTCCCCGTCACCGGGCGGAATTTCGAGTGCCGTGTTTTATTTCCGCGCGATTTTATTATCGCCGGCGTTTCAGGACGTTTGATATGGAAATCGACCGTCCCGGTCGGGCGATATCGCGAATCCTTTGAGAGCAAGAGCCCATAAAACGTGACCGTACGCGTTCTGCACCTTGGAAATGCTCCTCAGCGACGCTTTAACCTCCTTTCCGCTGCTTGCTATCCGGATAATCGTTCTGAATCTTCGATCGTGACTCGCACGCACGCGGCGTCTCGGGGCGAGAAAGGAGAAGTGTGCGAATGTGAGGTATTAAGATATTCGTTCGTTAACCTTCCTCGAGAACGGTAAATAAATCACTAGCGTATTTTTGGGGTGGCACGCATCTTAGTCTCGAAGACGTTTATATCGCGAGAGTAAATGTTTGCGTAAGCGTTGCGAATTGTTAAAATTTTACATGCGTGGTTTCGTCACAGCGTTTTATTTAAAAGAAAAAAAATCGGTACTTTTGCGAGAAGAAACACTTTTTACGCGTTGCACGTTCTCTTCGGGGAGAATCGGAGCGCGAAGAGGACCTCTATTAAGCTGGACCCCCCACCAGCGCAAATCAAGTTCGCACTAGGTCAAAAATTTAGTGCTATTTAGGTGCTAATTAAGTGCCCTAGTCCGAATTTTGGTGCTCGAACCGTTTAGCAGGAAATCGCGTAAAAAATGGGGGGGTCCAGCTTGCCATAAAGCTGGACCCCCCCATATCAGAAAATGGTCCTACAGAGAAGATAAGTACACTATAATTTAGTGCTAATTAAGTGCTAATTAAGTGCTCTAAAAAAACGATAAAATGTTGACAGATTATAACATTTATTTAAATATACCATTATATATTGAACACAGAACCGTCACGGTCGACACTAACACTTAAAAAGATTGCTGCATGAATATATTCGTTACTAAAATGATCGAAAACATATATTTCCCAAATCTGAGTTCATTGCTAACAGTAAAACAATTACAATAATTAACTTAGACCAGCCGTTGGCGCTGAGCACTAAGTTCCGTCATCTGATCGTCTACAAATTAGTTGCTCGCATGATTATAGTATTAAAATAATTCTCAGACATTGTACTTTAAAAGAATATCACGATTCGAATTTAGTGTTAGCAGCTTAGTGTTGAAATTAATTAATTAATCAATACAGCGCGCGTTTCGCGGATAAACTAATTAATTTCAACGCTATACAGCCAGCACTAAATTCAAATCGTGATATTTTCTTAAAGTACAATGTCTCAGGATTATTTTAAGACCATAATCACGCGAGCACCTAATTCTTTGACGATTCTGTAAGGAACTTTAGAGCGCTGCGTGCGCGCTCCATGAGTTAATTAATTGATTTCAACCCTTTGCAGCTAGCACTAAATTCGAATTGTAATATTTTCTTAAAGTACAATGTCTTAGGATTATTTTGGGACCAAAAACACGCGAGCACCTAATTCCTTGACGATGCAGTAACGAATTGAAGAGTGCTGCGCGCGCGCTCCGTGAGTTAATTAATTGATTTCAACCTTTTGCAGCTAGCACTAAATTCGAATCGTGGTATTTTCTTAAAGTACAATGTCTCAGGATTATTTTAAGACCATAATCACGCGAGCACCTAATTCTTTGACGATGCAGTAACGAATTGAAGAGTGCTGCGCGCGCGCTCCATGAGTGAATTAATTGATTTCAACCCTTTGCAGCTAGCACTAAATTCGAATTGTAATATTTTCTTAAAGTACAATGTCTCAGGATTATTTTGGGACCAAAAACACGCGAGCACCTAATTCCTTGACGATGCAGTAACGAATTGAAGAGTGCTGCGCGCGCGCTCCGTGAGTTAATTAATTGATTTCAACCTTTTGCAGCTAGCACTAAATTCGAATCGTGGTATTTTCTTAAAGTACAATGTCTCAGGATTTTTTCAAGACCATAATCACGCGAGCACCTAATTCTTTGACGATGCATAGCGTAGAAATTAATTAGTTTATCCGCAAAGCGTGCACGCCGCGCTCTAAAGTTTGTTACAGAATCGTCAAAGAATTAAGTGCTCGCGTGTTTTTGGTCCCAAAATAATCCTAAGACATTGTACTTTAAGAAAATATTACAATTCGAATTTAGTGCTAGCTGTATAGCGTTGAAATTAATTAATTTATCCATGGAGCGCGCGCGCCGCGCTCTATAATTCGTTACAGAATCGTCAAAGAATTAGGTGCTCGCGTGATTATGGTCTTAAAATAATCCTGAGACATTGTACTTTAAGAAAATACCACGATTCGAATTTAGTGCTAGCTGCAAACAGTTGAAATCAATTAATTAACTCACGGAGCGCGCGCGCAGCACTCTTCAATTCGTTACTGCATCGTCAAGGAATTAGGTGCTCGCGTGTTTTTGGTCCCAAAATAATCCTAAGACATTGTACTTTAAGAAAATATTACAATTCGAATTTAGTGCTAGCTGCAAAGGGTTGAAATCAATTAATTAACTCATGGAGCGCGCACGCAGCGCTCTAAAGTTCCTTACAGAATCGTCAAAGAATTAGGTGCTCGCGTGATTATGGTCTTAAAATAATCCTGAGATATTGTACTTTAAGAAAATATTATAATTCGAATTTAGTGCTAGCTGCAAAGGGTTGAAATCAATTAATTAACTCATGGAGCGCGCACGCAGCGCTCTAAAGTTCCTTACAGAATCGTCAAAGAATTAGGTGCTCGCGTGATTATGGTCTTAAAATAATCCTGAGACATTGTACTTTAAGAAAATATTACAATTCGATTTTAGTGCTAGCTGCAAAGGGTTGAAATCAATTAATTAACTCATGGAGCGCGCACGCAGCGCTCTAAAGTTCCTTACAGAATCGTCAAAGAATTAGGTGCTCGCGTGATTATGGTCTTAAAATAATCCTGAGACATTGTACTTTAAGAAAATATTACAATTTGAATTTAGTGCTAGCTGTATAGCGTTGAAATTAATTAATTTATCCATAGAGCGCGCGCGCAGCGCTCTAAAGTTCCTTACAGAATCGTCAAAGAATTAGGTGCTCGCGTGATTATGGTCTTAAAATAATCCTGAGACATTGTACTTTAAGAAAATATTACAATTCGAATTTAGTGCTAGCTGTATAGCGTTGAAATTAATTAATTTATCCATAGAGCGCGCGCGCAGCGCTCTAAAGTTCCTTACAGAATCGTCAAAGAATTAGGTGCTCGCGTGATTATGGTCTTAAAATAATCCTGAGACATTGTACTTTAAGAAAATATCACGATTTGAATTTAGTGCTGGCTGTATAGCGTTGAAATTAATTAGTTTATCCGCGAAACGCGCGCTGTATTGATTAATTAATTAATTTCAACACTAAGCTGCTAACACTAAATTCGAATCGTGATATTCTTTTAAAGTACAATGTCTGAGAATTATTTTAATACTATAATCATGCGAGCAACTAATTTGTAGACGATCAGATGACGGAACTTAGTGCTCAGCGCCAACGGCTGGTCTAAGTTAATTATTGTAATTGTTTTACTGTTAGCAATGAACTCAGATTTGGGAAATATATGTTTTCGATCATTTTAGTAACGAATATATTCATGCAGCAATCTTTTTAAGTGTTAGTGTCGACCGTGACGGTTCTGTGTTCAATATATAATGGTATATTTAAATAAATGTTATAATCTGTCAACATTTTATCGTTTTTTTAGAGCACTTAATTAGCACTTAATTAGCACTAAATTATAGTGTACTTATCTTCTCTGTAGGACCATTTTCTGATATGGGGGGGTCCAGCTTTATGGCAAGCTGGACCCCCCCATTTTTTACGCGATTTCCTGCTAAACGGTTCGAGCACCAAAATTCGGACTAGGGCACTTAATTAGCACCTAAATAGCACTAAATTTTTGACCTAGTGCGAACTTGATTTGCGCTGGTGGGGGGTCCAGCTTAATAGAGGTGCGAAGAGGAGTTAATCGTTAACGACTTGGAGGATCCGCTGAAATGAACATCGTGAAACGATCGGCGTTAATCTCGGAATCATGCAAGAGCCCGTAGATCTGCATTAAAGCCGTCCAATTTCGTATCGGTCGTGGCGCATTAGCTCCGTTTAATTTATAGGATTGGGAGGTGGGTGAGAAGGGAGAGGATAGGGGATCGTGCAGGGCGGCGCGTGCATTTTATCGGCTGAAAACTTGCGATTTATGCGATCGTGTTCCGGGGGCCGCCGCTTTAAATAGCGAACTCGTGCTATCGCGGCCGCTATTAAGTTAATCGCCTTGCACGCCTCGCATGCGCGTGTACATGCACGTGTATGCGTGTCGCGGCGCGAACCCGCTTCAACGAGAGCAATAATAACAAATACCGCGAGAGCAAAAGAGCTCTCCCGGCGTGGCGGAGAGAGATACGAAGAACGTCGGGGCAAACGCGTCGACCCGGCATGCCATTTTGCTTCAGGGTGGCTTCTTCGTCGAAGAAAAGGGGGAAATTGAGAAAATCTCACCGCAAAGTTTCCACTTTAATCTTTAATCAGAAACGCAATTAGTATGTATACATAAGCGCCAAATACATTTATGTAGCGTAAGGTAAAGTGCTCTAATGTGAAGAAATTTCCACAAATGTCGTATAAGAAGAAAAGATAACAAAGATAACTCGTATCTTCCATTCGGCTATATTATTTGAATGAATATGAAGCACTAGAATGCTTTTTCGCTCTATAATCAAAATATTACGTATCTATAATAAATCAAAATATTTATTCCATTTAGAAATCAGGTTTCTAATATGGGAATGGTATGCTACATCCAAAAATATTTAAAATAAGAAACGTCAGAAAGATTTATTATCGAAAATTGTAATATATATAAATACGTTTTAAAAACAATTACTAGATAAACTTTCAAAAACCATTCACATTCTATTTATGTATTCTTCGGTGAAAATGTTGTGAATAAGTTAAAAATAAACATCTTTAAATAGATTTTTATCGATGAAAAAGATGAAAGCATGAAATGTTCGAATAAAGTCATATGTAACAATTGAATATTTTCTTGCTTTTTTTTTTACATATTTACATAGCTAAATATACACAGATTTGCAAATAAAATTTATGCATTAATTAATGTGATATTACAAAATATTTTTATTATATTTCTCTTTATATTGACACTATTGTGGAGCTGCTGGGATCATTCAAAATATTTTCACCGAAGAATACGTAAATAAGACGTGATTCGAGTTGGTTCTCAGAAGTTTATCCTAAATTTTCAAGCAATCTAATTTTTTTAGTAAAAATAAAGAACAGCATAAAATCTTTAGCTTATACAAGGTTTATTTAAAAAGTATCCGGATTTTATTTTTCTCCAGTTTGAGTACACGTCGTAAAAGATATATCCGTGCCTACAGCTATACTGACAATAACGCTTTTAGAATCACAACAGAGAACTTCTTTTTTTTATAGTATTATGCTAACAATGACGATTATTATCATTATTCGTTTGTTACTTCAGCGCATATCCTTAGAGAAATTTTCTATAAAATTCAGAAGAGCTTCACTATTGCAATTTTTGCTATAGTATCACATATCAGACGGTTTTATCCCGCATCGCTGCCGTCGGGTTATAAAATTGTAGATCATGTTTATAAAAATCCGAACCTGCATAATTTTCTGCTATTCATCGTACGGGTGCCAGTAGATGAACACGAAGCTATTCACGCATATAACGCGCACGCACACGTAGGTTGTGAGATACAAATCGTTCCACAAACTACGTTCCATAAATATTTAAAAACTGACACGAGTATATATATATATATACTTGTTTACTTCCGCGAGACGGCAAGTATATTCGCGATTCCGCTCGCTGCTCCGATCGCGACGGACGTAAACGAGCCTCGTGACATGCTTTCGCATTGAAAAAACCGCCGTGATCGAACGTAGGTGAGTGACATATCTGGCAATTAATAATTTTTCAAGGTTTCCCTTTTGCCCGCTCCATTTCTACTTGAAAAGAATCGGCGCGACAGATAGAACAAAAGGCCATCGTGCAACGAGCGTCACCAATCCTCTAACGATCGTTTCCGATTCCGCAGACATTACCGAAATCCTCGGAAAAACCGAGAAAAAGGTGATGTCTTTTAGAAACGTGGAAACGTGTCCAATGATGTAAGATTTTAGGAATCCTATTTCGTTAATGCCATTGTTGATACTAATGCAAGTGCAAACAAATATCTTTCCACATTGACATAAAAAATTATCTCGAGCGTTTCATAGATTTTTGTTTATACTTTCTGCAGAATGATTAACGCAGTAGGATCCCCAAATAATTTCAAAGCATCCTGAGAAATAAAAACGGACATTGAAGAAAGGAGTAAGTGGAGGGAGAGCTGTACTCTTCCAGATTACAGGCTATTTCTCGAGGGAGATCGCGCGATAGTTAACCCACTTCTTGCCCGTCCTTGTCCCATGATCGCCCCGCTTCTTTTCCGACGTGAACAATCGCGGAAAACGAGACTGTAGATACAACAGAGGAAGGGCGAAAGGGAGCGTGGAAGAAAATCGAAGTGAAACCGAAGAAATCTTCGCTCCTTCCTCCGATTCATTTATCGCGATTTAGTCGCGCTATTACGAGCGCTTTCGCCAACTCCTCCGGTTTCCCGAAATCGGAAAACGATCGGAAGTCGGTAATTGCAAGGACAAATGCTTACGGACAGCTTTCGTTTTTATTTTCACAAGAATTTTTAAGCGTTTGACGTCATTTCTCGTGTTTATCATTTCAGATACGCTTCTGATTTCTTGGATTACGCAATGTTTCAATATATCAGGCAGCGAGAATGCATATTAATATTTCGCTCGTATAAATAATATAATAAAATATGTAAGTAATCTTTTTTGTTTTAATTTTTTTCTTTTATTTTATTTGTTGCGTTACGTAATCCATATTATGGAGCATGTTAATTTATAATATTGCAATATTTAGTCGCTCTCGGCGAGCAAAGAGATGCGAAACACCATGCAGTATGCAATGGATACTTTTCCTTCCTCTCTCCCTCTCTCTCTTCTCTGTTATACATTATTCCGTGTGTCCCGGCGTATAAAAGCGTGTTTTGCGAGCATCGGTATAGCGATATGAATACCAAATGACATAGCCGAACTGCACGGCGGCTTCTCGTAATTCCTTTCTCGCCGTATCTACACGCCGTGACGGTCGCAAAAACCAAGCCGCTAAGCCCCCTCGGTGTTTGGCTGGCGGAGCCGGATCCATCTCGCAGTAGTGGGATCAACGTCTGGACGGGCGAAGTTTTATATAATCCGCCGTAAGGCGATCGCGTCCCGGGATCGGACTTTTTGGCGAACTTATCGCTTTAATTATGCATCGTTAATATAAATATAATAATATTTATTGTCGTGTCTGCCACCGCGCAAGTCTTGTCCTGACCTGCTCTCCACTTTGGGTGTTTTATATCGTAGCTGCGCGAATTAAATTCCGAACGTGATATATTTCGCGGATGATGCTTCGAGCGCATCGAATGACAAAACTGACGTCGAAAATATTTTCTTGAGAAGTCTTCGAACATTTTTCAACTCCTTTATTTCTCTCGATCGATTTCACAAAGATTTTATTTATACGTCGGATAAATAGAACATCGTTATGTGTTTTTGTGCCGTGGCGAAGTGATGCATAAAACGTTTTAGTTCGCAATCCCTCGACTGCCAATTGAAATAAACGCCCCGAGCAGAGGCCGACGTTTTCACATTTTAACACGAATTCATTTCGGCCTTTAACGACGATTGAACGGTTCTTCTCGTTCCGCGAACGCCCGCTATTGTCTTCCCCGCGGACCCCGCGAGAAAAGCGCGCTTCATCAGAAAACGTTGAACCGTCCGACCTGCGCGCGCCCGGATCACAACCGCTAATTATTTCCGTTAATTAGTATAACAACCGCGCGTGACGACCTGACGACTTCATTAACCCCGTTCGCAGTTCGCAAGCCTGAATGGACCAAATTAATGCATTATTCTATGCTCTTTTCTGTTCCTCCCGCGTCTCTTTCTTCTTTCTTTTTTTCATTCGCCGCGACCGTCACCTTTGTGCGCCGAAACTTCGCACAAAGGCGACAATTGCTCGTTTCCTCGCCGCGAGAGAGAGAGAGAGAGAGAGAGTTTTTCTTCGGCAGCGCACAAAGGGCCAGCGCTCAATTTGCTGAAAATTCTCAATGACAAGCGCCCGCGAGACGCGTCTTCCGCTATCAGCGCCCGGATTATTCCCGCGCACATGACTAACGAGCCAAACTTGGAGAAACTTTCGGGAGCTCCCGGGATACGGCGATTACGCCCCAAAGTACTCCGAGTGTCGCTCCAAGGGAGAGACTCCTGACGAGATACGCGCACAATCACGCGTAATCGCGTAATCGCATTATCGCGGGCAGATCTAGTCCTTCGCGTGTGCCGGATCGAAAATCACGGGGCGCAGTTTATGTTCCTTAGCTCAGCCGCGCCCTGAGATCATCCTCGAAATAAACGTCCGCGATCTTTCTTGGAAGGGATACGCAGATTAGGGGCGTTTTAGTTAATTGGACCGCATTCAAGATGGAACTTTTTGCTGTTTCGTTACCGTGTCCCCCTCGTCCTCTTACTTCCCGATTCTCGAAGTACTTTATAAGAGGTGTTTAATCCGGAGACTTAAGTTCGACGATTAGAAACGATTTCGTCCAACAAAACTTCTTTGCCGAGAAAAGATAAGCTACGAATATATATATATATATATATATATATATATATATATATATATATATATATTTATACCGAAAAAATCTTTCACGAATAAGAAAAGCATTAGCGGCGAGATTAACGATTTCGGGCAGAACTTCCACGCATACAGAGGACGAAAGCCGCAGGCCGTTTTTTTTTTTTTTTTGCAGCTTTTACGTTCGACCTCTCATACGTTCGAGTTTTCTGTCTGCTTTCTGTGTATTTCATGCGCTCCCTTATTACTCTCTGGGCCAACAGCGGCAAAACGAGACGAGCTCCTCGCGCTGGACTCGTTTATCTTTGATCTTTGCGACGTGTTTTTTCACAGATTATTATAAATCACGGATTACGCGGGTAGCGGCGGATAAAGGGGCAAACACGATTAAACACGCGTCATGGCGCGCGCGCGCGAGAGAGAGAGAGAGAGAGAGAGAGAGAGAGAGAGAGAGAGAGAGAGAGAGAGAGAGAGAGAGAGAGAGAGAGAGAAAGAACGAAAACGAGTGGGACGTGGGCGGGAGGGGCCGCACGATTGAAAGGGATCTCCGCGTGGAAACCGCGTAAAGGATACCGTTGAGATACACTCTGTGTGATATAATACGACACAAAGCGTATAGCTGTCCGAGGTATCGATTGGCATCGGCGTGAGCATCGCGGCGGCAGCGTCGCGGCGCGAGAAAGAATCGCACGCTCCGGCGCATTTACAGAGCGTTTCCCCGAATGACCGAGGGAGGGGTGGGGGGGACGAAAAAAGAAGAAAGGAAGGGAGGTGGCGAAAGGGCGATTTTTTCGCCCGTAATCCACAGATGCATAATATATCTCAGGAGCAAACGAAGCATTCCATTAAGGAAGTGAGCCGGGGCGTCGCGTTAAATTACGTTTGTTTCGTGCCGCGAAACGACGCCTTCTTCATCCCAGAATCCCACTCCTCCGTCTCCTCTGTCCGCCGCTTCTCTCCCCCGCGGCCTTCCACCTCTCGCCCGTTCTTCTCCGCGAGCGCGCCATTGCGGCGACCGCAATTTGGCCTGGAAGCCCGGTATTTTTAATTAATGTTTCTTTCAAACGAACTGGCGTGATCAACGAATTGTTTCGTGCTGCAAGAGAATAAAGATAATAACGTTCGCCGTTTGCTTTCGGTATATAAAAAAATTAAGTAATTGCGGCAAATGATCTCATCTTACATATATAGACAATGAGAAATTTCGTATATTTCGTTGTGATATCTGTTGGAATAATACGTTCGAAAAAAATGCCAAGAGAAGCTGATTTTATATTATATTAGAAAATAAAGAATAACGATTTACTCTCACTATATAAAAAATTAAGTAATTGCGACAAATGATGACAATTTGTATGTATATAGACAATCAGAAATCTTATATATTTTGCGATTATACCTGTTGGAATAATACGTTCGAAAGATCCCACGAGAGGCTGATATCATATTATATGATTATACGAATAATATATCTGAATATTCTGGTATTTCGAATTCAATTTAGAGACGCGCTGCAATCAAATCTCGCTGCATTTCAAGAGAAATTTACCTTCTGTAGGTGCGGAATTTAAGATCGATGCGGTATGAAAGGCAGAGCGAGACTACACGAGGGCAGGGCAATGAAACACTATTAGGTATCACTATAATAGACACTGCAAACATGATAGGGAGACATAAGATACGCTCGCTTCACTTAATGCCGCCGCTGTCATTATCGCGCACTATAACTGCTCATTATGTCGTAATAAGCGCCCAATATGCCCGCGTGTCTGTACGTGTTTACGCGGAAACGGGTCGCGAACTTATGCGAACCCATTCGACGTAATTACGCTACCTGTTACGTGAAACTTGTAGCCGGCATCAAGATCACGTCGCGCAACTTCGGCTCGGCTAATCGTGGAATATGGCGTCGATAGTACCGCGGAGCTTACATTTAGAGGGGAGCAAGTGATTTGAAGTTTTTATTAATTTTTTGAAGTTGTAGCTCGTGCATGCAAAGTAACTCCTTTGGTGTTAGCCAATTCTTGTTTTTCTAAGAAATTGAAAAATCGGTTAATGTTTCCAATATCTTTTTAATATTTGTTTAAACGTAGATAAATGGAAAAAGATCTAAACTTTAATTTCTTATCTATTATATCTTAATTTTTTCAATTTGTATACTTGTCTACGATAAATTTGAAAGCAAGCATTAGTTTTATTGTATAACTTATAACTTTTTTATAATTTATAATTTTATAATTTATGACTTAAGTTTGATTGCGTATCATATCCCTCACACTGATTGTGAGAGAAATGTTTTGTTGAAACAACCAAAATTTTGTTACGGTAACAAAATTTTAGTTGTTTCAACAAAACATTCTTCAACATTTCTCTCAGTGTACACTGTAAATAACATTTATAGAAAAAATTGTATTTTATTACATCAAGAGATATTTTTTACCATGTATCATTTATCTCTAAATATTTAGTGAATGAACGTACCGAAAGCTGCAGCTTTAATCTTTGCGTCGGATTATTCTCTTTTGCGAGTGCAGAACCACGCGGAATTATTTTATATAGATAGATCGCACGTGGAAGTTGAAAAAAAATTTTTTTAATAAAACCTATACAAAAATGTTGACGGTCAGATCGCAGCAATATTGCGAAAACAGACTGAGAATCGATATCGTTTTGTAAAAAATAAAACTGAAGCTACATATTTTACATATGCAAAATTTCAACGTAACCAAAACGCCAAAAAAAAGGAAGCTTATAAATAACGTAAACGGAATTTCGCGATCTTCGTCTTCGGTATTTCATCCGCGTTGATTGCATCCCGAAATGAGACGGAGAAAGAGAAGGAGAGGGGAAGCCGTGTTTGCGATGACGAGACGTTTCGCGTCGCGCCAAATACCTACCTACTCACCTCTCGAAGCCATTCATATTCATGGAAGTCATTAAACACGATTTCCGAAGGCAGCCGAGTTGATGGGCACGAGATCGCGCCGCGCCGGCGGACTTTTCTCGGCGAGATTAGATCAACGGAAACAAATATTTGAAGGCTCTCGTTGCGGCAAGACTCTGTCTTTGCGCGCCCCCCCCCCCCCGCCCCGCCCCCTCTCTCCGTGCTCTCTCGATATCCACTCCGCTCGAAACTCGCTCGTCCCTCGAACGAGACTTCGCCGTTCAAGTTTTCGAGCCTTTAACATCGATTCGAGGGGAGTGGCTCGATTCTCGGCGCGCGGCCCGAGAATAAATTCGCGCCGCGTTTGCGAATGCTTCATGACTTTGGGAGCAAATTAAGCGTCGTCTGTTCAGTTTCTGTTAAATAAGTAATCTCTGCGGGATTGGTAAACCAAAGTACATATTGAGTATTTATGACAGTTTCATATATAGCGTGTTTGCGATGATTTATACAGAATTTATATGAATATACGTTTCGTTCACACTTTTTCTGTTTAGTAACTCGGAAGATTGAATTAGTTAAAATTCAAAACGTTATATAAATTCACTTGTGTGATTTTTAACAGTTAGGTATATTTCCTTCGAGGAAATATATATGTAGCGTGGTGTCGGGTAAATGTCAAGTGGGATCGGCGTGGATAGGATCTATCTCCGTCATCGCGTTCTAACAACATTGAATATCGGATTTCAGTGTTTAGCGATTTAGTGGCAATCAATAGACATTTAGAAATCCGTGGTGAGCGCATTGTTGTCAGGCTCGCTAGCCTAATTAATGCAATCTGCAGACGATCCGGCTTACGTATACCTTGTTTGGGCGCTGTCGCGATACGTAAACTCAGCAGCGGAGTTGTCACCCTCGAGACTCTGTCGCGCTTCGATACACGTTTCGACGCTGTCAAATCGCTGTCAAATTATAATTCAATTCCAAGTTCAGATTATCGCTCACACCTCTCTCTTTTAGACGTCGAGGTATCTCGTACCTCACGAGAAGTCGTCAAAGTGGCAATATATAAGTCTGCTGTTACAGCGATTCCAGAAATCGAAGTCAAACGTTACGACATATACGAGTGCGATATATCTGAACTTTTTATATAATGTCGGTTACATGATGTAACCGTGAATGAAGCCGTCGCAATTAATCGGCACCAATCAGAACCGCATAAAGTTCGCGTGTAATGTATAACGGACCAACTAAACCTCCAAATGGGGATACAGTGCAAACTGACTGACCAGAGCCCAATGTGAACCCGATAAAGCCGACAATGGCCAACAATTACGCTGAAAATTACGCTGCGTTTGCGATGACTGATGTTACTGCCAGTTAATTCCTTGAGCTAATTCGATCAATGTTGACTTGCTGTTTCAGCTGGACAGGTTCAAAGAGCCGCCGGCGTTCGGACCGATGTGCGATCTCCTCTGGTCGGATCCTCTCGAGGACTTCGGCAACGAGAAGAACGCGGAGCACTTCTCTCACAATAGCGTCAGGGGTTGTTCATACTTTTACAGGTAAGTGTCCGTCTCTCTAAGTTTTCTGCAACACGTCAACCGACATAAATTTTAGTGGACATGCGATATCTGATTTTTTATGCTTATTCGCGTAGATATTATATATAGACTTTTGGTCACATTCTGTAAATCGCATTTTTTTAACTGAAGAAAAATATTGTATCTTTGATATCAGAAATTAAATTTCGTTAACTTTATCAATCTGCACCAACTTAAAGATTGGTGAGACAAAGTATTCTGATTTTGAGTCTAAATTTTGTTCTTAACAAAAATATTCTTGAGGGAGATAATTCTTTATTGCAACTTTCTAATTTTTTAACGTTAAGATACATTTTTTTATATTGTCTATATGTCTATAAATCAAATCTCGAATTAAAATTCAAAGTAAACTCTGTTTGGAATTAACCGAATAGTGATTCTATTATCTGTTTATTTTCTTTGAAGTTTTATTTCATTGTTTATACATTTATGAATGCCTAAATTATATATATATGTATATATGTATATATATATATATATATATAATGTATATATATATATATATATATATATATATATATATATATATAAATCTGAAACAATTAACGAAAACAATTTTAGAATTATATTTATACAACATCAGTTTTCTCTTCTCGAAAATCTTTTATTCGTCAATTGTAACACACATATATACAAACAAGCAAATATAAAATTGTCTTGATTAAAATTACGATATTTCATCAAGCCATACTGCCAATAAAGGATGTTAAAAAAAGGATCGCATAATTGGAAATATCAGAAAATGCAATTACAATACTTTTCGTCGGTGTCGTTGATATATCGGTGCGGGACACGTCGATACCACGGTGTTAACGTAATAATAAAGGACGTATTAGCGGAGAAAAGGAAAAACGAGGTCAACACCCCATCGTCGCTCGGCGGTAGTCGGAGTTCTTTTTTTGCCGTGGAAATACGATATGCTTGTGCGATACATCTCGCGGCTGTCGTCGACCGGTCCTCGTTTTTTTTCCTCCCAGCTAACCCGTTAATTCCCTCCAACGGGTAATTATCTCGCCATCTGTTTGCGAGCAGCGCAGCCGGAAGCGCGTTGGACACACACCCCTCGCGCGATCACACAGCGTGAAACGAGGTAACTTTAGCTCCCCCCCCCCCTCTCCTTGACCCTTCTGGACCGTGGAATTCTGAGAGATTTTCCTTCTTCGCCCAATCTTCCTACGTGACACGTTCGGTCTCTCGTCGCGTAGTCCTTTGTCAGCGTCCGCGGACACATCCGCGGTTTGCTCCGCGCGCGAGGATTAATAACGGCCGCGTTATACGACAGTGTCAGCAAACCGCAGACACGACAGCTCCTCTCGCGGATACGCTAATTATACGAACGGCCGCGCTAATGAGCACCGAGATTCGTTAAGTGTCAGCCGTCTCGCGTGTGCACGCTCGTAACGTTTCCTATTCGTTTATTCCGCGTATACGTGTCATGTATGTCTGCGTAGCGGACTCTAATAGATTAAATTCCGGAAAAACTCGTTTTAAATCTCTGCGCTCCGAGGCGATCTCCAGCAACAAATTGGTATCCAGTATCCTTATTAAAGTGTCTCTATTTAACGTTAGCGCGGTACGTTAGTTACGTTACGGCCAGCGAAGAATTGTACGTGTCGGTATTTCTTGAGTAGCAGGGGCACGGACGTTAGAGAGGTAATTTATCGAGGTGATTTTCATAATCAAGTTGTTCATTGATATATACGTGGACGTGGCACAGGCGATCGCGATCGCGATAAGATAATAGCGGGGCCGTTATGAAGACGTCCCAGATAGCGCGCCAGTCCCGTTAATCCCTCATTTTCGATTCCCGCATTATCGTGTCTCGGTCCGGGGATAAGGTATATGTGCATTAAGTTTCACGCGAACATAAATCACATCTTTCGCGTCTCGAGCAGTATGCAAGTAGACCGGTCTGTAATCGCCGTCGCGTCGGTCGTCCGACTACACCGCGACTCGCACCACTTACCCTCCTTTTCCCTCGAACGTCCGACTAGTAATGAAGCCCCCTGATCACCCCCTCCCACACCGTCTAATGACCCGAAGTGGCTATATACCGGTGTTACGATGAGGAAACGGAACACATCTCGCGCGCCGCAATAACCGTTCCACGTTAAATAAATCATCTTATCGTCGCGCCGCGGGGATGTGTGCGTATCGAAGTTAAGATTCAACGACCCGGGGATCGATATCGGCCATTGGGCGAACGGGGCACGGTTTTCAAGAGATTTCACCTCGTCATTAATCTCTGTCGGCGCTGTGAACGGGTCTTAATGGCCGTTAATGACCATGCCGCGACGTGGCGCAAACATTTCTCACGATTCTTGGCCGGGTCAGTTATGATAGAGCGAAAAGGGCCGTCCTGTTGACGTTTTCGGCGGCTTAATTTGTTTATGTGAACATGAACGCCGGTAGAGAAGACCAGTGTCCATCATCCGGTGTCCGGTTGATAGGGGACGGATCGTCATTAAAAGTACGAAAGAATACCCAAACTCGCATTAACGACAAACTTAGCAATCTAACGCCGAAGCTTCGAGCAATCTCAAAAATAGAAACTATATAATATTCTACTTCAATATTTAGAACGCTCCAACAATTCTGTATAAATTCACAGAATTGCATACAAATGGTTGCACCAATCGTTCTCGACAAGTTAAGATTGATTGTTTGGCACACGCATCAAAAACAATTACACACACGCGCGCGCGCACGCGCGCGTAATTGTTTTTGATGCGTGTGCCAAAAGATCGTGCGTTACGACGTTAATCCAGGTTGCGATTTTAACATACACGAATTTCCCGGTATGAATATTCACGCGTCGGGATGGCTGCCTGACGAACACACTTTTAAAACTTATACGCTTCACACAAATCTTGCCGCGGAATTTACTTGGAAATAATCTTGGCGTTTCTATTAAAAGTTTTAACGCCGAGTCATTTTACCCTAGCACGGCAATTTCCATGTTATTAATGCTACGTAAATGTAATAAGCGAATTAACGTGCCCGCTCATATGCTCGGATAACTCTCTCAACAGTAATTATCGGCAGTCAAGCGCTCTCTCTCTCTCTCTCTCTCTCCCAATCTCAAGCGGCCGATCGATAATATCTGCTTGCAGTTACGCGGCGTGTTGCGACTTTCTGCAAAACAACAATTTGCTCAGCATCATAAGGGCGCACGAGGCTCAGGACGCCGGATATCGCATGTACCGAAAGTCCCAGACGACGGGCTTCCCGTCGCTTATCACCATCTTTAGCGCGCCCAACTATCTCGACGTGTACAACAACAAGGTAAAAATTCTATTCGCGCCGCGAATCGCAGCCGCGTCACTGTCCAGCATTGACCGTAAAGCTTCGACATTAATTTAACTGTCGCATTTATGGTCGGTGCGTTTGTTCGTTTTATGACCTGTGGACCGCTGGTATACAATCGTAAAGTCCCGATGTGCTCGTTCTGCCCGCAGGCGGCGGTTTTAAAGTACGAAAACAACGTGATGAATATCAGGCAGTTCAATTGCTCGCCACACCCGTACTGGTTGCCCAATTTCATGGACGTTTTCACATGGTCCCTACCGTTTGTCGGCGAGAAAGGTAAGTCATGCGCTAGACCGGCAAGTCTCGTTTGCTTCTGTAAAACATTATTATCTCCATGCGATGTATTTTATTTATTAACGAGCTCTAATGATCAATCGAATAAATGATTAATTGATTTACGTTTAGAAGAAAGAAATATGAGAAAAATTTTAATTGCAATAATTTAGACAGGGGCAAGAGATCTTGACTTTTTAAATAAAATATTTCAAGATAGAAATAAGGTATTACAGTCTATTGAAGGATATGCTAATTTAACGGACGATTTTCGCTTTATCTTCCAGTTACAGAAATGTTGGTGAACGTGCTGAACATTTGCTCGGACGACGAGCTGATGAGCGACGGCGATGAAGGTCTCGAGGAAGGTAATGTCTACCGTTTAGTTCTCATATTCCCCACCCTAATCCGTATACACTGTTACTTTGCAGACATTTCGAACAAGATTGGCACTCGGACTGGTCTCTCTTATATCGTGATCAGAGCCCCTCTTCTTTTTACATCGGGGCTATTCTTGATATTGTTTGACTTTTACTTGTCCAATACGAAGTAATCGTGCAGAGAGACACGAAACGAGAATCGTCGCGTTCGCGACGAAAACACCCGTTCCCATCTTGTTAGCCGTCTCGCGGAATCAGAAAAACACTCGTTTTATTTAGAGCGCCACAGGATTATGCAATCACGTGAAAAAACGATCCGTCACCTAGAAGACGGCCGGACGGACGAGCGAGAGATAAAACGGGCAGAGACTCCGCTAATATCTGCAATCTCTTACGAGCTCCGACACGATCTAAGGGAGGCCACATCATCTTCGTGCACCCGGGGAGAATGCGCGGATTCATCCCTCACGTTCTGCCGCGTGCCATGCCGGGCCGATAGAAAAGACCTGGAGACGATCTAACGATGAAAAATGAATCGGGATTCCCCCGCCCCCCTCCCCTCCCCCGTTCTGCGAATCGTCGCATTCTCCGCCGAAAAGGAAGATCGATCGTGCACGTGCGTCCGGATTGGATAACGGCGAGGATTTTCGCGAGCGGGAATTTCGCGAGGAATTGCGCGACTGTTCATTTTCATCGCGGCGATGAAAGTTGAAACACGCCGTTAATTTTTCGTTCGATCGCTTTTAATTTAACGGGAGCGGCGAAGCTTCGACGTGTCATTTTTTTTTTCGGTTCGCCTCGCGGCTTTCACGCGCACGATCGATCCGCCGGTTAGTTTCTGCCACAATTTCTTCGATCGTTCGATTTCGACGACACCTGTGAATTCTACGTACTCTAATTATTCTCATTATATATCCCTACGATTCATGACTTTGCTCATGCTCGCGTACCCCTCTTAAAATTCACTTTCTTGAGCAGAAGTAAAGAAAAAAAAATATGTATTGACGCGATTTCACCCGAAATATTCATTGAAAGAATAGTTGATTTAAAAAAAAATCTCTCTATCACCCTGCCTCCTCCCGCCACGATCTCACTTTTATAACTTCCAGAGACAAATCTTGAATTCTCTTTCTGTTTGCATTTTCACTCGCTGCACGGACAGATGGTAAGAAACGCCGCTCGATTCTTCTAGACGTCACACGATTAAGAGCTTCATTGATTATCATTAATTTTTTAGCTATTTCATAGTAGTTTCTCGCGATGTCGAGTTTCTTTTTCTCTCTGTTTTTCTCTCTCTATCTCTTTTTCTCTCCCTCCGTATTTTTCTTTTATTTATCACGTCTTGTCTATTTTTTTTCCTTTATCCGTAACGTCGTGTTTCTCGGAAGGTGAAGAACGTACGTACGTTATTCGCGTCTAACTCTTCTCTTTTCTTCTTTATCTTCCGTTCTATATGATATTCATGATATATATGTGTGTATGTACATAAATTTACTGTATATTTTTTTTCTTTACCTTTGACCATCTGTTTTATGGTACTCGAGGGGTAATCACTCTAAAATCATGATTTTTCAAAATAAAAAATCGGTAGATGTTGTTAAAATAAGCGCAGCTTTATTCTGCTTAACGCAGTGTAACTGCCCGTACAATTTATTTATTATGTATAACATAAGTTTCTTATTCTATAAAATGAAATCATTCGCATACGAATAAAATAAATTAAAATCAATAGCTAAGGAAAGAAATCACAAGCGTAGTCATACGCAACGCGCCGCGAAGAGAAATAACCATGGGATAAGCATCGAATAAGGAAAAATAGCATTCGATCGCTTACTGTACAGCGTACAGTCTTACTCTTCGTGACGAGTCGGGTAAACTCGGAATATGTTGGCTACGTTCGGTTTGGGCGCTCACGCGCTGTAAGTATCATTCTATCTTCGTTGCACATCGAATATCAAACGAAGATAGAGTAAATACGAAACGAAAGAGGAACGTTGCAATATTGAAATACTAGACTGTGTTACTAGATGTTTTACAGATTGTTCTATGTTTCTACATTGTAAAAAGAAAAAAAATACTTTCTACCTATAATTTGTTATAAGTGTCATTACATTATACAGAGAATATACTTGTCTACTCAAAATAAGTCTTAAGTGTTTTCTTGGAAGAAGGAATAATGTTTTCTTCGTTGTACAGAGAGAATTTATAATTTTGGAATTAAATTATAATTGAAATTATAATTTAAATACAAAATTATAAATTATTGACATGAAATGTCCAAACTTTAATTTAAAAATAACAATCAATTACAATTGCCAATATTGCATACAAATTACGTATATTTAAAATTCTTCGAATTTCCAAGAAATTCATTTATAATAAATTTGGAATCCGTTAGTTTTCGAAATTCATTTCAATCGAATAAAATTAATAAAAAACTTAGACATTAAATTTCTCAAAAAAAAACTGAAAAGTTCCAGAAAAATCCACTCAAAAATGATTAAAATAAAAAATCTAAAAATTGGACATAGATTTGATGAAAAATTCCAGAAAATTGAATAAAACTTAATTAATTCGACTTACACGACTATATTTAAAAAAAAATCCCTCGAGATCCAATTGCCTGTAACATATTAACTTACAAATCGGAAAATTGATGAAGCCCAAATGCAACTGTCATAAAAATAAATGATTATTCTTCATGATTCTTCATTGATTGGTTATTGTTTTTCTTTTAATCGTAAATAAGTAGCGTTACACTTGAATCATAAATATATTTGGGCGATTAATATTATGAAGGTATAATATATTTTATTGTTATACACTCAATTTTAATGTATTTAATAATCAACCCCTTTTAGTTAATGAAACGCATATTTTTATTTTATTTTATATATATTTGGTTTTATTAGAGAGAGAGAGAGAGAGAGAGAGAGAGAGAGAGAGAGAGAGAGAGAGAGAGAGAGAGAGAGAGCATAAACTTTTTGTATATAAACCAAGGTATAAATATAGACATACGGAAGAAGAAAGATTCGATTAACGTCAACATCGAGGTGTTAACGAACCTGTAAGGGACGGCTCTTAGTTGGTAAGAAAAAAATCATCCGAGAAGCTACTGGACTAGGCTCTTTTAGCGCTGCTAGCGACGACGAGCTTATCGCTAGCTTACAAGAAATATATAGTAACTCCGACGTTAAGAATAACGATCGCCTATTGCATTGATGCTATTCTAACAGACTCATAAGACAAATTCCTTACTTTAGCGTCACCAATATCGAAAAAACAGAGCACAACGTCTATATAACGCTGAACGTTGTCTCGCTGATTTTAGAGTGAGTTACCCCTCGATGGTACTTACGATTTTTCGCATCGAGATATGAGATTTTTACTTGGTTTTTCTCTTCTTTTTCTTTTTCTCTCTCTCTCTCTCTCTCTCTCTTACTTTTTTTTCTTTCCGTATCTGCTCTTCTTGTCATTTTTATTTTCACTTCCCGACTACGTATATACATGTATGTGTGTAATACATATATTCGACGTGTCTCGACGGCACATAGCCTGACTTTTTACATCTTCAACGGTAGACTTTAATTTTCTGCATCATTATACTCATATAGCATCTTTCACCCTGTCTCCATACGTTTGTTCAAGATGGCACGATCCCCTTTGCTTGTTTCTCAAAGCACGTATAAAACTACTTCGCGTGGGTCTTGAGCTTTACGAGTTCAAAGTACTTTTTCAGCTCGAAGCTAATCGGGCGAGGATCATCATTTGCCATCTTGCGCATCACGCGTTAATTTAATTCACGCATGCATCGCAACGATCGGGTAAGATGACGCTGTAATTGCGATGGTAATCCGTCATTCGATTCTCGTCTTAATTATTTTTCGATGTGTGTAACCCCCCCGGGAGTATCTACAGATCGGATTTTTATTTGTCATTTTCGTTCGCCCCGATCGACTCTATCACTCTGTCCGAGTTCCATAGTCAATTTCAATTTCACGTGTGTTACGTCCATCCCGCCCCCGCTGGCCTATTCTGTTACTTTCTTTTCCTTTTTCGTATATTTTACATATGTGTATGTATAGTCACTCTGCCCTTCGTCCTTACGTATGGAAAGCTAAAAGAAAAATGACTCTCTCCGGCAAATCGGCGGATGGAGCTTTGCGACCGGTGTGACAATCGCGATTTTTTTTTCCACTCTTCGCGACAGTGTTGGATCGAGTTTTGATTAAATCGAACGTCTTCACCGAGTCGTACCGAAGACATATATTTTTTACGATATCCGAAATATCGACCTGTGTCGGCTGGCTATCGCCGATTAATTTTATATTCGTCCACGTGTGTCCGACAAGGAGACATCGGGTTAATTCATTCCCCGCACTTCGCGGCACGTCGGAAGGTCAGATCGATACCACCGTCCGGTGTCAGCCGTGTGGACGATCACCGGGTCTAACAAGTATCCATCCACCGGGCCGGGTTCGAGCTCCGAAAGAAAGTCGAGCAGCCCCCCTCACTACTCCCTCCTCTCACCGTCTCGTAGAGAACGCGCTCGCGAGAACGTTTTTCCTGGCTGTTGCGGCTAGGTCGCTCTGATCGAAAAAAAAAAGAGTTCAAACAGAGAGTCCCGGTGTTTCGATCAATAAAGGCACCCTCGGCCCCTCCACTTTTCTCCCCTTCCCCTCGGTTTCGCCTCCTTTAATTATCGCGAGAGATATATGCGCCGCTCACAACCCTCTGCCCCCCCCTTCGCTCTTGCCCTCCCCTTTCTCGCCCGCCCTCGCCCCCCACCCCCACCCCCTCTCCCATGAAGTTGCACTGACTGTCTTTTATATCGTACTCCTTCTCTATTATATTTGTATCAATCACACTGGCCTTGGACTCCTCCTATCTCGGCACGACACTATGCTACTACTACCTCTACTACTTCTACTACTACTTCTACTACTACCACTCAAAACTCCGATCGTTCGGCATACCGCAACCCCCGTAAAGTCGCAGCCAAAGTCGTTGTCAAAAAAAAGAATGGTAAGTCCCCGTGAGAGCCGACGACTTACTTGAAGAGCCAAGATTTTTTTCTTCTTTTTCGTGCGTGCCAAGAGTATAACCTAACGAGAGTTTTCTTCCTCCTTTTTTTTCTTTTTTCCACCTTTTTGTGCCTTTTTTTTGTACCACGATGTATTTGTGACAAAGTGATCTTAACTCTTTTTCGTTTTTTTTTCTCTTGTTTTCCTCTTTGCCAGTGTTCTCTCCTGCGTTTCGGTTTCGTTCTGTTTCTGTCTTCTGCGTTTTTTATCGCGCGGGTGCGCCTCGTGACGTGCGTTCTGCCGGAACAAGTATATTCTCTTATGCACGGTAAACGCAGTTCTCGCGCTCGTGCGGTATTTTTAAGTGACTAGAAAGATATTGCAAATTTTTACCGCCGTATTAATAACGCGGGAAAATATTTCGATTTCTTCGACTACATTTTCACGATTGACGCATATATATATAAACTATAATAATCTAATAATTAATTTTGATACCTTTTGTCTTAAGTTAATGTGCAATTAGCAAGGCAATTAGCTTCCTGCTGTGCAATTCTCAAGTTAATATATTATTAAAGTAATAATAATAAATGAATCTGTAAAATACGATCGACAGACAAGTGAGACAAGCTGTAATAAGAAGTAACATTATAATTCAACGGCAATCTTGATCAACGAATCGAAAATTTCAATTGGTTTTTTGTTCCATTTTCGCGGGAACGCTTTTATTCCAGTTAAATGCTCCTCGATGAGAAACTGTAGCACGAAGCACCAGTAGAACGACGTCGATACGAACGTTCCGCGCGAGATATTATTTTCTCGTATGTTGAGTTGTGACTTCTCTCTTCGTTCCTGTATATATACATATATCTCTATCTATCTATATACTTACATATTTCTATCTTCGTCATCATCTTCTACTTTCTTTTAAACGTGCTGATGCATAACCGTCCTCCGGACTTTCGATTGAGCTAACATTACAATCGTCCATTAATTGCCGGAGTACACGCCGTTAAACGCCCGTTTTCACTTCCGTTTTCCTTCCGTTATCTTTCGTTTTGACACTGATTTTGTTGCGTTATACACATCGCCGCCTCTGTACCACACATATCCCTCGTATATTTGCGTACTGAGTTTAATCGTCACGGTTTGATCTCACCCTTTCTCTCCGTTTCTTCAATCTACGTTTTGTGTTATCTCGTTAAGCCTTTCCCACCTGCTTCTTGCGCTTTTCGTCAACAATCGAGCACGTATTATTCATCGGTACATGAATAATGGACGTCCAATCTGTATCCCTGACTTGAAATCGCATTTTGAAGCGACACGACTTTATTATATCGCAAGCGCGATAAAAATAACAGGACAAAATGAACGAACGAATCGAAGTGTTCTCGCAAAGTAAAGGGTATCGCAAGGCGCGACGAAACTCTCTTTCTTCCAGACTTCGCTGACGCTTTTTTTCTCGAGCACCTTACCCGTGCTTTCAAATCTAAAATAACGTGATGCAAACGCGCGCGCGACGAGAAATACGGTCGCTCTCCTACGCGGTGCCCCGACTCGCGGAGAAGAGACCCGTCGCCTACAATAACAGCAGATTCACGCGAATTTATGCTCGTCTCGAGAAGAGCTTCATAAAGCTCGGTAGATTAGTCGAGAAAGTTCGGTGAATATATACATACCATTCGACCGTTCACCATCTCCCTCCGTTTCGCTCCGTTTCTGCAATCCTCGCTCTCATTTGCGCGCTCTCTCTCTCTCTCTCTTTCTCTTTCTATTCCTCACTCTTGCCTTCTCTCCGCTCTCTTTCGCTCATTCTGGGATTTAGACGGCGAATTTCCGCATTGCATTCGTTATAGCGTTCGCGACACTGTTTTACGACTTCAAAACCATCCTCCCGCCTGCCATCCTTCTGCCCTCCACAGCAATACCTAAAACAACCGCCGCGTCCCCCGTCCCTCGTTTGAGTTTCGCTCGTTTGACTTGAGTTCGGTTTATTTGCGCGCTTTACGATGCAGCGTGAGATATCTCGCTCTTATGTGTGTGTGTGTGTGTGTGTGTGTGTGTGTGTGTGTGTTTGGATGCGCGCGCGCGCGTGGAATGCTGTTGTGTGGAGTGTGTGTGTGTGTGCCGCTTGCTCGTTCTCTTAACAACGTCCAGCGAACGAACATTGGACACTCCACTAACAATGCTTTCGGTTTTACGAGCGCGCGCGACCGGCTGCGGCCGGACCTGCCTGATCCAATACGTCCGCAAGATTCCTCTTCCGCTGGACCGAGGTCGTCGATAGTACACAGAACGATCTCGGTCCATCTTTGAACAATTCGAAGAACAATATTCGCCGTCCGCTTATTTGCTCTTAAAATTCATATACGTATATTCGAATTTCTGACATCTATGTGCACGGGATGCCTCCTTGCAACGCGAGAAACATTTTGCCGAAATTCGCTTTTATATTAAGATTTAATTATATTTTAGGGTAGCAAAACACATCCCTAAACTTCGAGCAATATTTAAATTCAACTCAACCATCCGCACGGAGTTACGCCGTTGCAAAAAAATTGTAAAAAAGTGTTGAAAATCTTTCTTTTCTTTGATAAGAATAAAATACGATAAAATATAATTGTTTAAAAAACATTTCTTCAATAAGTGACAATTAAAGTTATTATAAATATAAAAGTACATGTACAAAATGTAATATGCGATTTCTACCGTAGTTTTCAATCGCTCGAGGGTTTATAAATAGAAATATCTGGTGATTATTCGATCGAGAGATATATTAAAGCCGATTGTTTGTCACAACATCTGTTCGAAAGCCGCTTAGCTTCTTAATTTCTTATCCGATCACGCGGAATCGTATCGTCGAAAAATCGATAATTCGAGTTACACGCGCCCCGTCACTGTCGAAAGTCGTGTTTAATTAACTAATCGCGATCGACAAGATTCTCGACAATTTCCGGTCACCCCTGAGAGCCCGGCTGCCAGCGGACGGCGTGCTATCCACGGTAGAATTCCCCTACTTCCCCCTCCCCCTTTCCCTCCACCCCGGTCGGCTCTCCGCGTCTCTCTTCCGCGAGGCTCTTGGCCAGAGCGAAATCCGGAGCAAAAGAGGCTTTCGGGCGCCTCCTCCGGAGCGAACGGCCCGGGAAGGTATATCCGATCGATAGAACGCACCGAGTTTCCGTGAGATGACGAGAGAAGGCCACGAGGCATCGATCAACCGGCTCCCTTCGAAGCGCGGTTCCATCGGCATCTTGCCCTCTACGCCGACTCGAGTCAATCGTTCATTCCTGTGTGCATTCCAGCGCGCACGTAAAGTTCCATTACGGACGGACGCGATCTAAGCTAAGCTCGCAACAATCCTCCGAACCAGTCGAACCAATAAACTAGATCTCGCGCAAGTGAAATCAAAACCGTAAATCACCACAAATGTAATACCGGAGGTATTAGGAAATAACGATCCATTGGCTCGTAAATGCGCGTGAATGCGAATTCATGTCTTCTCTTTGCAAATCTCGCGCGATTTAAAAATTAACCCTTTGCGGTCCAAATTATTTCTCGCAAATAAGCAAAGGTCAAGTATTTCGTTCTTAATTTCACCTAATCAGCTGGTCTAACGTGAATCAAAGAATTTTGATTACTTAAAAGAACTTATGGAGATCTAAAAAATATACATTGTCAAATATTAAGGAATGAAATTTAAACCAGCACCTTCAGTTAAATAACATTTTGTTATTTTTAACTACTATGTGTGTCGAAATTATTATTTTAATACAAAACAGTGTTATTTTGACTCCATTAGGTTAATTAAGTTAACTATTGTAGTATAATATATAGTATAGTGAGTAATGGTAAAATAAAGTTAAAAAAACGTAATAAAAATAAAAGGAATTATTATATATATTATATATATAAAAATGACTGTGTGTGTGTGTGAAATTGAGTATAATTTGATGAATTTAACAGCGTAGTTTGCCGATTGTATAATCGTACAGATTCGAATAATGCTTGAAGAATTAAGTCATCGCAAAGCATTGCGTCGAGTCCAACTTGACATAGAACAGCAAAGGGTTAATATTCGTTTGCTTCTACCTCGAGTCACGTAAGAAATCGAAGAGAGTGGACTAGTCGAGATGAAGCTACCATTCGATAGATGCGCTGAGAAATCATACGAGAGATTGAGCATTGAGCGCAACGAGCGATTTGACATCACCCGTCTCGGATTTCCGCAGGAGAGTTTACGCAACACAGGCAACGACTCCGCAGACACATTCTATTGTCAAGCTATCCGTTACTCTCGATGTTAGATATCTTCCCCGGTCTCGTTTCCAACGTGAAGAAAGATAGAAAACGACTATAACGAGTTCGGGTCGTGGAACAAAAAGGAACGAGAGCTAGGGGGTTCTCCACGCGGGGCCATTTTTCACCTTCTCGAGCGAACCAGCTGCGACATCGTTCGCTTTCTTATACATATTTTCCGTTCTCCTCTTCTCGTGCTTTCTCCAGCGTAAAACCTTGCGATTCTTCACTTCGTTTCCGCGGACCTCTACTACAACAATCGATAGAAACTCATCGCTTCCAGAAGAAATTCAGTGCGTTCAGATTCGTCGAGTCGCGCGGCAAAATTAATCCTTGAGACGTAATATCGATGTCTTTATATATTTTCTCACTTTTAATAAATAATTTTCTTAAAGCATATTTCTCTTACCAATTTTATCGTATTTTTGCGCGTCATATTACTCCTGGCAATTCGGGGTTAAAATCAACATTCTCTCCGTGGGTAATAAATGTCAAAAGTGAACGTAACTACCCACGGGAGCAATATGTCACTTCTAACGGCGAAAAAAATCATACGTTTTGAGGATTAATTTTCAACTCGAAAACCTTCCGTGCGCTTCTCTTTAATTGCGGCCAGTGCGAAGGAATTCTCGTCGCCGCGTTATCGCGCGTTCGGATCGAAGTGAGGAAGGGTCCTCCTCTGTGTTACTTTATTTTTACACTTCACCGAAGCCTTTAATAAGCAAACTATTCAACCACGATATTTCTCCCGGCCTGTCTTTATCCCCGCGACAGTCGCGCCCTTCGATGCCGTCGCCGTCGCCGTCGTCGCTCGCTTTTCTTCTCCTTCCCCCGCTAACCCGCCAATCCTCCGACTCACCGACACGAGCACTATACCGACCTCGAGAAAAATTTCAAGAGACGATGTTGCACGTTTATGTCGATTCACGACGCGCCGTACCCTCGGCTGCGCTAAGCTGCCGGACATATTTTTCCACTTCACGAAAAAGTCACCCCCCATTGGCCGACGTCCGTCGGGCATTAATTTTTCTCACTCACTCTCTCATACTCTCTCTCTCTCTCTTTTTCTCTCTCTTACTTTCTTACTTTCTTTCTCTCTTTCTCCTGCGAACATTATTATATTCTGAGCCTTCTCTCTTACTCTCTTTCTCACCCTCCGTACACACCCCGACTTTCACTATCACTTTATGACCCTCTTTTTCTATTTTTTCGTTTCTTTTTCTCTCTCTCTCTCTCTCTCTCTCATTCTCTCTGCCCCTGAATCTGCTCGTTTGTTATCGTCTTTATGCTTAAGTTACCTCTTTGAGTTACGTTGAGTACGTGTATCCTTTACTTAACTCGGTCTCCGTCAGCCGCCGAGCGTTTTATCTTTTGATTACCAGTTTTCTTTTGCGCATGCTATAGTGTATACTTAGGTCTCCTATAGGTTTAACCGAGCGAACTAGTACTTAATAATTCGCGCGAGGATCGCGAGAGGATCACGCTCGCCAGCTTACGTTAACGATAAATATAATAACGGAAAGTTGTTCCGCTCGACAGGACGACGCGGTAGCTTGGCGCGCATCCTCGAGCGATCCTGCGAAAATTTATTAATCGACTTCTTTTTCTCTTAGACAGTTGCTCCAGGAAACTTCTATGTAGCGACGTTGCGCCACGATATACAATGATAATCTCACGTGCGATTACGATCGCTGCATTACGTCAAGATTACTTTCATCTTATCTACGCTAATGAATTTTCTTGACTTTCACAGATTTGTCAGAATTTCGGCAAGGGAATAGAAGGATTAATTTTCAAACTTTGTCTCTTGTGAAATTTAACGCAGAATTCGCTGCTTACTTTTTGAATGTCTGGTACCGATCTCTTTCGATTTGAGATGAAGTAATCTTCGACGTGTTCGAATTTGCCGAGGGCGATCGTACATTTTAACGATTTATTCTCAACAGAATTTAAGCAATCCTTTGATTTTATAATTGGGATAATTTCAAATATCTTAAATATTTAATAATCTTAAATATTTTATTGCGATTGAGAGTTAAATACCTTGTTCTCTAAACGAGTTAGTTAATTCTTTCATACGGTCTAAAGCGCGTTACAGAATTCCATTTAAATCGAAATTCCATTTAAATCGAACAGAACACTATTGTACGTTCGCCCGGTTTAGCAATTTCGGCGCAGACTAAAATCATTTTTCTCACCTTTTAATCGATTATTTTCTTTATATTTACAGTATTTGTGGCCTTAAAACGACGAAAACGCGAGCGTAACAGCGCGCGTTTGTGGAAATTTCAATATCGGCAAATTTGCTCGCGCGCTGTGATTTTTAAACGTTAATTCAAGTCTATTTTGTAAAATACCGAGTATTCCTAGCGGGGTTTCCTGCTTCAACGCGATGAATTTTAATGTGAAACGTTTCCCACGTTCGTCACAGTCATGGTGGCATGATACAAGTGCTCTTTCCCCAGAGAATTTTCTCGTGTCGGTTCAAAATGTGACACGGACAGCTCTATACCTGTGATTCCCGGGAATTTGTTTCGTAATTACACGCGGAATGCGTCGGGAGTAAATATCATGTTCTTTAAAAAAAAAAAAAAACCGTTTTCGCAACATCGATGCCGCGTAAAACATTCTTGCTACGCCCGACGAGCGACTTTGCCGATTTTCAGACATTTCAGTAGCGGGTTAAGCTACTTAGAGGAAGAATTATAATGAAGTATAAAAGGAAGTGTCTCAGGGAAAAAAAAACATTAAATATTATTGTTCTCGTTAATTAACAAACCTTTCGAAAAAATATGTGCAATCGCACGGTTTTTAACGCATCGCGCCAAATTCATCTTAATCCGCTACTGAGAGACTCATACGATTGAAAAAGAAAAAAAATAAGAAAAGAGACGATATAACGGCAATAGAAATCGTCTAACGCACATGCTTGACTGAATGCCACTTATGCTGTGCACACTTGTCTTTTCTTGTCTGTTCTATGTGTTGTTTCCTTTTGCGCCATAATATCTACAACCACCTCATCGCGACCACTACCATCACCAACCACCAACCACCACCAACCACCAACCACCGACACCAACCAAACAACTATCCGCAAACTGTCAAAAAAAAAAAAAATTGAAAAAAAAACACGTCTTCCCGTACGGAATGTGATCCGAACAAACCGACCAAAAAAAATCTCCACCACTCTCTATCTCTTCTCTTCGGCCGCATTTGACGCTGCTCTCACATTGTTGGTTACTTCTGTCCTTTTACTTACGTCCACTACGCTCAACTATCGGTAAACCAACCATGGGCGCACCATGGCCACCATGGTAACCCGATGGTAACCCGACGGTGTCCGGTCCGATAATACGACCCCACCTACCATCGCGTACGGTGAGTTATTTTTTTTGTTAAAAGTGCGAATATAAGAACCTACGCTCTACTCTATCTCTATCTCCTCTGCTATCTCTCTTCTATTTCTATCTTTCCATCCTTTGGCCGTGAACGACGCCGCGTGGACTTAACGCCGTTTTCTCCCCACCTTCCGAGTATATGTGGGTTTAACGAAAGCGAACTCTCCGTTCTCGAACCTCCCCTGGAATAACGAGACTCGATAATTACGAAACGTATAAGTTAATTCTCCACGCCGCGCCGTGGAGAGAATTAGCGTCGATTCTCACATTAACGAGCGATAAACCTCGTTAACGGCCACGATCTCGCTCTTCTTCGAAGGGGTTGGATTTCGAGGGAAGATTTCGGTCGCGGATTGATTGATGCAGCGGCGTTCAGTTCCCCGGCTACAGTCGTTCACGATTCGAACGCAGAATATACAAATAGGAATATGTCTTAGCACCCAATGGTTCCCAATTTAGTCGCGTTGATGCTCGGTCGTCGTTAATCCTCGACTGCTGTGCTTGAATTTGATCTTCAAGTAACCGGCCGCGACACGTTATGGCTTTCTAAATTAATTAATATAAACACACGTGAAATTGTAATTAAAAAAAAAATCGAAATTTGGTTGGATTTTTGATAAGAGGATAAAAGAATTCCATTTCGCAAGACATCCGTTTATCGCGATGTTGGGATTTCGATTCCGGCGTAACAGTCGAGGATTAAACATTCGCCATTGGGTATACGATCCTTTCTGTTCTCGATGAACGGTCCACGTAACGAGGCATAGGCGTCGCATTTCTATTCTGTTTCTATTCGCAAAAGAAAAAGTTGTTGAGAGAGCGAGGTTGTTACATATACGGCGGCGCCTATGACCAGATTAATGCCGAAGGCCCGTCGTTGCAGAAATGAGAAACGATACGTTCGACCTGCATTCAGAAGATCGTTCGAATATCTCGAGCCGACTTGATCGCCTATCTGATAATATCATGCTCCACGTGGGGGACGTCAACGACGAGCATCGGTGATATGTAAGATAACAGATTATTTGTGTCGCGTCATTGTGAGAGTAATTGATGAGACAAGCAACGCCTGTTTCGCAAGTCGGTTCGACGAGGGTAGCTGCGGCTTCTAAAACTGCTTTTGGGAAACCCGATCTAGAGCACTAGTATATCCCTGCGTTATAACGTTTCGAGGACAGGTTCACGAAACGGAAGACGAATCGTATCGAATCAGGTCGACCGAATCGCTGGAAGAATTATTTCTGCAATATCAAGTAATATTAGAATCAAACAATTTATTCAATAATTTTTCCAACGTGAAAGATTTCCATTGATTTTATTTTATTCCAATATCGATAAAATATTAAGTATTAGAGAGATGCACTTAATTGTAAGACCACAATGATTTTTTATTTAATGTCTTGAGATCGATTTTCGCAGCCTCTTCCGTTCTAATAATTAACGGACACATCCGCAGATTTATGAGAGGCGAATAGTCACGCTGGGTTTTATACTTCGGAGACGATGGTAAAACGGATGAGAAGTTGTGATCTCGAGAATATATACGACGGGCCTCCGGCATGCTCGGTGCCAGACTCGACTGCGTTTTGATAAATGTTAGCTCGGTAGACAACTGTCGCAACGGCGTGCACGCGAAAATAACATCGGATCGCGTTACACGCGGCGATCATTACACACCGGGTCATTACAATCCCCTCCGTTTTCAGAATCGTCGCAGGTTTGAATTCTCGAATTACGCTATTATGATTACGCGCGGGTTCCATTCGCGATACCGTGTCGCCATTCGACAAATCCTCGCGAAGGGTCAACGTTAAGGGGATATTCTGCTCTGAAATGTCGTAAAAAAGGTTTTTTTTTTGTTGGGAAGCGAGAAAACAAATAACGTTAAACTTTGCACGTTTTTTGCCTTATTTTAAGAATACGAGAAAAAACACGTGTGGACGGTATAAATGATTCTAGCTGTTTCAGATATCTGAAACGCAAAAACCAAAAATTTTCTTATTCAGGAGAAGTGTGGCTTTCGTCTGAACTAGAATAAACATTATACGTTTATTAGTTTTTCTTCTTTAATAAAATACTAACAAAATTTTGAAGACGTAATATTCTTAATAAAAAAGCCACCATTTTGTTTAGAATGGAAATATTGGTTTAGTTCTAGTTCAGACGATAGTTCACACTTCTCCTGAGTAAGAAAATTTTTAATTTTTGCGTTTCACGTACCTAGAACAGCTAGACTCACATCGTCCATGCGTTCTTTCTTGCGAGCTCTTAGTGAACAGAACATAACTTATTATATAATACAAAAAAGAAGAACGTTTTTTTACTTGGAAAATAAAAATATATTCTTACAATAAAGCTAAAAGAACATGCAAAGTTCAGCGTTATTCGCTTTTTTCATTTCCCTACAAAAAATGTCTGGAAAATATCTTTTTTTACGACCTTTCAAATTAAAAAATGTCCCCTTAAGTATCTATTTGAATAATTCGAGATAAGCTGCGTCACACAACATACGACACGCGTAATTAGAGCCGCGTCAAAGTTCGCGTAACCTCGCTCGTTGAAATATCATCATTATACCGTACAATATCGAGGGTTACACGATAATCTTTGTTTAATTTTACTGAAACGCGAGATCCGTTTCGCTCTCGTGGAAAACTCGTTTCCACGAATTGTTACGCTAAAACGCCTGGATATACGCGTTGTTTGCGTCATTCGCGCCCTACGATTCTCGAATTACGTTATTTCGAGCGGCCGGCCGGTGACGCCGTTGCGGCAGATTACGTGTGCGTAACCGTTGCGCTGAAACACATAAATGTATAGAGAGCAAAAGGCTTGATCTGTTGTATAAGTTTGTAGTTGACGTGTACACGTCGTTGTATGTGCCGCATCCTCTCCGTTTGACGAGCGCAGGACTGTCCCGGGGGGGAGGACAGCTGTTGTCGGACGCTCGGCTCGCGATCGAAGAGCGCGACAACGTAAAGCCCGTGTCACACTACGTATCGCGGACACGGATCGGATTGGGATTACGGATCGCGGATCGGATGTCAGCCAATCACAGATGAGCTGCTCGTCTATAATTGGCTGGATTACGATCCGCGATCCGCAATCTCAATCCGATCCGCGTCCGCGATACGTAGTGTGACACGGGCTTAAGGCTTCTCCAAGGCGGATATGAGCGCGATTTTCGTTTTTTTTCCGCCTTCTTCCCGCGGAACCCCCGTAAGCTCGCGGAAACGACGTCACGCACGCGCGCGGATGTAATTCTCCAAATTCCAAATAACCACCCCGAAGGGGAGTTATAACGCGGGGGATTCGACGGCGAGCTGCGAAATTGCCGCTCTTCGCTCCGAAGGCCGAACGTCTAATATTTGACATGCCTCGACTCTATCGATCCCTCCCTGCGACAGGAAACGGGCGCCCTCGATGAATCGCGACCCCCCCTTTCCCCCACGCTCAACTTCTCGGGTCGTCTTTCGCAGATCGCGATTTCCCGCGAGAATCCGCGCGGTTCTCGGATCCCGCGAAATCGTAGGGCCCGCACGGCAACGCACGGGATAATAAACTGCGAGCGGTGGAGTAATCTCGTTACTCGAAAATTGCGGCTAAAACCCGATACTCGCGCGACGACGTCGTCGTCTCGTTTCCGCCGATAGGCATCAGGAATCTCACGACCAAGTGGAAACCTCCCCGATAACCAACGGGATTTCGGATTACGCAAGATTGAAACGCGGGAAAATTCACCCGTATACGTAATAATCGTCGCGATAATCCGTCGGGACGATTCGCGGTTTCGCAGCAGCCCGTTAATTGTGGAAAATGTCATTTAATTGACCCGCGACGCGCGTAACATCGCTGATATTCGGAGCGGCTCGGCCGGCTATTTAAGGAATCTCTCGCCTGATGATTATAATCTGTCAAGGACAGCCGCGCGCGCGCGCGCACCGCCGCGAATCCTTCTTCGAGTCCAGCCGATCTCCGTCGTTCCCGCTCGTGACGTTCGATCGATCTTTCTACGTTTCGGATGGCTCGCCATCGCTGAAAACAAAACGCCCGTCGCGCACGGTCAGAGATTTCGCAAACGACACGAAAAATTGAAATTTCGTATCCCCCTGACAAATCGGGCGATACGTTATCGTGACGGCGCGGCCCAAGGACCGCGGATCCGTGCCGTAAATCATTAGAATACCGGAATCGCACGCGATACGATGCTCGAGCGTATGTTTCGTCGGCGCGCGACGAGAAACGACGTTCGATATTTTCGACATGTGTCTCTTTCGATCCGTCCGATTTAAGCGAACGTATAACGAAACGCGAGGGGCGAGTTTTTTCTCTCTCTTTTTTTTCCACAGAGCGTTGAACGAGATGGACCTTGTGGGCGGGCACGCGGACAGGACCGCGCGATTAGGGGAAAAATACTGTTGGCCCGCCTTCCTAAATGTGCTGCGCTGTTCCGTTAACCGTTGAAACTCCCGAATCGAATCTTCCCCCAAATAACGCGAAAATAACGAAAAAAAAGCGATGGATATGATATCTTAGCGCCCTAATTAAACAAGCAGCGGAAAAAGAGCGAATCTCTATTTTCTGCTAATTCTCTATTTCTCGCTAACGGAAGATTTTACGGAGCGAATTCAACCCCCGTTTCTCGTTAAGGTACAATCGATCGAGCGGCAAGGCTCGACCGTTGCGTCAATTAACGAGCAAACAGATAAACGGCTCGCTGCGAAAGAGTTGCCGCTCGGCGCGAACAATTGGTAAATACCCCTTTTCGATGCGGTTCTCCATCGGACGCGCCGTCGTAAACCGTGAAATTCCACTTCCGCTTCGTTGGTCCCAGCTTTTCGCGAGCAACAAATATGACCGAATCCCGCGTTGAATGGCGTTGATTCGATCCGTAAATGGGAATCGGTCGGTGAAAGCGGCGACTCTTTCGCGCTGGTTAACGAGCGCCCCGAAAGGTAGCAGGCGATTGCCAAGGCGAAGTGGTAACGATAAGAGTTTGTAGTGGCCGATGGTGCGTACGTTTCGCGCTTGTACAGCATGTGCATGCCTCTTTTTCTCTCGCAACGAGTTTACGCAATCTCTTGATGTGTCTAGTTGTCTAGTACACAGACACACATACAAACAAACACACACACACACACACACACGCAAAAAAAATACATTTGTGCGAAAGACTTGTACACTGCATTTACGCACGTTTACACAGCTTCCAGTGCACGCGCGTTCGCAATAGCGTACTCTTCACGTTTCCTCTTTTTTTTTTCCTCGTTTTTCCTAGAGTCGACGAATGAACACCTTTCTGTCGCGACTGGTGCGAAGAGTGCGTAATTTATTTTTCTTTTTTTACATTGCGAACGCGACGAAGCACGCGCAACTTTTTTTTTGTTACGTGGCTGCTTGTACCGTCCTTCCTCTCGCTCGTAGTTATGCGCATACTCTTTTGCCTGTAGTTCGGCGTTGTTGTCTTGGCGTGACCCGATGAGAATAACGAGTGATTATTAATAACATAATGTATCCCCCGGTAAGCTCTGATGTGATATGCGATAATGTAGTATAGTTAACGTGGCGAGATGGCGAGAATCATCGCAAGTGATTTGCAAGCGCGACGACGAACGCGCGGCAAATCGGTGACGAAGCAACGTGGCGAAGCTATTGAGTCTCTTGATTAAAATGTATTGTAAATTAATGGAACGGCTTCTGTGTACCGTTGCAACAGCGCTGTCGATATCGACGTTGAAGAACTCTTGAACGTGGGCGTATTTTAATACACGGTGTAAATAAAAAATTTATAAAGATTACTGTAATTATCAATTTTTTTTAATTAGAGGTCAAATTGTATGTTTAATTATTATAAATTGTTAATTATTACAAACTGTATTTATAATAATTATATGTTAGAAATTGTTGAACTCAAATGGCTCGCTGATTCCTCTCGCTATGTTGATCGTCACTGGATGATCTATTATAGGTACTGATATCCCGTCGTCATACGAATGCTATAATATGCGTCTCTGATATTTATAGGTGCAGCAGCCAATCTACGTAAGGAAGTGATCAGAAACAAGATTAGAGCCATTGGCAAGATGGCACGGGTGTTCTCCGTCCTGAGGTCAGTGAACGATAAAACAATTTGTCTTTAAATACCTTAAAAAATACGTCTAAATACGTCACAATGTGTCCGCAAATACTTTCATATAAAAATAATAGACGATGTAAGTCGATCCGGAACTCTGGGTTCAAAACGGGGAGATTAAATTCTTTTACGAATTAAACATCAAGAGATAAAAAGTTGCGCATTTCGTAAAAGTTGACCTACAACTTTTACGATTACGAGAATTTTCATCATCTAATTATTATTGTAACATAATTTTAACCTCTGTTTCACAGAGAGGAGAGCGAGAGCGTGCTGCAGTTGAAGGGCTTGACGCCGACTGGAGCTTTACCGCTCGGTGCATTATCTGGTGGCAAAACCTCTCTGAAAAACGGTAAGAATTTTATAAAACAACGTTTTGATATTAATTTAGTTTAGAATTTTTTTAATGCAGTGAACTGTGTAACGTATGCTTAATTATATCCTATCGCGATGCGGCGCATTAAAAGGGCAGAAGTACCGGTTATCTCGATTATTATTATTCACAATAGTATTATAACTGAATAATCACGAAAGAGAGAGAATCTCACCGTAATAATTCTCTTATGATTTCACGTCTTTTAATATTATATCTGCTTCATTTTCTTCTTTTTTCCGCCGTTCCGCAGCTCTCCAAGGCTTCTCGCCGAATCACAAAATTACCTCGTTCGCCGAGGCCAAGGGCTTGGACGCCATAAACGAAAGAATGCCACCGAGGAAAGACGCACCGCCCACGCCGGTGAACGAGGAGAAAGCCGTGACAAAGCCGCCGCCTCCTGCGGGAGACAAGCGGGACCACAACATACCGCAACCGCAGTCGTGAGCCCCACACTCGTCCAATCAAGGTACGGCGTCCGAACTATCCGCAATCCGCAACTCCTAAACGTCGAAAGACAGGACAGCCTTGCTTGCGCCTCCGCATGGCTTAGTAAATTTTGCGGAGCTATGCGGTATTAAACGCGCTACCTTGACTGACCTCGAGGCTCTCATTCGAGTCGAGTAACTGCCCGGAGTTAATAGGCCTATTCGTTTTTGCTGCATTTTTTACTAGTGCAATAAGTTAGAATGAAAGAAACTATATTTGTTTTTTTTTCTGACTTATTAACACTAGTTCAGAAGTGCAGCGAAAACGAACAGGCCTAATCATTAAAAGATTTGTTATTTTTCTTAACTTTAATGTTTCTCCTACGCGAAAGATAACTTGAATAAATTTGGATGACGTGATTTTTTTTTAGCCATCGATTTATGGTAATCTGGTGCTTTTTTGTACAACAAAATCACGCGTTTAAACAGTGCTTTTCATCTGATACTACCGTCGGGAAAAGATTAAAAAATCCAAACATCTCATATTAATGTAAAGTGAACGTTTTTCAGATGGCGGATGGATGGACGGGTCATAAGATCCCGGCGCTATCGCCGCCACCACCGAACATTTGCAAACCATTGCTCGTCTCTCCCCCCCTCCCCCCCTCCGGCTGTTACAACCAGTGCGCCGTTTATCGAGGAGTCAGGAGAAACCATCGCCGTCGCAAGAGGAAGATCAGAGGAACGGACGGACAGACGGTCGCGAAGCGAAAGCGATTTTTTCGTCGATGCGATTTTCAACGAGCATCGTCGGTCCCGGTGCACGCATAGCGGAAGAAAGCAGCAGCAGTCAAGGAAAAGAGGGCCGCGTGAAACATCGAGAGACGTCCAGCCGGACGTTTCGTAGCCTCCTCTTCTTCGAGGAATTTGCCTCCGTATCTCTTTTTCGCGCACACTGCGCCCGCGAATGGAGAACGAAAACGTTTAGCCTCCTTTCTGCGATGAGCCGCGCGCGTGCGACGTTCTCCGATCTCTCGCCGTTCGCGCAATTATTCCTTGCTCTCTTTCTTTTTATCTTGCTCTCTTGCGCTCTCTCCCTTACCTCTCGCTCACTCCGACTCTCGCAATTCCTCGCTTTTCTCCTCTTCCCAGCATCCATGAACGTGTACACCACGTATTTCTCGCGGATTAATCGACCCATGTACATACGCACGCGCGCGTGTACGAACGTATCAACGACAAGCGGAACGTAGAGAGCGATATATCTTGTAGGTAGATTCGTTTACACGTCGAGCGAATCGGATGTTCATGTACGGGGAAGGACAACTTCCCCCCAACCCGGCGTCTCCGCCGGGCACCATTTCTCTCGTGTCTTTTCTTCTTTCTCCGGCACGAAAAAAGCGAGGAGAGAACGAAACGAACGGCTCGCGCGCGGTTACGTCTATCTAATGAGAGGAATCGCATATACAGTGTGAAAGAGAGAGAATGAGAGGGAGAGAAAGAGAAATAGAGAACGGACGAGCGGTCTCCGCCAAAGAAACAAAGAAGGCAGCTGGCCTGTCGTCACGGCGGAGCTTCCGGTTTTAGGATTTTACTAGGTTGTTAAGATGTGTCCGCCCTGGGTGACGCGTAAGGGCATCCCCCGCGCCACGGGGTGGGGTTACTTAAATCTTAAGTCGAGCTAAGCTTAGGGCTAAGTCGTAAATTATATATATATATATATATACATACACATATATATATATATATATATATATATATATCGGAGAATTTATTTAATATACATAAATATAAATATTATATATTATATATTATTATATTAATTTTATTATTATTATTATTATTATTATTAATTATGATGTAATCCGAATACCGTGTTTTTCGCTGCCGCGCGTGCACACGTCCGTCACGATCGCACGAAATAATTAACGCGCGAAAGAAATGCACGTCGAGCGCGCGCATCGTTTCCAAGTACACTCATTACGACATGATCTATCTTGGCCGTTCTGCCCCGAGGATTCATTCGACATTCTCGTTCGTGCGATGTCGAAGAAAATATCTCGTTTTCGTTGTATCTCCATTTCACGGAACTGCGCACGGTCATGATCTTACACACAAGATATTCGTTATCTGTTAAGCTTTGAGGTGAATCTCGCCATTGTATAACGATCGTCAGGTCCAACTGGTCTCAATAGTAACTACCATGTTTTTTCGTTGAAAACTGAGCTACCGGTCATATATCACGCAAAAATCTCGCTCGTATTACGCAACGTAGCATCGGGCTGGAATTTATCGTCTCATATGTGATCTCTAAGAACTTCCGTTTCGTCGCGTATTTTGTGATATCTTAGAGGGTGAGGTTTTAGGAGTGCATATATCGAAAACGAGATAGTTTTGATACAATAGTACTTTTCCTGACGAGACGTCAAGAAGAGACTTAATCCCGCATGAACGATGATGGGTCTCCCCAAAACGCGTATATATAAATACATGTATATCAGTGAGCTGTGACACGTACGCTCGTTTAGACATGTGATGCATATCTCTTGCCCCCACCCTTCCCCCCCAACTAGTCGCACAACTTTGCTAGAAAGAGCCGTGCAAATTGAAACGATTACAGGCACGCCTCGATGGGGCGATTGTAACATGCTATCCGGGCGTGAGCTCCGCCAATAGGCTCGAAATTAAAATCCGATAGTAGGTCATAATGGTGCTGAAGAAACGCGCAGGCTAGTAAGAATTAAAGAAGGAGAAGACGATGCGTTTTTTTTTTTTTAAGGGAAGCAGCACCTCGCGTGTAAAGAGCGTTAATCGTTGTCTCGAATGTGTGCTCGTGCTCCTGTTCCTGCCTGATATAAGCCTGAAAAAGCCACAGCCGCACTCTGCCCGTACCTGGCCCCGGAAGTGAATCCTTGCCGTCAATTTTACGGTACAGCGGTACAGAACGGCCGAGCGTGAGGCAAAACTCGAGAACCGTAATCGCGAAATGACGACGTGCCGTAAAATAATTTTGTGTTGAAAAAAAAATGAATATATTACATTTTTGCGAGTTACTTATTTCGAGGGGTGGATTCCACGGGGAGTTATAATCGCTAGAGAATATAAAAAAAAAAAAAAACGTTTCTCGTGCGGGAAACGAACGCGATCGTCGAGACGCTTCCGCTTCGATCGTCCGCGCTGTCACGCGCTCAATACGCTTTGTCGCACGTGACGTCCCGAAGATAATCAGAATCGAGAGCGGTTACTCTCGTCTCTCGTCTGTAATATTTATAGTAATAATCGCTCGCGGTCGTATTGCGGGATTTTGTCGTCGTTTTCGCTGTTTTTTCTACCTCTTCTCTAGAAAATCGGAGACGTCGCGCCTTAGCGAGCTTCGCGAGAGCTGAATTTAGCGTCGGCGAGCAGCGCGGGAGATCGCAAGCCTAATCATATCGGGTACCGGGAAGGAGGAGAAGTGTAGATGAGAGATACGAGGCAAAAAAAAGCATCTCCGGAAGCCGAATGGCGGCATCGTCAGCGTGTTACGGTCTGAAACATAATAAAAGTAATGAAAGAATATTATAATAAATGAAATAAGATATATATCTCTTTCTTCTCACTACGATATAAAATATACAGTGAATAATAATTCTATCTCTCTTTGCTACCAAGTTGTACTTATTCTTAATTAATTTACTTGTACAAAAGAATGTGTTAAATAATAATGAAATATATAATATAATATACACACAATTATAAATAATACATATTATAAATATGAATATATACAAATATATGTGTGTATATGTATATATATATATATATATATATATATATATATGTGTGTGTATATATGTGTATATATATATATATATATATATATATATATATATATATATATATATATAAAGGAGCACTACGATATATACAGGATGTCCCAGAGCTATCGTCACTCCTTTCCATCTGTGGATTCCCTCACCGACTTCCTTGAGTGTAAATTTTCCACAAGTATCATCGATTTTCCACGATTTAATTCTCGAAACTGAATAAGACTTAAAGTAAAATTTTCGAGGCTCGCTTAAGGCCATTGCACGTAACAAAGTTTTAGTCATAATCGTAAGGTCGTAAGAAAATAGACCACGCACACTCGATTATTCTTCGAGCTCAAGGAGAATAATCGACTGTGATTGGTCTATTTTCTTACGGCCTTACGATTATGACTAAAACTTTATTACGTGCAATGGCCTTTATAGTTCGAGAAAAGTATCAGTGCCATTTTCTATTAAAAAAAAAGGTCGATTCCAAATCGATCGAATGAATTCTCGGATGAAAGAGACTGCCCACAATTCCGGGATATCCTGTATACACACGTGCATACATATATACATTACAGTGTTGGTTATCTGATATTACCGCATCATTATGATTACGACGCGATTATTATTCATTTTAATTATGATCTGATTATTGCCATTGTCACTGCTCTCGCCGTTGCAATCGTCGCTACACCGTTATCACTTGTATCTATCGCTGTCGCGAAACACGAGGCGCATATACGCGTTCGCCGCTACAGTGATTTTCAAAATGAGAGACGACACGCGGGTTAAATTAATAAATGCGCATACGCTATATATATATATTACAATTGTGATCGTTACTTGCGATACGACGAGGGTGACACGATAATGATGATTCAAGAATCGCGATCCAAGTCGCTCCCGTCTATCCTTTTGGTTGTAGAAGCGACCCGTTGTTCTACGAAATGCGAGGAGGGTAACTAAACGTGTGTGAACGCGAAGAACGAATTAAAGGACTTCCCTTTCGCATATATACACGAACTTTTCACGGACCATCCACCTTTCGGATAACAGTCTTGACTTGTGCCTTGTTTAGACGTTTCCAATCATTTTCCAATCGACTCCGCGCTTCGACTCGCACATCCTACACTCGAATAATAAAACTCTCACCTCCGACGTTGTTCCTTTACGAAGAGAAATACTTGAGAGATCCAATGCGATCGCGCGCGCGTCTCCGCCCCCGTCGTCCTTTCTTTCGAAGAAACGGTCTTCCTCGGTGACTTCTTGCGTATATGAAGAAATTGATTCCTCGGCGTTTTTTCGGTGGCGTAGCGTGAACTCGTACAGTAATTGCGATCAAATTTAATTAATTTTTCTCCTGAGAGCCACGGCGTTATCTCGGTTCGACGATCTTGTCCTGCGTACAACAACCTGGCAGCATGCGATCACCCCATCAACGCACGCGGACATCCCGTTCATTCGTTTGAGAATATAGTGCCGGCATCAAATATGCGTTTTATATCGTAGATATAATACACGCAACAGTATCGCCGTATGTGGAACGCGAGTTTTTGGGTCACTCTTTATAACATGTATGCATCAAACAAAGTGAGAGAAATCATGTATACACGCTAATACATATACGACACACGTGCGTGCTATGTATATACAGAGTGGCTTGCGACAAGCCATATTTATAAGCTTGTTATGTAATTTAAAATCAGTTCTCTGTTAAAAATAATTTCTCATTCGTTTCATTTTGAACGGATATTTTCTCTTTTAAAAATAACTTGTTATTATTTATTTAATTTTAAACGGATACTTTTTTTTTTTGTAAAGTTTTAATTCTCTCCAAGAGTCTTCGCGATATTTTTAAAGGCATGAAGTAAAAGACGACATTTAAATTGAAAGAAAAATCGACTTTAAGCTCCTCAAAGAGTCTGTTGATGAAATAATTTGTCGTGTAAATCGCGCAACGCTCTGTATATACAAACACATAATTAGATATTATATATATACGCAAAGCTTGTATTTCCTGCGTTCGTTCGTGTAAAGCCTCATTTCGTCACACACACACACACACACACACATATTTATGATAAGTAAACCGTTTAAGCGGCGTCTCATTATCGTAACAGAATCACTTCGAAAGCGTCTTTCAGGGGAGAAGCTCGCGCTTTTGTGCAGCTGAGCGTGATCTGCTGTAATATATATAGTCCTTTGTGTTTCCTTCTTCTTCTCTTTTTTTTCTTTTGCAAGCGACTGAACTAAAGTGCTGTGTGTGATTCCTCGTGGCTACGTTGCGTTCTATACGCGAACTCGATATGGCGTGTACCTTCATTACGTATCCCTTGGCTCTTACGTTTAGCGCGGAATTAGACATAATTTCGTTTGGCGAGTAAAAATCTTATCGGATTCCGAGCGCGACGATTCTCGTTTTATCACAGATCTCGCGCAAATCTGAAAACGAAGATTCGCGATAATTTCCCCGATTGTAAATGTAATTCAAAACGGTTCGCCGGGAAATTTGCATTTCTTTCCTTTATCGCCCGAATACATCGCGCCTTCGCGATCCTTATCGCCGAGATTGAATTTTACCGAGCTTCTGTAAACGGATTTTCCAATCTTATCGTTCTCATTTTCCTTCTCTCGTCGGCGAGAATCGTCGAGGAGAGAACGGAAACGAGAAGAGAATAGAATTTTCGAAAATTACCCTCTCGAGTCGCATCGAACGCAACTTAATCGAGTTTCACCGAGAGACAATTTTATGTACCTGTTACGACTGATTATTATCGTGTTGTACATCGCTAAGGAACAGTGAGAGAGAGAATACGTGTACATGTATGTACATACACATGCCCGCGCGCGCGCGTATGTATATATATCTATATAGTATATTACCGTAATGTTATACGGATTGTTTTGTAAACTATCGTTATATACGTCATTGGCTGCTTGTTACCGACGGCTTGCAATCGGCTGATAAACACATCGCTGAACCATATGTACATATCGAGTTCTAAGAAGGGCACGCGAGGAGCATGCGTACGGGAGAAGGGTCAGTTGCACCACGAGTTAGCACATTTTTTAATAGAGATTAACTCGGATTAGAGATCCACACTGGGGGGAGAGACTCCTCGCTTCCTTTTCACCGCGATAAGAAGATACGTGTAAAAGAGCGAAATTCGATCGCGCGCGAATTGTTTTTGTCAACGATACCTCGAGCCTTGCTCGGTCAAACTTCGGATAAGTCAACCCTGGTGAAAAAATGTCTCAGAATTTGTATAAAAATTTTCCTCAAAATGTGCTCGGAATTTTTCAGATTTTTTTATACGAATTGGAACGTTTTCCAGAAACACTCAAACAAAATAATAATGAAATGTTGCAGATTTTTCCCGTCAACACATTTTTGTGGAAATAAATATATCTGCGCAATCGATCAGGAATATTTCTTACCCATATGTATGAAATACATACGGGTACTGAAATATTCCGAAAGTCTTCATCCAATAATCTTTCTGAAAAAGTATCCATATATTTTTTTTTTCCAGAATTTTTCAAGTCAGAAGATTTCTGAGAAAATATGAGAATTTTTTTTCACCAGGGAAATGCAGGAGAGATTGGAGAGATTTAATTAATTGCGATTAACGCTAACTGACATTGGTACAACGGGCCTACATCGTACGAACGCATCGTGGGCCGAATTATTGCAAATGATGCGCGGAAGATAGATACCTTGATGCTCCTTTAACGAACGACTAAAAATAAAAAAAAAAAAGAAAACGAAAAAGCGTATCTCGAGAGAGATGTACGAAGGGATCGGGTCGTGTAGGTACATTAACGTCGCCGTTAACGTATTCTATTGAGAGATTCCCTTGTCCTGTCATATAAACTCTAACATTTCGGTTATTCGATCGAGAAGCTCGAGTGTAGAATTATTTCTCACAAATATTAAATTATTCATTTCATCTCTCTCTCTCTCTCTCTCTCTCTCTCTCTCTCTCTCTCTCTCTCTCTCTCTCTCTCTCTCTCTCTCTCTCTCTCTCTCTCTCTCTCTCTCTCTCTCGCTTTCTCTCCATTCTTTTTCCAATTATTTCGCGCGGCAATCTGCGAAGCACGGCGTGATCGCATTTCCCTATTTAATAACTGTACCTGTCTATAAAGCGTGTCGTTTAATTAAATCTATTTTCTACGCTCTGTGCCAGCGTCGTGTTTGGCGTTTTACATGACAGATAAGGTCCCGGAAATCGCGTGTGAAAAAACGCGGAACGTTGCCGCCCGGGATACGACCGGGCCGCAAGAAGGAGGAAAACACATTGGAGATTGCGCGACACTTTAACTCTTTTCCAAACCAAAAAAAAAAAGAAATATGTAGCCTTAGAACTCCGTTTCTCTCGTTCCTTTCACGCGAGCGTCGCCCGATGAATGTGACGTCGTATCTTCTTGAGGATGAAAAAAAAACCGTACAGAAAATATAATAAATGCATCGGAAATATGTGCGTATGTGTGTATGTGTGTGCCTCCCATCCAATTTTGCAGATTTAAAAGGAGCCGGGGATTCGTGTTTCGCCCATTTTTTGCGTAACGGAGAGGATCGCAAGATTAAAGAGACTCATTAAAACTCAAGTAAAAGTTGCCTTCCGACTCGTAATTTGCCGTAATTATCTTTTCGTAATACACGGCGCCGAGAAATGCTTGCGGTAAGTAACTACTAAGACATTCAAAATATCCAATCCGAGAGCCTTCGAGTAAATAAAACCAAAAGCCTAACGCGTCGAAAATCCTATCACGACGCATTGATCTCCAGATTTTATTTTACGAAGCGAATCTTTCGCGAAGAAGTCTTAGAAATTCGGGAAATGTGGGAGAGAGGTGTACTTTTTCAGTTCGCTCGTCACGCGTTGTTTTAGATTGATTGCTATATCACAAAATGAAAGAAAGAGAGAGAGAGAGAGTATCAAGGAGATGATCCTTGGCGCACATCCATCCGGGCGACGTCCGTCAGCAAGAGTCGCGAGAGCCGTAGTCGGACTTAAATAATTCTCGCGGCGTTCGAGAAATGGCATTCAACGACGATGGAAGAGAACTGTACATACACACGTGCGTTTATTATTACCTACTTACTATTACGAGACTTACTTCTAAGATCTTTTGGCTAAAATACTTTATAAAAGCGAGACTCTCTGACCGCGCATGCAGAACGACATAAAAATGAAAAAGAGCGAGAACACTGCATCGCATTGTTTAGCGCCATTGTGACTCTATCCCCTTCTTAAAAGAATAAGCATGTACACATATGTGCATGCGAACACGTACGCATATATGTATATACTTATTGTATTTGTTTATACATATATATATATATATATATATATATATGTTATAGTCAAAGCCCGACTAGTCAATCCTAGGAATGCCCGCGTTTCGGGCTTTGACTATAACGTATACACATGACACGCGCGTATATAGACGCATCGGTACTATTATTATCATTATTATGGTTACACGATTCTTATCATTATTGATATCGTCTTCACTATTATAATTATCATTGTCGTGTGAAGAGAGAATACGATGAGTAATTATTATATAAACAAAAAATAAATGAAAGAAAACTCTTTACTTATATACATATATAATTATGAATACGTCATGACGATATATTCGTAAAAACGATTAATTATTACGGCAAACGTAACGACATTATTATTACTATTATAAATAACATCCTATTCCCCCATCTGTTGTGAATGTTTACGTTGTTTTATGATATTTAGAATATTCTAAAAATAAACTCTATAATTTCCACGAACTCGTGTCGTTCAACACATTCCCCGAAATATTCCACAGGAGTTGAATGTTAATTCAACGTTAAATATTTTTATTTTGTCACTATAAAAAATAATTTTGTTACGGAAATATCTATATTTATTTATTGTTCAAGTAGAGACGTGCGCGAGAATTAATTTTGGATCCTTAGATGAGAAAATTTAATTCAGGAATAAAAAGCAACTTTTGAAGTTTCTTATCAGCCACAATAATCGATCGTCTGAGAAAAAAAGGCGTCTTTATTTTTTTTCTCTAACGAAGCTGAATGTTTAGATAAGTTAGGTATATTGAATAGTTTGATAAGATATATACAAACGATTCACTTGAAAGATAAATGAAGCTAATTACACAGCTGCACGATATCTTTTTCGGTCGCATACCCATGAATTGAAGGCGTTATCTACGATATTATATAAATCTTTAACGTGTCTTTTAGACACGTATGTCTAAAAGATATAGATGTCTTTACGACATCTTTTAGACATGCGTGCGACGCTGAGCAAGATCAAACGGTCTCAATGACATGATTAATTCTTTAAAATCGACGAAAATTTAAAAAAAAAATCTCAAAACAGACCGGTTTTTACATCTCATTTTTAGTGCTCCTTTTTTTAATTAAAACAACAAATCGAAACGCATTCCTCCCTTTTCGCATTTAGGACGTCGACGCCCAGGAAATGGAGAATCGTCGTGTCCGACGGGTCCGCGTCCACGGCACGTCGACGGTCTCTCCGTCGAGGCGCAAGATCGCGCGGGCGACCGGGACGACTCCGGTAGTCCGGTAGTCCCCGCGGTAGTCCGGTGGTGCCGCAGAGGCGATAAATAGAAGCGGCGCGAGCGCGGCGATTGTTCTCCACACCACACGTCACGTAACGTCACGTCACGCTGCTCACGCCTCGCCTCGCCTCGCCATCGCGGTCTTCACGTCGGGACTGTCAACTGTCGAGGAGTCCTCCGTCGACGGCGCCGAAAAACCGTCCTCCGGGGAGAATTGGCGTGCGTGCGTGCGCGTGGACCCAGGAATATGTGACGCGCGGGACCGGAACGCAACGCGCGTTATCGGTCATTGCGTCGGTGGGATCTGGGATCAGTGGAGAGACGAGAGGCCCCGTCGTTCCGCGTCGTTCCTCCGTGACGCGTATTTCCCGTGCACGGGCTGCTTCGACGTGCCCGCGCCCCGACGAGGGAAGCTGCCGCCCGAAGATGTCGTTCGAGGGGAAGTACAACGCGAAGAGCCCGGGTGAGTCGAGGTCGCGACGCGTCGCCAATTGCGCCGGTCGAAAAACGTTTTGTTTTGACCCCCTCTGACATATTTGCGCCACGAGGCTGTTGTAACCGCGGTTACCCCGCGGCTCGCCAGCTGGCCCAGCTTACCGTATATTCGCTTCTTCACGGCCGATCGGGCCGATCGTATCGACGCAAGATTATCCCGCGGTGACGTGTGGGATGAGACACCTTATGTATATTACGTACAATAGCGTGTTGATATCTCAACGTTGCCTATCCATTTGCCACCTCGTTATCAAAGTATATTTACAGTTATCATAGTATATTCATAAGTGTTGCAAAGACTGTTATCTCATTGAATGTATGTAATCGTAGCGGTGAAGAGGTTAATGAGAGAGGCACAAGAGCTGCACGAGGCTACCGAAGAGTATTATGCGTCTCCTCTCGAGGACAACCTGTTCGAGTGGCATTTCACGGTGCAAGGGCCACCGTCCACAGACTTCGAGGGTGGCGTTTATCATGGGAGGATCTTGCTACCGCCGGAGTACCCTATGAAGCCGCCAAATATCATACTGTTGACGGTAATTAGATGTCAGAGACGAGCTACGTACGAATTGTGTTATATATATACGTGTTTCTTCCTTCCTTTATTTATCCATTATTAGCCAAATGGACGTTTTGAAATAAACAAGAAGATATGCCTGAGCATCTCCGGCCATCATCCTGAAACGTGGCAACCGTCGTGGAGTATTAGAACAGCGTTGCTGGCTCTGATAGCTTTCATGCCCACGCCTGGAAGCGGCACGATCGGCGCGTTGGATTACAGCACGGAGGAACGGCAAAAGCTTGCTAAAAAGTACATATATGATCCGCGATTAAACAGAATGTTGCAAACAAAGTCACGTACTCCTGTAATCGATTCTTACATTCCAGATCGCTGACCTGGCAGTGCGATACGTGTGGTAAAGTCGTGAGTTTGCTGTCCAAGAACTCGGTTAAGAAACCCATCACCGAGGAGGAGCAAACCATGCTGAAAACAATTGCTCTCAAAGTAAGCAGTTTTAAATATGCACAATATATCTGTTATAAACATATACGGTTGAACATATATTTTTATGTAATATACGATTATCATGTTGTTACGAACATCGTAGACTGTTGCATTTTGCAAGAACTTAATATTTATAAAAAATATATGTAGGGTGACGATTCACCTACGTCGGAAGTATCATTCACGAATAATATGGAAAATGTGTCCGAGAGCGAGGTGCGGCATCGTAACGTGGAACCGATTCCGGCAGACAATGCAGACCGTCAACAACCTGAGATTATTCTAAATCGCGTAGAGACAATGTCCTCTTCGAACGATTTATTTTGGAGTATTCTTATCGCTTCTTTAGTATCCGCAATTATTTTGTTGATTTTACGACGATTATTTCTTGTTTAACTTATTTGTTTTTTGCGAAATACAGAAACATGTCATGAAAACAGTAAATTTTATACACGTTTTATGAATATCATTTTTAAGCTTACAAAGGAAAAAATCATGGTCATATTGTTGAATGAATATTGCGAACCATCTGATTTTTCATGAAAACGTGTATAATACATGACGAAAGTACATGCATCAGTATATATTAGTACATCCATATTGTTCTTACACGAGCATTTGACTTATATACCTCCCACATATAATTTCATTACTGAAATGAGAAGTTAGATAAATGAATTTTCAATTCGATCATTAAATTACACGTACTAGTCGCTTGTTTTGTTAACGATATAGTATTGAAAAATAAATTATTATTTATCCAACATTTATCTATATTTTTTATTTTAGAGCATATTAAATGATATTATATATATAAATTGTAGAATTTAGTGTGTATTAGTTATAATTAATAATAAATTTTGTTTATTTTGATATTTATTATTTTCAAATATTTTTTGTGATTGCCCATATACATTTATACGCAAAAATTCAATAATATATCTGTAAATTCTCATAATTATTATATTACTTTTACCAGCAATTTTACATTATGTAATATACATATATAGCCTAACATGATACTATTTTGTAATAAATATAAGCTATACAAATATGTCTGTATAACTCTATAGCTTTCATACACTTTTCATATGTGTATAGCCACTGTAATAAAATTCAATGTGTAGCATAATCCATTAGAGGAAGAGGATTTAGAGCAGGACTTTGTCTATATAAATTCATTTTTTGTATGTACATAGAAATATAATAAAGTAATTATTTATTAAAGCATATATAATATAAACATATTACTTTGTAACATTTATTACAGTCTGTGTAGCGTAATGTTCCGCAATTCCATATTCGCTTTTATGCATTCATTGAACTACATCTCTTTACGCTTTTAGTTGATATGGCATATTTCTTTGAGTTACTTCTAACATTTAAATATTAAAAAAAGGTGCATTTCTTAAACCTATGAGGCATATTTCATGGATCATATATAAAGAAATAATAAAAGTGTTTTAAAATGATGTTAAATGAAATATAAGTAACACAGTTATAAACTATAGCAAACTTCATAATTTTTTTTTATTATTATCTATGTTAAGGCATTCTACATTCACCATTTACAGTAACAACTTCATTCTTGCATGCTCTTTATTACAATAAAATAATTCCTATCGGAAACTTTCTTCTTTTGTACATTTGCTATCTTTCTAAATTATGCGAACTGTTGATGTGTGACTTAAATTGCATATATCTCTCAGATTTAGATATAATATTCAATACCTTGAAAATCACATAAAAAATAATATGAGATGTAATAGAATCTCTTGTATACTCTTGTATATCTCTTGTATTTGCATCATTTAAACGATCTTTTGTTTAAATATATAATACTACTTCATGTCAAAACAAATTCTTTGAGTGCACATATATATTAAGAGTTTGAAATATAAAAGTAAAGTATGGCACACGTGATTTTTTATTTTGTAAAAGATATTAATTTATTGTCATACGGAAGCTGCGTGAGCTAAAAGCGAAACTAAAACTTAATATTGCTAAAGTTTATGATTAAGTTTAATTTCCCATATAAGCAAGCAAATACCTTATTTAAAAACTGAGAGCAAGAAATATATCTTTTATTTGCGTATACAATTGTTGTACATATGCATATACTGCAAATAATTTTTCTTGATTCGATAGCTTGACATAATTCTTTTCTGTGCTACAGATTACACAATACTCTACACAGTGTAGATATCCGCGTCAGATCTCTGTATTCGGCATACCCTCAGTTGTACAATACACATTTTTGAAACGATATAAATATAGTTATATTGTTTCAAGAATAGTAATATCGAAATAATTGTAATCTCTTTGTAAGTATAGAGCATCTGTTTTAACTCCATCATGAATTTTTATAATACAAAAATACAAACAATATCCCGTTAAATTACAATTGAATCGTTTATCAGCTGGTATCGGCGCTAGTCCATTCACCCGTCTCTTTTAGCGCTCTATCGGTTAATCTCTCTATCTCAGTTAAAAGTTGTTCAGTCTCCATATCGACACATACCATATCCGGTTCCACTGGATCCCATTCTAAACTATTTGGACTCGAAACCCTGGACCAAGGAGATGCTGTCAGACTAGATGGTTGACTGTTATTAGCTGACGTCTGTGTTAGAGAATTGTCTGTATCTCCCCTTTCATCTTCCATGATTGGTATCGGCATCCCTGCGCAAGTACAATGTACAATATGTCTATGTATCGTGAGAGATTTATAAAAATAACGTAATACGATAGATTGCCTTCGTGTTCCCATTCAAGATCCAGCGATGATCCCGGAGTGGATGAAACATAAGCCTGTTGTTTCATTAGCGTCCTCGCATCAAGAACTTGAAACGGCATATCCAAACCGGAACTGAAAATAATTACGTGATCTTGTAGTCTTTAACACGCGCAACAATCCCAGAAATGTTATCGGAGTTAAGTGTAATGATGTACCTAGTGGAAACATCGTTTCTGGAACTCAATCTGGCATACTTATTGCCACCTCGTGACCACCTGCCATCCTCCAATAATTCCAGAGTCACCGGAACTCCATGTCTTTTCTATGATTCAAACACATATATAACTTCATAATGTAAATCAAGATGCTTTTGTGAAAAAGAATCGACAGCTCTGGTATATTCTGGTAACGTTCTTATCTTCTTACGCTAAATAAAGCATAAGATGCATCATTTACCTTGAATCTTTTGACAGATAGGAACGATAAGAGACTGTATCCAGTAAGCATGGCAGATAAACGCAACATTAATATCACAAATCTAAATTAGAATTAAGTAAGAAAGTTGTCTTTCAATCACCTTTTTGATCCTTTAGCTTGGTCTTCGTGCCCTTGGACGTCCACAAACTAAACATAAGACAGCAGAGTTACTTCCGCTAGCAAAAGCACGTTTATGAAACAAGTTTGGATATGTATACCTCAACTTGTTCTTCTTCTTGGGGGGACATTCTGGTATGCCTTTGATAGAACCTGAACATACAAGAAAACAGTGAAACAGCGAAACACAATGCGCTCCTTTACAAGATCTATGATGATACACTAGGAAGACTCTCCGTTGGAAGTGAAAGAAACTCGTTACCAGAACATAGGATTCAATACATCTTTCATGATTTCACTCATTCGTAGCGTGTAACTTTAATCGCATATTAGTATTTAGTATAACTAAAGACCCATGACTCATGCGACTAAAATATTGACTAAAATCACAGATACGATCCCTTTATTTAACCGAGCTTGGAAAGATTGTTTCTCAGTGTTCAACGATTATCCGTCGGATACCCTAGCCAGCCGAGGTGTGATTTCAATTAGACCCTGGTCCAATTCTAACCTGTACGGCACGGAATCTGTGACTTTCGTTAAACAGCGGCCGAGACAGGCCCCCATGACCTGCCAGCCCACGGCGCCTCATCAAATTGATATGGATGTGTTCGGATGCCAGCGTTTAACTCCACGTTACACGTGAGGACGGGAACGACGGCGTCCTTCCACCAGGTGCTGCCCGGTGCCGACGGTACTCGGGGCTGCCTGGCCCGACGTTAGCCGAGAAATAGATAAATGTCAGAGCCAGAGATAAAAGATAACTGCGGAATACGCGCATGCGTCTTGTAAGTACGATAGACCACTGCTGAAGTGCTGAATGGTGCTGAAAATATATAGTTTGCGTCACGTAACTATAGATTTTCTCTCAGTTGAATCAAATTGAATAGAGAAACAGAGGTTCCCCAAACATTTATCTACCTTTAGCATGATTTTCCGGCCGGCATGGGCATATAGCATGGTAGTGCACGCTCCAGTATACTCAATCGTGATATCCTAAAGACGGATATCTAGTAGAATAGTAAGAAACGTACTGTGTCCTTGAAGAAATAACTGGAATAACTGTCTGTAAAGATTCTGGGGGCTGCGAATCACTTGCTACAAATGCTTTGAAACGCTCAACTGACCAATTAGGACAAAGAAATCTACGCTTTGAGGCGCCAAGTGCCAACTACAACCTTGGTCTGTATTGTCCGTAACTGTGTCTGTATCGTTCGTGCTTCAAAAAGGGAGAAGTGAGAACGAGAACACGTGGAAGCTAGGAAGAAGGCGAATTGATTAATATAAGAAAGAATTTTGACGGAATTCATTCATCTGCTTGAAAATGGCGAAACATGTAGACTCCTTGATGAACGGTCTAAAGATCAGGTACGTGAAAATTACGATAATGAACTCGCATGTTCGAGTCCGTTCATCCGTTATTACGTCTCACAATCGTATCGTTTCAGCGACTTGATAAACGAAGATGGAATTACGTTCGAGATTGGAGAACAGTTTGATAATGAAGACGACGAGGAATTCGGGTATTCGCCACACGTACAGTTCAGCAATGAGGAGATGCTGAATATGTTAAACATGAACAATTTCGAAGATGAGGATGAGGATAATAATGAAGATACTGTATCTCTTTGTGGCATGAGCTTCTCAAAACTGAAAGCGAAGATGACACCCTTGATCCCAGATCAAAAAGTTAGTCAAGTTTTATATTATTTTTTCAGTATCATTTTGTTTTCTTGCAGAGATGACGTTGGCTGCGTTCCAATATTCACTCTCAGTAAGTTTACGTCATGTACACTATACATTTTTAATTAACACAGTGATTATTGTAACGCAGCCATTGTCTTTAATTTTATCAATAAATATGTCAATGCGATCGAATAAGATCACAAGTGTAATTTTAACAGGCTTAATGAAATTTATGTCATTAGGTCACGAAGTTCGTTAAGCAGAAAGGTGTTGGAGAGGTTGTACCGCAAAATGCTCAAGTCACTGTCAATTATATTGGATATTTTGAGTACAGAGATGAGCCTTTTGATTCTACTTACTCTTACGGGAGACCAAGATCGCTGCGTTTAGGCCAGGGTTATATTATACCTGGTTTAGAAATTGGAATATGTTCCATGAAGAAACACGAAATAGCAGTGTTCCTGATACACCCTGATTTGGCTTACAAGGCCATCGGTTGTCCACCACGTATCCCACCTAACGAAGAAGTGGTATTTGTCGTTCAATTAATTGATTATGTTGACGATGGCTGTGCACTTACGTATCAGGATCTCAGCGCAGAGGAGAGACGATCGTTTAATCATGTGGCAGAGCCTGTGAAGCATATGCTTGTGACTGCTAAAGATCATTTTACAAAATTTAACTTCAAGTCGGCGATACGAGAGTAAGTAACTGACGTGTAATTTCTGCAAACACATGAGATCACATCTGTTAAATATATTTCTTTGCAGATACAGAAAAATTATTGGTTGTCTGGAGACAGTCAAATTGGAAGATAGTTTAGAAGAAGATAAAATGAATGAGATTCTCTCACGAGCCTATACTAATCTTGGACTTTGTTACAATAAGGAAAACATGCCTCTTAAAGCTTGCATAGCTTTAAGGCAAGTGCCGGTACCAACAGCTAAAAGCCATTATCAGTATGTACTGTCCGTTAGCTGATTCATCTATTTATATGTATAAACTATATGTATTAAATTAGTATTATAAAACTTTTTTTTTTTTTGGCATTCCAGTTTTGGAAAAGCTTTGCTGAATATTGGAGAATACGATGATGCAATGAAGGAGTTGCAGAAAGCTCGTGTGTTAGAGCCGCAAGATGAAGCCATTAGAAAAGCAATTCAAATAGTAAGTTGAAGATTTTTCAAAAATAGTTTCTTTATGATAATATGTATATATTTTATAGACAAACGCGAAACAGCGTGAGTATCGTGAAATAGAGAAGCGCTTGTGCGAAAATTGCTTTCGATCCAAAGAAGGACGAACGAAAATTAACGAATTTCGAAAAGCCGCGCGCGATTTGTGTGAAAACCTTATCCAAGGTGATGACGTATTGAGACAATCTGTATCAGAAGGCTTCACAAAAGAAGAACATCAAATTCTACGTGAAGAAGCTGCTAAATTAGGACTAGATGTTGTTACATCTATCAGAAATGGCAAGGAGACTGTATACCTCCAGAAGAGCAAATCATAAAGTGGTTACATTTTTATTATTTAAAATTGCAATATCAAGAACTATTTAATATACAAACCTGGTGTTGCAATCACATTTACAAACGTAATTACTTTGATTTAAGTTGAAGCATTCTAATATATTATAATGCGACCAAAGAGAATTATACTCAGGATTAAAATAGTATATTAAAGTCTTATATAATGATGATTTTGTACTTTTTTGCACTTTTTTTTTTAATAAATGAAAGTTATAATAAATAAGTTTACAAAAACCCTGTTGTTTATATCTGACCAATCCTGAACACATAGTACATGGAATTTTTCCATGTACGCTAAATCAATCTGTATAATGCACAATACTCTCGTTTAGATATATTTAGAATAAAATACCGGAAGTTCGTGGAGCGACTCTTGTTACGCATTTTCTTGTTCGACGTTAGTAATAAGATCTAATGGATTGAGTGATCTAAGAACATTTCTGTTTATGTAACGTATAAAGGTATATAAGAAACTGTCCAACAAAAACGTCGAAAGATATCACAATGTCACTGATTACAACGTTCTTCGTCTCTCTGTTTCTATGTAATGTGGTTCCTCTTATATAAATGATTTCAATTTTGTCATAAAACTACGATAATCCAGTTATATACAAATAGAGGTAAATGTACCGTTGATTTTTATTGTTTTCTTTTTCTAGATATACCTTTTAATACAGCTGAGTTATCAGGCTTACAGCTGGGTAATCGGCCATCGATTCAAAATTTTCAAGACCACCATCCCGAAGAAAGTTTCTTGGAGATTCTTTTGAATCCGACGACGATCGTTGACGATCGTGCGACGATCGGCAATGTGCTCGATTTGGAGTTTAAAGCGGAGGATGTAAATTATGAGCTTTATACGAAGGACAACAAAGAGCAATCTGTATCTCTACGAGTGGGTGATGCTGCTCTACTGAAGGATTCACCATTCAATCCTGCATGGCCAACCAAGATTATTATTCATGGATGGACAGAAAGCGGAAATGCGTTTTGGGTACACGATATTCGGCGAAATTATCTTAGCGTTGGGAATTATAATGTAATTTGCGTAGATTGGTTCAGTGGTTCGACTAAAGAATATCTAACGGCTGTCAAACTTATTCATCAGGTGAGCCATGAAACAATTTACATATTCTACGAAAGATGGGCAGTATAAAAGCATTATAGAATTAATTAAAAAATTAATTAAAGTACAGAGACTTAATTTTGATTTTTCTGAAAAAACGCTGCTCGCAAAATTTACATTAATACAAAATATAATAAAAAAGGCTTGTCTTAGAATAATGCAAATCACGCTACGATAGAAAAGATTTTTTCGTTACACAATATACAAATTGTATGCAAATCACAATGAAAGATGAGAATGAAATTGATTTCGCGAAGTTACGAGAATTCCTGATTCGATTAGTCTTCATGCGCGTTTATCTTTTATTCTTTTGCAAGAACATGATGCGAAATCAATTGATTCGTGTTTTGCAGGTGGGAGAATACGTGGCTGCGTTTATCGAATTTCTCGGATCGGAGACTCAAGTTGATTACGATAACGTTCACATTTTGGGTCATAGCTTGGGTGCTCATGTGGCCGGATACGTCGGTAATTATATGCCGAAGAAACTCGGTCGAATCACCGGACTCGATCCGGCTGGGCCGGCATTTGAGATGCCGTATCTTAAAGACACAGAGGAGCGACTGGATGCCGCGGACGCCAATTTTGTGGATATTATTCACACTTGTGCCGGCAGTTTAGGCTTCCTCAGACCCATTGGCCACGCAGATTTTTACCCGAACGGCGGAACGTTTAGGCAACCCGGATGCCCCGTATTTTCATCCCGTATGTGACTCCAGTATTGAATTTTACAATATTATGTATAAGTGGATATTGATCTAGCTTGTATTTTTAGAAGCCTGCAGCCACGGTAGGTCACACCAGTTTTTTGCCGAGTCCATCGTGCATCCTGATGGGTTTGTTGCCGTGCAATGCTCCAACTGGATGGATTTCCAGCTTGGTAAATGCGACAATAATAATTCTAACACCGCCGTCATGGGCGAATCTATCAGCCCTGATACTCAAGGTATTTTTTATCTACTAACCAATGCACAGCCACCGTTTGGAAAGGGCAAGATGAAATAAACGATGACGGAAATAGATATAACTTCGATATCTACACTTATAACACGTATATATGTATTTCATTACAATTAGCGATATCGCAAGAAAACATATAAACGTAGAAAGTACTTTACTTTATATGATGTCTCTATCACACATTACGATATAAAATAATAAAAAAATTACGCGTATGAAAATTTGCGTGTAATAATGGAGTATACTGCGCGCATCGGTTTTATTATTCAAGCGATTCAAGCCATTTCAGCAAGCGTCGCCTCCCCACTGGACGGTTTCTCGATTTCGTCTCCAAATCGCATACGATACTTTCTTCGGACTATATCCCAATCGATAACGTTTTGTATCTTCGGAATATTATTTAAAGAAGCTTGACTGATGGTCGGACTTGTTTGAAGTAACGAGAAGTTAATTCGTTCCTTCGCTGCTCGCGGTAGTGGAAGCATTCTAGTATTCTAAAACAAAATAGGAAGAGGTCATGTAACAATTTATTTAATAAAAAGAAAAAGAAAAGTCATCTGAAATCTTAATAAAACAATTCGGACCTTCCTTCTTAATTTGGCTCATTTAAATGGCTCTATTTTGCAAAAATATTTTTAGAAAATAACATTATTGTACACAGTTGAATGTGTCTCTTTAAATAAACTTTAATTTTATTATAAAAACATTTAAAAATTCTTGAAAATAATAGTAGGAATAATAAACATAATAATATCTACGTACGGTAGAATATTTTGGTAAAACGCTTGGATGCATATCGGGTTCCATGTAGCCACGCGATCTGCCGATCTTCTGCCTTGCAATTCGTTCCTTCATACAAGCGTTCTTAAGATATTCTGCCCATGTGGTAACGAGGTTTAACGGCGCGGGAGCTGTCCTTGTTCTTTTAAAAATAAGGGTCAGAATAAAATTACAGTAAAGATTTGCAAATTTAAAGGATGATGCATAAAAAAATTGCACTTTAAGTTTCATTGAAAGTCTAATGAAAGAATTACATGGCGTTTAAAAACTTTTTGGGTATTTAACTGTCGATATATCATCATTCTAACCAATATATAAAAGTCTTAAGAATTTTTACTTAATTTAAGGTAATTTATCGAAAGCGCAGTTGCAAGACCCATCTGTGTTGAAGGCTTAAAAATCAAGAATTTAAATACTTTTATGTTCGCGAAATATCCTTCGTTACAATTGTGTTTACTTACTTTTGCATCTTGCGAATCAATTTGCTGAGACCGTATTTCCACTCGATGTCACTCTGTGATTGAATATTGTGATATGTGTCGCTCATCATAGCAATTAATAGATTAATCAACACTATGACACTGACGAGCATGTATAATGAATATGACACCTATTGAAACGAAAAGTACTTATTTCTTAGATTCTTAAACGGAGGTGATTATACATATAACTAGTTATATTATTTCCTGGAAAAATTACCTTGAAAAAGTTAACCGTCCACCACGGCTGCTGCTTGCTGCTTAATGAAACCGTAAAGGCGTTGGTCTCTTTTTGGCCGAAAATGGCGAAGAAAAGATTCTCCGTGATATCGATCACACTAACTTTCACTGTGCAAACAGAGAAAAAGAACGGTGAGTCAAAACAATCTTACTGATATGTTAATCATTATCTTATATATCGCACCTATTTATATTTTATTAAAAATTATAGCGTTTGAATTAGTTTTATTCCTACGCTAATACAGCGGTATAATACAACTGAGGCAGGGTGTTCGTAACTAGTAATCATTGTTTTAAACATTCCAGTTATAATTGCAAATTTCGGACCACTGCTAATACATAATGGATCGGTGTTAACGCTATTCTATTCATTGTTATTTTGATTACAAGCAGAAAAAAATCATATGATATTTACAGTTCTTGAACTATTAAATCGTAGAATATATTCATGCTAATGATAGTCAAATATCCTAATCTTCGTTCAGTAAAAATTGGCGATCAATCAGAAGAAAAGTCAGCGAGCTTTGTAAAACCCAAAACATGCGATGAGATGAGCATCGAAAGATTTCGATGAGCGAACACTTAACAATGAGTAATAAACTGCAAAGAGATGTCCACATTCGACATGTCGGTGAGAAGTTTTCTAAAACGCATTCATAAATGCAGGATGGATGCGATGAATGCGGCTTGCAACGTGAGAACTTTGCATTTTGATTTTCGCTTTATGCACCCTGTGAAAAATAGAGAAATTTAAAAGGGGAATCGATGGAAATTTACTCTTTGTAAAATTATAAATTCTTAATCTACGAAATCGGGAGTGAATTTCAGAATTATCGAATTTCTATCTTCTACCTCTATCTACGCATTTAATTTTTCTGGTAAAACAATCGACAATTAAAAAGATATTAATTCCGTGTATATAATATAAGACTATTTTTTAATTACACATTTAATTTTACATTTAATTTAAAAATTGTCTTATGCGATACTTATACGTTGCGATTAGAAAGAAATAGAAGTGGATTCAAAATTTCTAAATCAAATCCCGATTTTAAAGATTAAGCGTTCATCACATACACAAAAATCTCTCATGTTGAATTCGCTTTAATTTAACTATTTCTTTTTACAGGGTGTACATTTATGATGCATGCCAGCCGAATTTACAACGTGCGAATGATCGAGAGGTGAATCCTGTAGACGAGTTTAACTCCGATTAACATTTCAACAAATAATATACATGCTACACGTCAAGTTCATTGTGTATATATAATAATGTGAATTTCGAAGGCAATTCTAATATCATGTCCCTATACAGATACACATCCTACAAATATGTGTATCGAGCGCGCCGATATGTTACACGAAAATATCGTGAGCAACATGATGCAGGCATAATGATCGGTGCGTGCATTGTTGCAACTGAGCCGTTACGCAATTGCGCTCTATAAATATTTATATATAATATAATATATATATATATATATATATATATATATATATATAGATAGATAGATATGTCGTACATATATGATCAATAAAACATTCCAGGTGGGAAGAGGAGAATTTTATAATTATATAATGCTGATAACTAACCGTCAAATGTAACGTGGAACGATCCCTATGCACACGGGGATTCCCCATGGTAGCCTCTAAAACGTGTTATAGGTAATCGATTAGACTATGGATCACAAGGAGTACAGGTTCGCTAGTTAACAATAACTGTACAGGCGACGCAAAGTTGAGCTTAGACGTTTATTTCGAAAATACTGACAAGGTCCTCCGTGTATACGCCCCACAGCGATATATGTACAAATAAACGCAGTTAGTGCGGCGAATCTGCGAAAATAGGAAGAGCTTTGATCTCTCTTTTTTTCTCACTCTTTTTCGTGAGAGTTATATATAACATATATTGTCGGCAGGTATCTTTTCTCCTCGTTCAAGCTCCAAGTCCAAGCCCCGATTTATCGGCCGCACTCAACGAGCCTTCCAAAACTGCTAACGGATTCTCGGTCGACTCCTTGTTCTCCTCCACTGGCTTTTCTTCGATCTTCTCGCCGTAAAGATCTCTGTACTTGCGCCTGACGACCTCCCAGTCGACAACGTTGTCGATCTTGACGGTGTGGCTGAAGGACAATTGGCTCCCGAGAGGACTCAGATGGGCCACTGATAAGTTGAAACTATCCTTGTGTCCAACCTGCGTCTTCTTTATCTTGGACAGCCATTTGGCTCCCATCTTGCTGCGAGGGGACATGCGAGAGCCGCCCATTAGGTGCATCAGAGAGGGCCGTGTCTTTTTGGTCATGCGTTTCTTGCAAACCTTGACGAAATACGTGATCCACGTGGTCAGGAGATTCAGCGGAGATGGTGCCGTGGTGGTCCTGTCGCGTATTGAAAAATTAAATTGATTAGTGCAACGATCAATGGTGCTTTCATGCAACGTGCAACAACCTACCGTTCTTCTTTCTCTTTTTTTTTCTTCAGTACGTCTTATTACCTGTGCATATTTCGAATGAGCTTGCTCAGTCCGTATTTCCACTCGATGTCCGACTGCGCCTGTATTCGCTGATAGGTATCGCTCATCATGGCGATGAGGAGATTAATAAGCACGACCACCGACACCAACATGTAAATGCCGAAGGTGAGCTTGAAGAGGACGGTCGTCCATTTGGGCTGCATCGTTTCTACCTTGAACTGTTCGTGTGTCGTCTGACCGAAGATGGCGAAGAACAACAACTCGACCGCGAGTATGGGATCCATCCTGACTGTAAATACGCGTTAAACAATAACGTGTCTCGTAAGGTGTCTCGTGTATATTGCGCGTTGGACGTATGCAAAAATTCTCTGCGACTGCCCATACACATGCTAAACGTTGCTACTACCAAATGTCGCAAAAAGGATCGATTTCAAGCCATACAGGGTATATATGCTGCGACTCGTACGAATTCCTCGTTTTTTTTGCCTGTCGTCGGAAAAAGTCCAAGCGCCTAAGAAAAACGCGCTCTCGTCTAACGGGACGGTTTCTAATTTTAAGCGCATGAAACATAAAGGAAACTATAGGAGACTTGTGTGACTTATGTTACGTGCAATTATCCTAAATATTACAAATATTTAAAGGACATTTAACGGAGTAAGAGATGCTTAGTGCTTTTAAACATTTGCGATATCAAGGATATTTTATTATTACAAACTGTCCTTATATAAACGTTAGTTAAAGTTAACAGCTGAGACTTAGCTTTATATATATATATATATATATATATATATATATATATATATCTTTCTACTTTTTTCTATATAAAAACATCCACGGATTCTCAGTCAGGCCATCTAACTTTAATTAACGTTTACAGCAACGTCTTTCTAATAGAAAATCTCGTCGCAACGAATCGATCGAGATAAAATATCTGCGTCCTACGGATGATAACGCATTGCGGTGTCGCGGATGAATGATCCAACATTCAATGAAACATCGAGAGCGAGCGGATGTGATACGGGGGATTCGTGGGCGATTCGGCATTCGCAGGCGTCATCCGGTCGTGAAGTGTGACGGAAAAGGTATGATGTGTTGCGGCGGAATTGGCCCATTCTCATATATCTCAACAAACAACATCAATTATATGCGTTCCTACGAGATTCATGTGTCACACGTCGTGAGACACTTTACTTACTTAGATGCTTAAATGCTCGGCTGGTCGCCGGTGCGTCGAGGATCGCGCGAGGATCCTCTCTACGATGGTCTCGCTCGATCGTCCGAGGATATGTGTCTGCGGTAGCGGTTTACGATTTTTAATTACTACTCGTGGGAGATGAGCGCATCTTTAGCGCAATTAGTCGCCAAATCTGTCTAGTAAGTGATACGGATCGTGTGCGACGGCCGATGGTATTTCCAATCGCTCATTTGCTCACACTGTTTTTACGCGCGGACTCGCGCACTCGGCAATTCGGCCGAAGGGGTAGTAAAGGGCGATTCTTTTACACGGGCGGATTCGGAACTGTCGCCGGTACCGTCGAGGCGTTGGATGCCGTCGGCCCGCTCTCGTCCTCGTTCTCGTCCTCGTTGCCCTTCTCTTCCTTCTCGTCCTTCTCGGGCTCATTCCCGGTCAGGGCGAGATACTTCTTCCTAATCGAGTCCCAGTCCACTACGTTCTCTATTCTGGTCGCGCTATTGAAGGACAACTGACTGCCGAGCGGGCTGAGGTGCACCACGGAAAGGGTCATACTGTCCTTCGGGCGGACCTGGCCCTTCTTAATTTTGGCCAGCCATTTCGCGCCCATCTTGGACCTCGGCGATAAACGGCTGCCGCGCCCCAGCCCCATCATGTGCACCAACGAGGGCCGCTTGCGTTTCGCGGAGCGCTGCTTGCACAGCTTGATGAAGTACACGGTCCAGGTGGTGAGCAAGTTTAGCGGGGACGGAGCTGTGGTAGTTCTGCAACACGCAATCGCGTTCCCAACACGGAATGCTCCGTTAACCCCGAATGCTTAACAGCGAGTTGCTTAAGGGACCGATCGAGAGCGCGGCATTACGGAGATTGTACATGAAAGTGTATGTATAAAGCGAACGGCACGTGCAACGGTCCCGTCTTGTCCGCACGTGAGTCGCGCACGGGGAAAACGCGATGGAAAACGCGAGAGCGTCGCAATAAAGTAACGTCAACTTCTATTTAGGTATAACGTCGGTGTGCTTCCGGCCGAACGTGGGAAAAGATAAATCGGACATGCTATTTTGGTCAGAACTGACCCGCGCGTCGGTTATCATAGCGGTTTATCATAGCGGACGGCTACATTATCAGACGTGAGGATTACTTCAGAGTTCGTAAAAGGTCGGGCGGGCTTACCTGTGCATGTTTCGAATCAGTTTACTGAGTCCGTATTTCCACTCAATGTCCGACTGTGCCTGTATCCGTTGATAAGTGTCGCTCATCATGGCGATCAGCAGATTAATCAACACCACTACCGAGACCAACATGTACACGCCGAAGGTCAACTTGAAGAGGACCGAGGTCCACTGCGGCTGATTGTTCTCGACCTTCAGCTCGCCGTGGGTCGTTTGGCCGAAGACGGCGAAGAACAGATACTCGAAGGCGCGTAGCGGATTCATCTTTACTGGAATTACGAGGCACACACAACACACACACAAGACGTTTCTTGATAGCTCTTTCGTTCTCTTATTATTATTATTTTTTTTTTTTAGCTCATTGCTTCGTGCCATTACAGATCGTCTACTACGGTGGGTACTCACTATTTGGTATATACGAATGCATGTGTGAGTATTCCATAACGTACATAACGATCGAGCGAGCGAGCGAACGAACAAACGGAACGAACATGCTCATGCATATATCTTTTATATATAGACTCTGGCCATGCTCTGCAGCTGCGGCTGTGAACTAACTGCCGGATGCATGCCATGAACCCTCTCATTGCAGGCTGCGATATCATCGTCGAGTACGTACTGTCACTCGTCTTTTCCGCCTCGTCGCTCTAAATTCGTCTTGCACTTACACATCCGACTCGGATGTAATCGCGCTTCGTTTTTTTCTTTTTTTTTTTCTGTTTGTCCACAAAAGACACTCGTGACGATAAAGTTCTATCGTCGGACCATGCGCGTTACGAAGACGCGCGACGAGCTTTGCGATGCGTTTCGCTAATTGGGGGGATGCATTCCGTTACCGGTGCGTCTTTTCTCACGGCAGCTATAGTGATCGAACAATGGGGGAGGACATTCGTCGTGCCATTCCATGCTGAATGAGAGAGAAAAAGAGAAAGAGAGGAGGGCGCGGGTGGGCGATTTTGACAAACGTGTCGCGCGATACGTTTGCAGTGGATAAAAGGATGCGGCATGCAATTCGGGGGATGCACGCCCTCCTCCTCCGCTTGCCTGGCTTGCACGATTCCAAAGGCGGGGGAGCGCGTAAAACATCGCGCAAAATATATGTTGCTTGCATGCAAGGACACGGAGGGCGGGAAGAGGGCGAAAAGATCCTTTTTTTCGGCCGAGGGCATCCTGTAACGGGTCGTTGAGACAAAAAAGGGAGAAGAGAGAGAAGAGAAGAAAAGGAGGAAACGCAGAGGGTGTTTTTGAAGGGGTGATTCTCTCTATGAAGGAAAGGGTGTGGGACAGTCCGCAAAGTCGATCGAGTCACACATAAAAAAACGACCGTGCGATTGATGCACATCATGAATTTGCATACAACATCGGCGTCCACTAGCATAAACACGAATTCTAGCAAACTCACAGTTATTACAGATAACATATGATACAGAGAGGCACGCACGTACATACACATATATGTGTGTGTGTGTGTGTGCGCGCGTTCATGTATGATGTAATACATATACAGGACACATACGTACAGCGAGACACGGGGATGCACACGGGCAGAGGCTGTGAAAGAGACACGAGCACATATGCTCCGTATAAGGCAGTATAACGCTAATCGACAGCCAATCAATTGCATAGACAGAAACGTCGTTCTCGAGCTTTCAGACCAATTTTATAAATATTTGCTCGGTACGCTGCGATGCGGACGCTTCGCTCCGATCAGCGGACGGGTCTGAGGTAAAGAGGAGCGTAAAAAGAATTTAAAAAAAATTCTGCAATTACCGTGATAACTAATATGGTTATTGCACCGGGGTGTTTTAAACGACTGCGGTGCTATTTGCACAAGCGAGAGATATCATTCTCAGCGAAAATTCCTCTATCAATCGGTTTTTGCCGTCATCTTTTTACCGTCACCCCCGAATCACAGCATACTACGCGAACAAGGATTGATATGAGAATTTTTTTTTTGGTTCTCGTTTATTTTCTTTTCTTTCGCTTCGTCATATCAGGCAGCAGTCTCAGCAGACAACACACACTGGCCAAATGCACGATGCAGTCGATGCAGACGAGACGAACACCGAGATGGATCGCGTCCCGCATTCATTCCGCGTGGGCGAATTATTATTATAATATTATTTTTTTGTTTTCGGTTCGCTTTCCGCTCGGGTTGCTTCTGATTAATCTTTCTCAATCAGCTGAAAACTTACAATCTCTGCTGTTATCGTCACAGCACTCATTCTTTTTCTTGTAGCGGCCGTAGCGACGAGGAGGCGCCGTTGGTGGCGTCTCCATCATCCATTCCGTAACATTGGCCAACAAATCTATCATTGCAATTCATTCCGGTTATGATTCTGTATCGCTCCGCATGTCTCTGAGTATGATCGACATGAAGTAGACTTTTACTCTGGGACTTTAATAAAATGACAATTACTGAAATCTAACGAGTGCGAACTGGACCACAACGTCAATGACTCTTTCAAAATGGGGAGTAAATTTTTAGCGGAGGGACGGGGGGAACGTTTCCGAAGGGTAAACGTGTTTGTTTCTGCATGCGAATTACGCGCCGGGTGCACAGCACCAGTGCAATTTCGATGAGTTTGACTTCCGATCCGAGGCGTTTCGTAACGTCGAAATCTGAATTCATCGAAATTACACTCACGTAGTTTCTGTATAATTCCTTATATAAATTAACGCAGGAGAGGAAAAACGCGCGATCGCCGATTTGCACAAAGGGAGGGAACCGCACCGTTATCTCACGGTGCCCACGCGAATTAGCACCTGCGTGGGCGAAAGCACTGTCTACGTCCTGTTAATAGAAACCAGTACCGCGCGTCGAAGCGATTGCCAATCTAAGATCTAGCCCTACGTTAGGTATCTACATAACGTATCTACGGTACATGTCGTATCTACAGTACGTGTGCGCGTATATGTATATATCCTATATAGACGGGGCTGTAAAAAATCAATTAACTGCGCCACTAGCTCTGGATTGGCGTCAAGATATACAGTAAGAGAAAAAGAGACAGAGAGAAAGAGAAAGAGAGAAAAGGGGGGGGGAGGAAGAAGATCGAAGCAGGGAAAGGAAATAGAAGTGAGAGAATGCGTTTCGAACTTACCGTCGGAGAACGGCTTCCTTTGTTTTCTGTCCTCTGCGCGCGCTTCCTGCGGCGTTTGGTTCCTGAACGCCTGATTGAGCGCGACGAAGTGCATGGAGAAGCCGAAGACGAAGATCGCGAGCACCGCGAGAAATCTCGCGAGGTCCTTCATAAGATTACCGATGATGATGGCCCACGGCCCGAATAGATGGTGAAACGACAGGAAGTCCAGGATCTGCACGCAAGCTAAAAGGAAACTGAGGGCAAAAAGCTGGTTTCTCAGGTAGAGGAGAGTCGGCCAGTACGGTCTCTCCACGATTACGAATCCCATCAGGTGGAACGCGACGCCGAATATGCCGAAGAGCAGCACCGCGAGCTTGATCCAGCCGAGACCGCTCTTGTCGCTGGGATTCGTCAGCTCGAACAGCAACAGTCCTGACAGCATCACCAGCAGGCACCACTCGTACCAGTACGGTATCAGATTGGACCTCACCACCGGATAGATCGGCGTGATGCCCACCAGTAGCAAGAAGACCATCAGATAGATGTGCGACGTGAGATACGACATGAACTTGATGATGGGCACGTTATTGTACCTGTGACCGAGCGGGAGGGCGAACACCACCCAGACCGGCGGGCACACGATGAAGGCGATGAACAGCAGGATCGTCCTGAACGCGTTCCAATTCAGGCTACCCTGCCACAGCTCTTGCAGATAGCGCTGCACCACGGTATGCGCGATTACCTCTTTCTGTTCGTTCTCGATCAACACGTCCAGGAACTCGACATTCCTGCGATCCATCGACGTCAAGATCCTGCCGGCCGAGTCGGCGCCCGCCGCCAGAGCCAACAGCTCGGTGGCCATTGCCTCGCATTGTTTTCCGGCCGCGATTAAATCCTTGGCGCGCTCCTTTTCCTTTTCGGAAAGCTTCATGTAGATGTTGGATAGCTTGGCCGCGGTATCGACTGGCGCGGGTGACACCAGAACGAATTCCTCGATTGGTTTGTTGTTATGGCTCTTGCTGCAGACCATCATGTTGTAGACGAACTGTAAACGCAACGATTCACTTGAAAATTAAAATGTTGAATTCGAGAAAATTGAAAGTTACTACAATACTGTATTTCGGATATCGTTATGACAATTATTTGTTCGCGAAATATGAGACAGATAATGAATTTTACGATGCATATAAATATATACGAATTATGTAAATTACTGTAAAAAATGTAAAACATTTATTTTATATTTTTCTAAATAAAAATAAAGTTATAATCGTGCCTAGATGCTTCAAAATTATATCAAGATTAGATTTTACTGTAAAAGATAAAAAACCTATAACTTAAAAATTTACAATTTAGAAATTCGACATTTGAGCAGTTTCCATCTATTCCTCTTACCAGGACGGATATCTTACCCTCTTATCTTCCATCAGAGCGTACGTATCGTGCTCCTTCTCCATGAGATATTTCAGCACATCATTGTGACCCTCGGAAGCGGCAAACCAGATCGGCGCGCAGCCGAGGTTCGTCTCGGTTTTCGGAGACCCGCCGCTTTCCACCAACAGCTTCACGACGTCCAAATGACCGGCGCGTGCCGCACAATGCAGCGGTGTCCAACCGTTCTTATCGGTCGCGTTTATCTCCGCTCCCTGACCCAAAAGAACCTCCACCATCTGATAATGACCGTGAGTTGCCGCGATATGCAGCCCGGTCTTGCCGTAACGATCCGCGCTGTGCAACAATTCCGCCGATCTGCTCAACAGCAGACCCACGACAGTTATGTGACCGCCGAAACAAGCCAGATGCAGGGGGTTCCAGCCGTTCTCCGTCGTCGTTGCGTCTACCTTCGGTCAGAACGTCCTTGTATTCAAACGAAGTATTCAATGCAGTAGCTTAGTCCTTTTTAACAGCTTGAGAAAATTAATGTAAAAATAATTGATTTTCTCAACTTTAATTCTTTTGAAATAAAAATACATATTAGACAAGTAGCACATTAAATTTATTAATTTTCTTTATTGTGATATATTCTCAGTTTGTGATGTAAGCGTTTCTTAATTTTTATCATGATCGTTTTAGAGAGCACGTACTTTTTTTATAAATACTTTTTATAAATAGAATTTAATCCGAGCAATGTCATAAATTAAGTCCAGCCAAATCCGAATAAAATATCATTACTAAATTATCGTCGGTCATACCTGAACCCCCGCAGAATTGAGAAGAAGTCGTACGACGTTCTCGTTTCCGGAATAGGCAGCTAGATGAAGAGGGGTCATACCGGACTCAGCTCCTAACTCTCCTACTAAGGATCCTCCAGTTGGTGGATCAGATTTTACGGTTCCAGGTATGTGAGTTAGCAGTTCTCTAACCGTATCTAAAACAAAACCGAGTCTTCTAATCATAAAGAAATTATAAGAAGTATATATATATATATATATATATATATATATATATATAGTAGAAAAGTAAAGAAGTATTATTTTTAATGTATTTAAATTTTTTTTAAATTATTTTAAAAGATATTGATTACGGATATATCTAATGTATTCAAATTTTATGGATAGTTTTTTCGTAAATACTTTACTTTATTATTAATGTATTGATGCTAATTACTAATAATCCATGTCTACACTGCAAATCCAAGTATGTTAGTTTAACTGAAACTTTTCTTACACATTTCTTGCCGTTTTAAATCACGTCATTTAACACGGTTGAACGTATTAACTTTTAATTTAATACGATTAAACGTGTTAATTTAACACGCAACATGTAATCAAATGTGTTATTTTTAGACGTTTATGCGTGTAGAAATAATACACTTGGATTTACAGTGTAAACACAATTATTATTGTTTTACGAGATTCTTACTCACCGGCTTGTCCAAAGTAAGCAGCAACGTGAAGCGCGGTGACGCCAAGCTTCTTGCTGGATATCCTAAGAGATTGCGTTGACCTCATCACTTCAAGTACCTGACCGTGACCGTGTTGAGCGGCCAGGTGAACCGCGGTGAAACCCGCGCGATTCTCGTCAGCGCAGGACGCCCCGGCCCTAACCAGAGCCTTCACGACCTCGGCGTGTCCACCTTCCGCCGCCAGTTGCAGAGGAGTCGCTTCCGTCAATTTGTTCCTGGCGGTTATCACCCCTTGCCTGTCGAACTTCATCAGCTCCTCGATCACCCGGACGCTGCCTTGCATGGCGGCGATATGGGCACAGGTATTGCCGTCCTTGGTGCAGGCCATCACCAGGTTGGCGTGCCTCTGCAAGAAGAGCTGCGCCACTTCAGCGTAGTTGTTCATCGCTGCAGCGTGGATCGGCTTTTGTCCTTGGTCGTCCGTGGCATCTATACTGGCGCCGAGTTCCAATAGTAACTTGCAGACCTCCAACTGACCCGCACCCGCCGCCAGATGAAGGGGAGTCTGCTTCCTCAAAGTGAGCACGTCTATCGCGGCGCCATGATCTTGCACGAGAAACCGCACCAGGTGCGTGTAACCATTCATGGCAGCCAGATGTAAGGCGGTCCTTCCCACGCGCGACTTGGAGTTTATGAAGGCCTTGTTCGCCAGCAATGCGTCGCAAACCTGAAGATAGCCGTGCTCGGCGGCTAGATGAAGAGCAGATCTACCCTCAAGATCGAACACGTCTACCCTGCCGTGATTGGCGAGGAGTGTGGTCACCAGTTCCATGTGGCCCCGATGAGCGGCGATCAATAACGGCGTCCAACCCACGGCGCTCTGCCGGTTCAAGGCCTTTTGCACTTCCGTAGCCGACATGCGGCTGATCATCTCCGACAGGACTTCGTTGTTGCCCGCGAGGGCACAATGATGGAACGCCGATTCCTGGGCTTGTCTGGTCTGCATCGAAACGTCCGCTCCGCTATCGAGAAGGGCGCGAACGACGGCGCGATCATCGCCGGGGGTGCTTACTTCCGAGGGTTCGATTTGGGCCGCGTAATGAAGCGCGCTGGCACCCTCGTTGGTCAGACTATTCACATAGGCGGTCGCTACTTCCGGACCCTTTTTTTCCTTTACGAATTCTATCAAGTGCCGGACCACGTCAGCTCTGCAACCCCTACAGGCTAAATGCAAGGGCGTCTCTCCGTTCTAAAAAAAATAGAAATCTTAAAATAAATAGAAATAATTTAATAACTTTACAGATTATTTCATCGTCTCAAAAAAGTTATCGTATGTGTAATGCTCGTTATACAGAATGTGACGAGAACAAGGTTTAATTTTTTAAATTATTACAACATTAAATAATTATATAGAGATTGTATTTTTGAATTAGATCTCATTTCTTGTTTTGTCGACGTACTTTTGATTTAAACATTGGATCTCCACCATCGTCGAGGAGCAAAAGGAGCGTCGCTAAATTTCCGTGGCTGGCTGCCACATGCACGGGCGTTTGGCCATCATCGGTTGTCAAATTGGGACCTGCCCCAGATTTCAATAACATCAGAGCGCATCTGTCGCCATCGGGCACTCTGGCAGCTATGTGAAGCGGAGTTTCCCGAAGTTTTCCACCCCTCACGTGTACCTCTGCGCCGTATCCTAGAAGGGTTTCCACGACAGCCGGTTTGGCACTTTCCACGGCTATATGGAGTGCCGTATAGTTATCGTTAGTTACCACGTCCACCTGTGTGCAACAAAAAAATATACTTTAAAATCTTTAAATTGCATAAAAACTGAATCTCTTGACACTTGATCTCATATTGGGGATTGTGAGATTCTTTTCAAGAAACTTTTTTTTCATCAAAATTCTGACACTCAAAAAACAATATAAATATAAAAAATTGAATTAAAAATATGCGACATTTATGTTCATAAAAAAGAAATTAATTTTGCATTCGTATGGCATCTTTATTCGTGACAACAATAGTATTTTCCATAGCGATGACAGATTATTTACCCTTTCTCCTCGTTGCAGCAGAGTGCTGATAATACCCACGTGGCCGTATCCTGCAGCAGTATGAATAGATCTGGCACCACGTTTATTTGGCATGTGCAGATACACGCCTTTCTTGAACAACATAGTGGCACATTCCGAGTGTCCGTTCAGCGATGCTATGTGCATCAGAGTGGAGCCGTCTTTCGTCCTTTCGAAGATGCTTGCTTTGAATTTATCGGCCAGTAGCTCGATGATGGAAGCATGACCGTTCTCCGCGGCCAAATGCATCGGCGTTCGATCTTGATGATCGGTGATCGAGGCGGAGGCTCTGACACCGTAAAAATATTTTACTAAGGTTTCATCACCCTCGGCACTCGCTATGTGTAACGCAGTTTGCCCATCGCCCTGAAATACACGTTACATTTTTTAGATAGCTGATATAGCTTACATATTTCTCAATAGCATTGCATATTTTATAGGGTTTCTTAAAGGGTATATTTCATACTCTTTAAAAAACATTTTTGTTTTAATTTTTATATCTGGGTAAAACGATAAAAGGAAAAAATTGTCGCTTCTTTTTCATTTTAACTACATTGGTAATAAAAACTATGTTATTAAGCTCTTGTCATTAGTAATAACTAATAAACTTTTGTCACGTTACCTTGTTCCTAATATCATATCTTAAGTGTACCATATATATATATATGTATATTACAATAGTTTCTTTTGTTTATCGAGCGATATTATATTCAGTTTTAGTTTATGGTCCATATCGGACTGTCTAGTTCTTTTTTCGTTCCTTCTTCCTTCTCCGTTTCCGGTTCCGTCGATTCTACGCACGCTGTTATATACACGAGAATAAAGCCACATATTAATTATCGAATTTTTGTGTCTCTTCACTTGAGTAATCCTAACGGATTATCTGCCATTCCACAATTAACCTGATTAAGGTAAAAAAGTAACATTTACATTAGCGTTAATTGAAAATTTAAGTCCTGCTAATATTAATTAACCATGCGACATTATTTATTCTCTTGTATTATGTTAACGTGTCGTAATAAATTTTTGCGACTCAATTAAGAATCATTAAATAAATTGTTGCGTGATAGTAAAATCTCTTGTAAAATCTACAAAGAATCGTAAAATTATAAGGCAGGTTGCAATTGTAAGTAATTTTTAGGAAGTTTAAGACCTTGTCGTAAATTTTACGACCGCCTCGTTCCCAATTATTGCTTATTTAGAAATATAACTTTGCAGTTGCCGCAATTTATCATGCGTCATTTCTATTTCGTGTACGATCGATCTTGTCAACTTTTGTACTCAGTTTTCTTGCAGGGTCAAAATTTAAAGTTAGAACAGAACCGGGTAGTTGCGGTACCACATGATATTTAGCGCTTTGCGTTATGACATAAAATTTCGTAATCTACTATTAAAAGTTTGTATTCTATTAATTTTACCGGAAATTAATTAAACAGCATAAAATTGCACATTTATATTTCAAAAGTTCGAAATTGTTTGTGCGTTTAAAAGATAAAACAGACAAATTGTAATTTCCGACTGTCATAAAAGCGTGAAAAGGATAATTAAACGAATATACCATTTTGGTATACCAAAATGTAGGCAAAAATAGTAAAGAGTATTCGCATTGTATTTACATCGCAACGTATAATTTGCGAGCTTCAAAGCATTCGGAAGTACTATGTACATAATTGGCAAAGTTTCAACGATATACCGTCCAACGATTATTATCGGCTCAATTTCACTTCACCTGGGATCTTCGTGCTTGGATTTAACGTACATTTTGCATGTCGACGGCCGCGCCGTAATCCACCAGGATCCGCACCATGTCGATGTCTCTTCTTCTAGCGGCTAAATGCAGAGCAGAATCGCCGGCTGGCGTAGTGGCACGTAGCTGATCAGGCGCTTGCTGTGCCAGAAGTTCCCGACACATCGACTGATTGCCAGCCTCGACCGCTAGCAGAAGAGGTATCTTTCCTTTCTGCGACGAAAATAAGAGATTGAAAAAGAATTGGAAATAAATAGAAATCCTTTCTATTTTTATACGATCTTTATACGACTTTTATACTCACAATTTTAATTACGTAATATGATGAAACAAAGAAATCGAAAATTAAAAATATAAAGAGAAAACTCTTTTAATTTTTATATCAACTATAATTTATTTTAAGAACGTGATTTTTATTTGCTGCGGATGGCGCATCAAGTAATCGCTATTTTTAAAAAATTTGAGAAATAATGCTTCGTTCCATTTTATAATTTTTTTTACTGCTCACGTAAAGTATATTTCTCAAACTTTTTTTTGCAAATATATCCAATGTTTATGTCATTTGTAGCAAAATAAAGGAAATTACATTTATTAAATATAGAAAGTGCTAGTAGTAATCGTAGAGACATTTTAGATACTTTTACTACTATTTCGCATAAGAAAATTTTTTGACAGGTATTATCATAATACATGATACGAGAATTTTTCGTGCTTATGCGAGACGTCTAAATATGCATCGGCTCGATATTACATGAATCGTTATTGTTTTCTTCCATACAAGGCTGGTCTCCTGTCCCGATCAGCGGCGTCGTACTATCGCGACGCGGTTGTATGACAAAGAGCAAGGGAGACAGGGAGGAAAAAGCGAACTGGAGAAGAGTTATGGCGCCGTTCGGTACCAGGTAGCGATCTCTCGGCGCGCGGCACCTGTCACGCGAGAAACGCGAACGCGAAACGGGAACATCACGCCGCGGTTATTGCAGAAAAATCTTTATCTTCATCTAATTCGAAGTTTTCGGGGCCAACATTAATCTACTTATGGTGTCACACGATTATAGCTCGTCCTGAATATTGAAGAGATCGACTCGACTGGCAATTTCGGATCCATCAAACTGTTACATTTACTGAAGCTCCTATATTTGTCCTTTATGCAACTTTATGAAATTATTTCGGAGCTGCTACTTACACCGTCGATCTTTAGCCTGATATCTCGTCCGGCAGCACCTAAGAGAGCTCGTAAAATCGACGTTGCGGTGCCCGTTTGTCTTGATGCCACCAGATGAACTGCCGTTTGTTGTCTCGGCTAGGCACAATACATAAATATATTTCAAGAAATTTATCTGCCGATGTTTATTAAATAGAGTAATTTAAATAGAGATTGTTTTTAATGTCGATTCTAGCACTTGCGATAATTTGCATCCATAATTGTCTCGTGATTTTAATACCAAAATCAAGACCAAGTAAAATAGCTTTAAAAAATAGTAAATTGAAATTAGTCAGAGAATATGTCTAGACAGAATTAAATCTTTTGCAGCAATCCGAAGTAAAACTATTTTCTAAAAAATATCAAGAATCTCAAAATTATCAATTTGGTTTTGGAACTGCTATCGATTTTTTTACGAGAATAAAATTATTCGTACCCCTCCAGTGGCATAGGGATCAACGCCTCTCTTGGACAGCAATAACTTAACAACGTCCTCCCTCGAATACATAGCAGCGATGTGGAGAGCATTGTAATTGTCCTGTAGAAAATGTGTCAATGAAATGCATTTCGTACGCGTCTATCTCGAACGTCAATTCGAAAACCTCGCTCAATTTATCCGATAATCTTGAATTAGCAAATTATGTGGTCGCCCTAATATCATTCGATTTTCATCGGATTAGTAGTAGTTAATGTACGAGAAGAGTGTTATGGAAATAAGTAAAGCGGTAATGGAGCCATGAGTTTCGTCCTGCCGCACCCGTCGGGCTGACCCTTATGATGTTTCAGGTTTCAGGTTTCTGATCACGACGTATCAGCATGCTATTTGAAAATTATATTGGAATCATTGTGGGAGCGGTAGATCGATAGTAGGGAGTAATGCAACGCCTTGCACGTGTTTGCAAAGTGATGCTCTAACATAGTTAACGGCACGCCGTTCAGTAGTATCTAATACATAAGCAAAAGAAACAACGTCAATCATATGCAGAAAGCCCACCTTCGCGCGCACTAATAATAATAATTACATTTCTTATTAATAATAATAATTTCTCTTATTCATAACTTTCTCGTTAATGATTATACACGTTACAGCCTACACCGGAAATTTTAAATAACGCGATCATCGTTCTTCTCCTTCTCCCTTCTTTGTCCCGCGTAGGGCATTCGAAATCAATAAATTTTACTATACAGTTCTTGCAGTGGCGTTCCCAATGACTTTCAGAAGGTTACACCGAGCGCGCTACATAATTGAACCCCTGTCCAGAATGTCAAGCGCAAAAAGCCCGTTTGCAGCTTTTTAAAGGTTTAACGATCAAACTTTAATCTACTCTAAAGATCGGATCCCTTTTTCGTTGCGGCTGATAGTTTAGCTGACTCGGTGGCCTACTTATTCATTTACACGGGTGCCCGTCTTTGTCCACTCGGTCAGTAAGCATAAGCCCCTTGACCTTGGCTCTCCTTCACGCAATCGTCCCCTCCCGACTTATATGTTAGGTGACTCGACTTAGCACAGATTGCGGCCTGATCATTAGCTGTACACCTTTCGTGGCACGCGTCACCTTCGCAGGTGCTATTACGTGCCAGCGCCACGTAACCCCAGCACGAGAACTTATCGCGACGGCAATGAATCAAAGAATGATGAATCAAACATTTTTTCCTTTGGTTTTAAGTGGAATATCTCGAAAAATTCATCCGGTCACGTCTGATGCGACATGATTCTTAGTGCAACAGAGTAATTAATGTTTTCTTAAATTTGATCAAAGCTGAAGATCGATCTCGGTCTAATGAGCGATTTATCTTATTTATCATGGAATACTTGCATTGTTTCTGGCGCTCACGTCGGATCCGAGGTCGATCATCCGATCGAGCAGCGCGCTGCGGTTATCTTTCACTGCGTACATCAACGGCGTCATCCCCGTCGTCTGCAAATAAAAAAATCTTTGCCTAGGAAAATAAATTTGTCGTGCGATCTTTTTACGATTGTTCCAAGTACTAACATCTATCTAAAATTTTCTTTACATAAATTCACGCGAGCAATATTATTACGTAATCAAGACCAAGTCCCTGATCGTAAATGGCTTTTTCTCTAAATTGATTGTACATCAAATCGGTCATGTTTCTTATTATTGTTCAACATTTTTCTATTAAAGTATTCCCGCAAGTATATTCCGCGACTTTATTCGTCCATGGAAACATTAAGAAGATTTTTAAAAATATTACGCATTGATTTCTTTCGTGTTAGAGACTCTTCGGTAAAAGAATCATATGAACGAAACTGACCGTGTCCAAAACACCGGCGAGCGGCACGATGAAGCCATCGTCCCCCGCGCTCTGTACCGTCTTCTCCAGAGACTTGAGCAGTTGGTCCACGGGGGCCCATTCCCCGCGCGCCGCCAGGCCCAGCAGCCTCTGGGCCCCTTCTCTGGCGGTCGCGCCGGCGGAGCTGGGCTTACTTCCGGGCTGCGACGGCTCTCCTGCGGCCGCAACACCGCCATTGCTTCCCGTCGAGGCTGAACCACCATCATCCTTACCACCCGACGGGCTGTCCTCTTTGCTGGAGGGATTCTTCTTGTCGTCCTTGCCTCCCGGTGGTTTCTTGTTACTGCTCATGCTATGCTACGTACGATCCCTCCGCGTGGAACGCGAGCATGATTCGCTCGAGTGACTCGCTCTCGTTCAGAATTGCACACCGTTAATGACACATGAAACAGCGAAAAATTGTATCGGCCATCGGGTAGATATCTTCTCGTCTGGCACGACGCACACTTGGCAGAATGGAAGATACGACGACGCTCACGTTTAAACGGTTTTGAGCGATTTTAAGAGCTAACGAGAAGTGAGACAGCTTTATTTTACAGGAAAAAAAACAATTACTTGTCGAATCAATGTATATTTATAAGTACGAAGAATATACGCTTCAAATGTATCATCGGAATGATACGTTTGAAACATTCAAGACGATTTTCATAGAAAACGCGAAGTAAGTTAACGAAAGTCACTGAAAGCGTCTTTATGTTCAAGGTATATTAATCTTATCATAGCATTTGTAATATTTGTACAATATTTTGGATGATATTGTGTCACTCAGAATTCGGTAAATTTTGTGATTATGATTCAACGTTCGATGAATCTTTGAATATTTCTACAAGCGTAAATGTCACAAGAAGAGATTAATGCCTTGAACATAACGACGCTTCTAATAATTCTGTTAGATTTATTTCGCGCTTTCGTACGAGAGCTATCGTCTTGACACAAGCGAAAGGTCCTTGCAGTTGACGCACTGTTAATTTTATTACTCAGCCAATTATGTCGAGTGAAAATTAACGGCACCGAACGAGTGTTAACGGCACGGTCAGCCTGGCGATTCTGAAGACGGTATGTAATCCAGACTAATCCAGAGTTGAGTTGAGAAGAAGAGAGAGGGTTGCTTCCCTTCGGGCTTCGCTCGCTCGGCAGGATCGACCAATCGCCGACTCGTTCTCGCGGTTCGTTAGGGTAATGTTGCACTAATACTCCTTCACCCTCGACCTGCACGGATTGCTTTTCACGCACACAGGCGCGAATTCGTGGTAGGCCGTGCTGGTCGTCGCTGGTAGCAGCTAAGGAAATCAAGCAGGAGGTGGTGGGAAGGGTGAGAGTCGCGGAGGGGCTGTTATGGCTGCCGTCGACACGCGACTTCCGGACCAGCCCGGCAGGCACGCTATCCGTCTATCTTGAATCCACCGGACTCTGCCACGGCTCTGAATAACGTCCCTCATTCCTCTTCGCTTTCTCTCGCCCAAGACCTAAGGACCTCACTCGTGCGTGGTCTCAATTTTTCGCTCTCTCGATATGTTCTTTTTCTTCCGGTATAGTACGTATACGTTCGGCGTGCTGGAAAATAAGAGTCGCGTGATAAGGAACACAGATGACGTTGAATAACGCCTACAAGCCAATTAGCTGTGAAAAAGATCAGGGAACGTTTGACAAATATCTCGAGATATTTTTATAAGTAATGTAAGCAATGTAAAAATATTAAAGTATTCAACTTACGTTCCAAAATTTAAAATTCTAAAAAACATATTTTTATTTAAATATTTACAGAAGAAGTAGATCATATAGCTTATATACATATGTGCAGATACAAGCTTCTCGCATCAATTTATTTCTGATGGATGATTGAAGGTGAATGTAAATTTAAAGAATCGCCTTAAAAATAGCGTTAAGTATTTCTTTCTTTCTTAATCGTTGCGCTTAGCATAGCCAATGATTGAGAAAGAAATACTTGAGCCAGAAAAAACTACTTAACGCTATTTAAATTGCTAACTATCTCGCAATGATACGACACTATTTGAATTGAAATTCCAAGGCGATAAGAACAAGAGCAACATCAGTCGCAATGTAACTTATTAGTATGCGTTCTCTGCTCACATAAATAACGTGACATTGGCTCTGAATGGAAAACTAGTTCGAGTCAGTTAATGAGACATCAATAATGTCGCTGATGTAAATTTGTGTTAATATCATCGCATTCACATTCGCTCTGTTGCATTATCAATGTACAGAGTGGGCAATGTGCAACTGATTTGAATGAACTGCCATTTTAATCTGAGTTCCAATATTCATTTTTTACGTCACGTACGTTAAAGATTTTTAGTACTGCAGTGAATATTGAGACGCAGCCTTGGATACATGTGTTCTTATCAGTTGCGCTACTTCGACAGTTGAGAGGACCCGCAGCAAATTAATTATGGAGCGTTACACAATACAACAGTGCGGTAAGCATTGTGAAAATGTTTTATCAAAATAATTAGTCGTCAGTCGATAACTGTAACTTTACGTAAGTTACGTCAAGAAAGTGCAACTGACAGAAACGCATACATTCAAAATGGCAGCTCATATAAACCAGTCAGCTATATATTGGCCACCCTGTATTACGAACATCTTACTAACAATACACGTTGACAATTACATCAGTTTACATGAAAGCGTTTCCCGCATTGCAGTGGTCCGTCTCTGATCAGTTGTTTCTGTTCGCAATATATATTCAGCGCTGAACGCATTAAATCACCCCAGGCAGTATTTCGTAATTTATTCCACAATTGTCTCAGTGCGCGTTCACTTGGTATGTTTGTGTTTGTGTGTCTAATAAGATAGGAAGAAAAGTGATAAGATTTTCTTCCGTTATTGATAAATAATCACGGCAAAAAATATTTAAATTTCTTTTACTGTTAAATATCACGATTATTTATATAAACAAACGCAATATGTATACATACAACGTGTTTAAAAATTCATGATATGTACAAATTGCGCACACATATGTTATTGTTGATTTTCTTGTTCACTTTAATGAAAATCATAAACGTGAAATAAATGTGTGTTCAAAAATCAATCACTTAATTACGAAAAATATTTTCTTAATTAGTAAATTATATTTACTTAATAACTGTTTTTATTGTGAAAGATATTTGATATGTTATATATCTATAATAGCACATTCTTTCTTCGATGCTTGCATGACCTCAAAATAAACATATTATAATTTATAGGTCATGTTTATTATGTTTCCTTTATTTGTAATACTTGTTCCGTTATAGACAGATGCTTGTATAGTGAGTGCGAAAATTTCGTGCTGTATTTGAAGTGAGAAAATTTTATGGTGCATTTTTCTATGAGAGATTTGTCTTTATACAAATGTCTGATATTGTATTAAACATTTCTTAAATTAAATTAAGAAAGTATTTTTAAAAATCGTAAAATTAATGTTGTTACAGTATTTTAAATGCACCGAAGAGAAATGATTAAGAACAGATAATATATCGTTACAGATACGAGATAAGGATTTTGTTTTTATTAGAGTCTGCTTTGATACAGAGTTTAGTGAGCGTTTCGCCTGCTTACGCGACACAAGTCTGATCGATTTATTTATTTTTTAGAAAGATGTTTTCTTCATTTAAATCAATTTCGCGATGTGTCACGTCCGGAGTTATAAATCATCAGAGCCATTCACGATGTTTCTCTGTGTTGCATCATAATTTTAAAGGTAAGTAAAGAAAAGTCACACAATAAAATAAATTATATAATAAACTTTAAGATCTGGTACAGTATGATAAATTTGAATACATTATGATAAGGCAGTAAATATAGAACTGACTAGACAGATACTGAATAGACAGATCACTTGTAATCGTTTTCCTTGACCACTATTTTGACTTAAAAAAGGAGATGTTCAATTGATATTAGTATTAATATTGTAGAGAAAAGATTATATGTGTCAAATATAATAATTGCAAATTATTGTATGGGAATTGTTAAAACAACTAATATTGTATTTGCAATTGAATTTTTTTCTGTTTGTATCGTTAATACTAATAGCACGAGTGTTATTTTAAAATGGGTTAAATTTACGATGCTCTTAAAAAAGTTTTATTGTCGCATGATGCAATTAAGAAAATTATATTGTTAATTACGCAAATTTGCATTTAAAAAAACCATAGAGTGTTTTTCTACATTGTTTTCGAGCTCAAATAACTTTGAAAAACATTGTATGTATTATTTACTACTGATGTTTATTTTAATTATTATTAATTATTAACGAACGATCCATATCAAAGATCATGAGCGGAGATATTGAAGTGGAAGCAATATAAACATTTGGAAAGAAATATATATGCATCTGACTATTCTATTACGATATTCTTTGAATTATATTATTACATTAAAAGGCGTTGAATCGATAGATAGTTTCCATATGTGAACTATTTTATCTGTATTAGCGATAATTTTCGATAATATCAGTATTAGTGTAAAGATATTAGCAATTGCAAAAAATTACGAATTATAATATTTCTTACTTTAATAGATAACGATATTATTCTTTCGACCACATTGGTAAATTGCCATTAGCGTTTTGTTAACATTATTTTAACAGCATTTCAATATGGAACGTTTAGTCATCATAAGATTTGAGACGCTATGAAACCAATTTCAAATAAAAATACAAATACGTGACTATAGATAAGAATAAAGCTCTCTAGATATATAATCAAACTTAAATCATATTGCAAATTAATTGTTGCAGAACGACGTCAGCTTCGAAGATCAAATATCCAAATGAGGGTCAATTTTTCTCATGCAATCAAAGCGGCTCATATGTATAATCCCGGCGAATTTCCTGTAATGGACAAAACTATTGGACAGTTATTAAGCGAGGCAATTGCAACATGGCCCGAACGGACATGCGTTGTTTCGATTCCTCAAAATGTTCGTTTAACCTTTACTCAGCTTCTTCGACGAGTCGACTCGTTTGCTGCGGGTCTGAAAAAGCTAGGCTTGAAAAAGGGCGATCGGCTGGGCCTTTGGGGCCCGAATGATCTAGAATGGCTCATAACGTCCCTGAGTGCATCGAGGGCGGGATTAATTGTCGTCGCAATTAACCCCGCTTATCAGCAAAACGAATTAGAGTATTGTTTGCAAAAAGTTGGCGTAAAGGCGATTGTTTCACCCGACAAATTTAAAACGCAGAATTATCCAAAAATGTTGCTCGCCGCAAAGGAAGTGTGCCCTACTTTGGAAGATATTATCATTTATTCCCCGGATTACGTGACGTAAGAGACTCCAATTAATGTTATCATAGTGTTATATTTATCATACCGGCATATGTGCAGCGCAATACACTTTAAAGTTAATATTATCATATCTTTAAGTTTTTGCTTAGAAATAATTGCCACTCTTGCGAAACGTAATCTTTTAAAGAAGAATATTACTTCCTGCCTTCGTTAATAGCCGTTTCTTTAAAAGTCACTAATTAAAAAAAATGCTAATAGGACATTTAAATAACGCGATTATTGCTTTTGGTATAATTATGACTTTCCTTTTTTAAATAACTGTGGACTTGAGCGCGCGCACACGATCTTTCGTGAGCTTTTAATATGTGCACACACTAGAACGCGATCGCTTCACTGATCCGTGAATATCGCGTGAGTCCTCGCACTTTGACTGACAGAAATCTTTTGCTCGATTTTGCAAAATGGATTAAGAACACGAGATTATTGTATATCAAAACGTCTTGTGCAATTTTATTTTCGTAAATATTTCTATGTGTGTGCACAGCCTATGTTTATTAGAATTTAAAAATTGGTCCGTATTAATCCTTTTTTTTTGTTTAAACTACAAGTAAATCTTCGAACTTTAAGAATAAATTCTTTTTCTTATATATAAAATACATTAAGTATAAAATTAAAAATAAAGTTTAGCTGCATTTAATCTATATATGTAATAATTATAGAGTTTTTTTATACATACATCTTCATATATCAATAGAAAATTATATTGTGCGTATATTACAGTAGATAACTATCAAAATGTCAACACTTTGAATATACTTCTTGGTAAATGGCCAAGGTATAAGGTATAAGTTCTGTTTCATGACGAGAGAGAGAGAGAGAGAGAGAGAGAGAGAGAGAGAGAGAGAGAGAGAGAGAGAGAGAGAGAGAGAGAGAGAGAGAGAATAGCGTATCGATCTGAGGTCGCAAAAAAAGACGAAGATTAAACGACTTGTAATACTGGAGAAGGATGACGGTTTAAAACGAAACTGTTTCGATGCCGAAGAAAACATTCAGCAATCTCATCGAATATTGTTTCTTCGAAACTGTTTTTATTTCTTTATTATTTTCATCGGGCGTGTGTGTGTGTGTGTTTTCCCGTATGTCTCATCGTTGCACATGGATGTGAAATCTCGCGCGTATCGCGTGTTTCCTTTTGGCGTAGTGAGCGTAGTCCTCCAACTTTTACCAATCAACCGATTTGATTAATAACCGTGCCGTATGGAAGAATCATGGTCCAATTAGGTTAATAGCTTCGGTGAAGGTCTATCCATTTGATCACGTTCGCAAACACCGTGTCATTGAGGGAATGTAAACGATATTAGCGCGTTTAATTTATAGAGGTACGCACCGTTTCGCCGACGTCGAAATTTCGGCAACGAGAGCGGAAGTGGATGCGATCGCCGCCGAGCAAGACAAGATATCATGCTATGACGGATGCAATATACAGTTCACATCTGGTTCTACCGGTAGGCCCAAAGCCACGCTCATCTCGCACAGGAGTCTCGTAACCAACAGCAAAGAGGTGAGACCTACAAACATTAAACAATTGCACCATAACTCGCGTTCCGTTCTAATTATTAATTAAATAATTAAAAATTGCTTATAATAACTCTGTTCTCTCAACTCATAAGATAGCAGCAAAGGATAATGATCTAAAGTGATTTATCTGACTAATGAAATTTCTTTATCTTCACGCCTGACCTAAGTTAAGTATGTTATACTTAAGTATGTTGTATTTTAAATCTTAGAGTTTGATTTTTCTGTTGGCAGGCTTCGCTAAGGGCGAAGATAACTATCGAGAACAAAATATGTTTAAACATGCCTCTCTTTCACGCGTTCGGCACGATAATGGGCGAATTGCTCATCTTCCATACGGGGAGTACCCTGGTCATGGAAGAACGCTCCTTTAATCCGGTAAAAACCTTGGAAGCGATAGCGCAAGAAAAGTGTGCTATAACGTATGGAACGCCAACTATGTGGGTAAGCAAGGACGAAACAGATGCGTGCTAAATTGTTCGAAAATTTCCGTTTGATATGGTTAGAAGTGACATATTTCACGATAAGATGCCGTTACAGAGATTGTATACAATTAATGTATTTAAATATGACAAACACCTCTAACGATGTATTATTGGCTAATTGTTAATAGTCTCGATAATTAGTCGGGAGCCGTACGAGTACGCGATAAGCAATCGCTAGTCATGCTTGCAAATCGATAAAACTTATGTGATTCATGAATAAATCCTACTAAACTAAGCCTTGTTATATTAGTCTCGCAAAGCGGTATCTTCTTTTTGAATTTTATTTTCGATGTACCCATGTTACACTGATAAGTAAAATTATCTCTCCATTTTTTGCCTGACAACTTTCATTATCATTGCGAAACTAAAAAACTTTATTTATCACTATCTTTATCATTCATCACTATTGTTATTATTTAAAAGAATAAAACGTATAACTTCAAATTCTAGTAATTTATGGTAAAGTTAGCTAAAACCAATTTTTTTTGTACAAAAAATAAGTAAACAATACACAATATATTTTTTTAATTGGCTGTATAGTTTCTTAGAAAAAATAATTTTAAATGTTACATTAAGGACTCGTCCTTATACTAGAGAAAATCGATTTTCTTAGAATTTTCTGAAACTGTGAATATACGTTAATTTAGGTGTGCTTTATGCGTGGTATAACGTTCAGTACCTCTTCCGGTATAAAAAATCAAGATACTGAGCCTCAAAGTTTCAACTTTTACTAATGAAAAGGTTTTCCAGGCCAAACGGTAAGAGATACGAGGTTGGCCAAAAGGATCAAAGTTGCTCCTCTCGTCGAGTTCTATAAGGAAAAAATACCAAAACTAAAAAAAATTAAATTAAATTTTTTTTGTAACTTTGAGGCTCAGTATCTTTATTTTTTATACCGGAAGAGATACTGAACGTTATACCACGCATAAAGCACACCTAAATTAACGTATATTCACAGTTTCAAGAAAATCCTAAGAAAATCGATTTTCTCTAGTATAAGGACGAGAGAACGTCCTTAATCTTGACAATAATCTAATTAAAAATGACTGATCAATATGACTTGTGAATAACTTGTTAATGATTTGACTAGTTAGTTTTACCGTCTTAATATCAATTTATCAATGTACTTACGATTTCTATATCTTACTAATCAAAACATTGATTAAAATGATTAACTATTGATGATAATCATAAGTGATTTATATATTAACGTATTATAATATAAAATCATTACGTGCTATATATATATATATATATATATATATATATATATATATTGAGATTGTTGTAGCTAATAATTTTAACTGATCTCTCTTGAAGCAATTGCAAACACTTTGACATGCTTGATGCTTCCGGTTAGAACTTAATGACGGTAATTTCTGCTAGTTGTTATGAGAAACTCTCTCCATGTTTATACACGTTCAATATTTTACAGGTACATAATAGACACACGCTGTTTTCATTCACAAAACTATTTTTCTCAAAAACTGTGCGACAAACAAAAAAAATATTGTTTTGCGTGGTTTACTTATTATTCAGTCACCAGTTGCTGCAAATTCTATATAATGGCATTAAAAATTTTTTTTTCTTTACCTACGTCCCAATTTTCTTTTCAGAAATTTATATTCGCATTTAGTTTCATTCATATATGATTTCACTAGGTGAACTTAATTGAGGCACAGCAACGATTGCAGCTACCGACGGGCAATCTTCAGGCAGGAATTACCGGTGGTGCACCCGCGTCTTCTGAACTCTTCAAACGAATTCGAGGCTTGCTTGGCTTCAATGATATGATGGTAAATTCAATCAAAGCCATAGCTCTTCACTTTGAACAATTATTATCACAATCGTTATGATCACGGCGTTGTTTTTAAACGACAATTTTAATAATTGTATTATATATGTATTATACATATATGTATAATGTATAATGCATATATTTAGATACGCTTATTTAAATACTTATATAAATCCCTGTATTAGATAAACTTTCAATTACAGAGTATATATGGCCTCACAGAAACAACAGCTATAGTATTTCAATCGATTCGTGGAGAGGATAGGCACCTTGCGGAGAGCACCGTGGGTCATTTGGCGAATCATGTCGAAGCAATGGTATACGTCAATCTTTTATTTCTAGGAAATAGCTTCTAGTTTTGATTTTCAAAATTTTGTTATGTTTTGTTATGCGCGTATTTCTTGACGTGTTACCTTTGCCGACTAGATCGTCGATCAAAACGGTTTACCCGTCCGTTTTGGAGAGCCTGGCGAACTTTGGATTCGCGGGTACTGCAATATGTTGCGTTACTGGGACGACGAAGAAAACACGAAGAAAACTTTGACGGAGGACGGCTGGTTGAAAACGGGCGATCAATTTGTCTTGCAGGAAAACGGATACGCTACTATAGTCGGACGACTCAAAGATATGCTTATTCGGGGAGGAGAAAATATTTTCCCTAAGGTGAGCTCGGTATATGACCTGCATCGCACTCGCTATGTAATATATTTTATTTTTCGATACGTAGAAGAGAAAAAATCGAATTTAAAAATACTAAGAAAATTAGATGACATATTTTAGAGATTCTTTTTCAAAAATAGCAGGATCTAAATTTTGTATTAAATTTCTAAAAAAAAAATTGATCTGTTACTATAAATGATATAATTATTCCAAATAAATTGCGTATATAAACTTGATTTTGAGCCTTGCTTCATCGAAACCAGAGTGAATTAACGTATACAAATTTTTTGGAGATTTAATTTCATTTAATTTTATTATTTTATAAGAGTCCACTTATTTTGCATTTTTTTTTTGCAGGAAATCGAGGATTTCCTGGTGACCCATCCTAAAGTAATGCAGGCGCAAGTTATAGGAGCATATGACGAGGTCTTCGGAGAAGAGGTTTGTGCATGTATTCAACTTCGCGACGGTGCGACGATGACGAAAAATGAGCTGACGGATTATTGTAGAGGCAAAATAGCACATTTTAAAATACCGTGTTATGTAGAATTCGTTGATGAATATCCAAAGACCGCCACTGGGAAAATTCAGAAATTCCGTCTAAAACAACAATTGGAAAACAGTGGTGTGATACCGGCAAGACCAAGACATTCATAATTATTATATAGAGATTAGACAACAATGACAATAAATTTTGAAGAAAATCTAATAAGAAAGAATTAGAAATTTAATGACGATTATTGCGAGTGTAAGTAAGGAATTAATTTAAGAAGCTAGTAATGAAGGTTTTATTGAATATTAATTGTGCAATTAATATTTAATTGAAATATTTCTGTCAACGTTGTATTTGCAAAAGTTTTTTAATCTTCTGCGGATGTTGCAATGTAATGCAAAATTATTTTGTTAGAACATATAATATAAAAAATTCAAATAGTTATTTTCTTAACTTTAATAACACCCTTTTATCTTAACACACTGTTAATTTATAGAAAGGTGATAATTAATTACAATTAATTATGTATATAATAATAATAATAATAATAATAATAATATATACTTTATTGCAATTGAGCACACACACACAAAAGGTAAGTAATATTGTATAAATTAAATTATTAACCTGGGAACAGGCGCCTGATTTTTTATTGCATATCACCTAGAGTAATTTTTACATCCTAAATTAAAAGTCATTAACATTTTTTTAAAATAAGTAAGGAGAAACTAGAAAGATATTTAAAAAACGAAAGAAGCACATAAAAATTACTGTAACGTAAGTTTAATGTTTTCGATACTGGGGTGTAAGAATCCTAGGATCCTAGGTGCCCGGTTACAAATAATTCATTGTTTATATAGGTATACCTATATTGACAAATGCCCCGTTGGTAAAACAGTGATCTCGATGTATTCGTACGTACTACAACTTCGTAGTTCGTAGTCGCGGTCGTATTGCGGTCGTACTCGGTATATTGCCGGATTTTTAAAAACGAAAAGCTCCGTTTTCTATCCTCCGAATAATCGTGACACGCTCGCGAGTCAGAGGATCTTCGGATCATGGCCGAATATCTGGCGTCAATTTTCGGCACCGAAAAGGACAAGTAAGCGCCGAATCATGTTTTACGCCGTTGCGTTGTACGAAATAGGTTATGTAAGCTTATTTATTTCACTTTCAGAGTCAATTGCTCGTTTTATTTCAAGATAGGCGCCTGTCGACACGGAGACCGATGCTCGCGAATTCACAACAAGCCGACTTTTAGTCAGGTAAGATGCTTCCTGATCTTTTTTGCATAATAATTTGCACATCGCAATGTTTATATTCTAAGGTTATTTACGGTTACATATTATCGACGTATAAAACGACATATTTTGAAATTTTTCGACTAAATATGTTTTTCTGCCGCGACCGTGGTATAATTTTTCAACATTATTTTAAAATATATTAGGATTTATATACCGGTACTTTCGTCTAAAATGTACGCATTAAATTTCAACATAAATTAATTTAAAAAACTACGGTTTAAATGGACCGGAGAAAGTAATAAACCTAAGTTTATTATTATGTGATTGTATCGTTTACGCAAGTCTGTGTTCTTCAGACGTGTCTACTGCAGAATCTTTACGTAAACCCTCAGAATTCTGCGAAAAGCGCAGATGGATCTCATTGTAAGTATCGAGCCTTAATAAGAGTATCAAGTACTGTACTAGAAGAGCGTTACGCAGTTTGGAACGTATACATATATATTTTACACGACAGTGGTTGCGAACGTATCCGACGAGGAGATGCAGGAGCATTATGACAATTTTTTCGAGGACGTTTTCATCGAGTGCGAGGACAAGTACGGCGAGATCGAAGAGATGAACGTGTGCGACAATCTCGGCGATCACCTGGTCGGAAACGTTTACATTAAGTTCCGCAGGGAGGAAGATGCGGAGAGGGCGGTCAACGATCTGAACAATCGTTGGTTCGGCGGCAGGCCGGTTTACGCCGAGCTCTCGCCCGTCACCGATTTCCGCGAGGCATGCTGTCGCCAGTATGAAATGGGGTAAATTTGTGAGCTTAACGCGATTTACACAGCGCATAAATAAATAGGCACGAAATTGTATACGCGAAATTGTTTGCGTTTAGCGAGTGCACGCGCTCTGGATTTTGTAACTTCATGCACTTGAAGCCGATATCCCGGGAGCTCCGCCGGTACTTGTACAGCCGTAAGAAGGGCAAGGGTCGATCGAGGTCACGATCGAGATCGCGAGGTCGCGACCGCAGGAGAAAGTCTCGATCCAGGGATAGAAGATCCAGATCTAAAGATCGGCGCAAGGGAAGAGACGAGAAGGGCAGGGATGGCCGATCTGGTCGCTATTAAAATAAAATTATATTCATACACTTAAGCCGATATTCATAGTCAGATCTTATATTTAAGATCGTCTTAAGTTTATCTTTAGATGCTGACAACTGACAACTCGTTGGCTACGGAGATATTTAAAGATGCACTTAAGACGATCTTATATATAAGATCTGACTATGAATACCGGCCTTAGATTTAGTTTCTTGTTAATCCCAATTCATATTTGATTTCAACAAATTACATAAATTATTCCTTTATTATCAAACAAATAATAGACCGAAGGTTTCTGTAAAAGATTTTCTATTTTTTTTCCCGTTTTATTTTCCTCGTTCAATATCGAATTGCTGTGGTATTGTGACACGAGTTCTGTAATAACGGTATAGGCGGCAGCACCAATTCACTGATGGCTAAAAAAATACAGTATTGTATTTTTACGAGATGTATTTTTTTTGTTTCCATATCTCATTTAAAATAGGTAATGTATAGGTGCTCAAATTTTTAGTTTTTACATTAAAATAATGGGAAAAGTATTTTTTGTCGGTGTTCTGATTTCCCTCTTTCCTACTTAAAAAAGAAATATATATGTTAAAGATAGTAAAACCTAAATATATATTTAGTATAAATGATTAATTATGCAATTTGTACATATACGCGTTTACACTTTTTTCTTTTTCTTTTTTTAAAGACGAGAGTAGTAGAGTTTTTAAAATCTTGATGCATTAATGAATTAAATAATTGTACGTTTTTTATTCTAGTGATGATATTTTGGAGGTAGCAATGTTTATTTCTGAAATAAAAACGGATATAAAATCTATAAATTCTTCTCTTTTTATCAATCTTTCTTCAATATTTCCTACTAGAAAGTTGTATGCTTGCCACAAGATGTCACTTATAGTATCTTGTACCGTTAAGTTTTATTTTTAGTCGCTATACTGTTACTACATAAAATATTATTTCAACCATGAACTATTACTTGAGAAATAGCATTAGTTTACAAAAACTAATTTGCTTAACAACGAATAACTTATATAAATAAATGTAGTAAAGTTTATATAAAACTCTCATATAAAAAAAAGATATAGATTTTTAAGAGGCATTTAATAAAGTTATGTCGTATTATATATTTATATATTACATTCGGTCGCAATAAAAATTCTTATATAAATTTTATAATATTCCAAAAATATAAATTTGCGATAGAACAAAATTCTGGAGTAACTTCCAACAGTAGACAAGCGAATTCTTCCTAATGATAGTAACTTGCAATCTTTGCGCGGTTGGGTTATTCGCGAGCCAAGTTTATCCCCTTTTGTTCTTATTTTAATCGGTACCCGCGCATATTCCTTGTCTCGTGCCGACCAACTGTTGCTCAACAAGTTGTTGTTGAAAGATGACGCGAAGGTGCGGCGGGCGTGCGCGCAGCCAAGCAAGAATAGCAAGAAAAAAAATTGGAAGGCAGTGGAAAAAGGAAGAAGGGAAGAGGAAAGAGAAAAAATGCAGCGGAGAGAGAGAGAAGGAGAGAGAGCGCGCCGACGGTTTTTCAAGGAGAATCACGTCTCTTCTCGAAATCGGCTCATCCGAGGCACGTGTTTCGGCTGGGCCTAATTGGCAGGGCTCTCGGGACCTCTTACCTCGCTTGCAAGACTCCGAACGGGCGTGTATTACCGCAGCAGATGGTGGTCGTGATTGCAGCTGCCTCCGACGAACACCTGCCTTCTGCTTTGGACGGCTATCGGAATACCGATGCCTGTTCTCCTCGTTGCCACGCACTCGCTACGCCGTCGTTTATCTCGCTTTCGAGATTTATCTCCGTCAGCTCCGCGCTATCACCCTTTCTGGAAAAAAAATGATAATAATAGTCGCGGCCAGAAAGATCAATATGCAACGAGTCGTGGTCGATTTTATTAACGCGCGTACATTCGTGCTGAGAAAAACGCCCGTAATATTAGCATACTACCTTAATATGGCTACATAAAACATGGACGATTCCGTTAAACATGTACATAATTATTCGTTTGCGTCCATACGTGGAATTCGATTATGGATGAGCTGTAAATGCATGTCATGGTTTAGCTATAATGCGTTACAGCCCCGCGAGTACGGTGTTTTTTCAAATATTTCCATATATTTTTATAACGTCATACATTAAATAAAACGCGTCCGTATATGTTATCGCACTTCCAAGTTGATTTGAATGCGAATCCCTAAAAAAATATATGCATATCCCATATCGAATATGTACACCGTAACAAATTTTATTGTTGAAAATTTACGGTTGGATTTCCTTGACCGCGGTTGCAAATTTTATTAACCAGAGAAAAGGGTTGATTTTCATTTAATAAAATAATCGACAATGCCATATCTCGAAAATAATAGGATAACAGAATTATTATATCTCTAAAAGCTTCTTTCTCGAAATTTTATATAAATGAAAAAATTCTTTTTAAATATATTAAACATTATACTTATATAAATCTGAAAAGATAATAATTTTTATAAATAATAAGTGCCTACAGACGATATCAATCAGAATCAATTAGTTCTTGGTTAATTTCCATTTATTAATTTCGACACTGATTCGATAATTCAAACATTGTTTTAACTAAATTTTCCTTCCTCCGCGATAAATTTCGCCAGGAGTTTATAATTCATTCACGCGCATATTTGAAATTTCATGAGGTGAGAGCGGAAAAAGATTCTCGAGGACGTCGATACGCGTTGCAAATTGAAAACTGAGCTAGAACTAGGCATAATAGTCCGCGAGTGGGCCATCTGAATACCATAATTAATCCTGGCAATCCGCCAGAACATCCTGGAACATCCCACAAAGGAGATACTCGTTTTCTGTACCACCGGACACAGATGATGGGAGGTGAAAAGGAGAAGAGAGAAAGAAGAGAAAGAGAGAGGGAAAATCGGCTCTCGAAATATGAAAATCGTAGAAAATCGCGCGTCCGTCGAAGTCCAACGAGAACAATGGACAGCCATGACCGCGATTTCCCTCGTCAGGGAAACGAGCTAACGAGCTGTCAAACGTCACCGAGCCGGAAGAGCCCGGGTCCCGGGTGTTGTTAAATCTCGGTGGCACGGCGCGGCGACGGACGCATCTTCGATCGGCCGCCCCGCGAACCGAGCCTTCCGGAACAGGACGTGTTCCCCGTCTTCCGCTAACTGGGCGACGGAGATTGGCAATTACACCCGCCGAGATCGATTTGATATTGAAAACTGGAAACGTTTCAAATGGCAATCGGGGGAATCTCGATTCTCGAGTGCCACGACGCGCGCGACGGTGAGACGCGAACAAAACGGTTCGCGGACCCAATCGGGATTCTTCTTATAGTATATTATTTCACGAACGTCGTCATGACGTTAACGTTAACGTCGACGCGGCAATCTTAATCAATGAATCGTATTATCGTTCGTTAATTATTCTCCGCTCTCTGCTCAGCCGTTTTTAACGAGCGGATAAATCGACTTAACGGCAGTGCTACGCGAAAATTGCAATCGAACGTCAAGCGCGTTGCCTTTGCGACGTAAATGATTTATGAAAGCGAGGGGAAAAGCGAGGGTCGTCGAAGAGAGCCATTCCATAAAATACGGATAACTGCGTGTCGAACAACGGCGAGAGGAACGGGTGGAGGAGGAGGAGGGAGCGGGGAGGGCGCCTTTCAATCCCACTGTATGAGACGACTCTCGTTCGATGATGGAGAGAAAAAAAAAACGTTTCACGGGGCCATTTAATCGCGAGGTCCGAGTGCCGCCTGCGAAAGGGCCGAACTCACCGAACTGATGGCTCTGAAAAAAGATGGGCAGGCCCCTCCGAAATTCAATCACCGCAGGATCCTGATGGCGTGCGTCGCGCTGTTGATCTTGCAGGTGATCTGCACAAAGACGAGGAGCCGCGGTAGCTACATCCGGCGGTTGCATCTCTCTCTTTCTCTCTCTGTCTCTAAAAAAAAAGAGAAGAAAATAAACTGGTGGAAATTTGTAGTACGCGCAACGTGACGACCTAATTGGTATAATAATAAAAATGGCGCGTTTCGGCGTTGCTGTGCCGGTACTGAGGGTGAATTCTCGTTTAAATGCAAATGCATCTCGGCCGCGACGCTTCAACGGCTATATCCAAAACCTCGGCAGAAGGCCGGGTCGCTTCTTCCGTTGGCGTTAAAACGATCTAAAATGATCTAATCGAGCCCCGGACTGAAAATCCATGTGCTCGTCGCTGATAGCGCGTTGCGTCGTAACCCGCGACCATCCGCGTAATTATTTCAAAAGGCTGTTCGAGACATTTTATTTCCAGGTCGTTTAAAATCCAGCTCGCACCTTGTTTTCCCAGTCCGCGCGCGCACAAACGAAATGAAATTATGTATCGCGGAATTTTATATACGATGAATATTTCATTGCAGGATTATTATACCGTAATAAAATCACATCAATCCTGGTGTACATAATAATGATATATTATCGGTGATACAATCAAGCAGTGACACGAAGAATGTAAAATTAAAATATTCATCAAAATATACGTAGGATATATTAGCTGTTTAATTAACTTAAATTATTGATATTTTTATACCGCGCGGTGAAACGTTACCGCGCGCGTTACTTCATCCCGGGTTTCTTTCTCGCGAAATATCATCTAGATTTTACATCGCGCATTCGTTCACCGTATTCATATTATTTTTCCTATTTTTAAAAGCACTTGGATAACGTATTCCAAGAATCGGGCATATTCCTCTCGAGATACTCCCGACTCCCGCCCGGTGGTGCAGACGGAGCGATATAGCGTTTTCGAGATTTATGAAGGACCGTCTTTTACGCCCTTCCTCTTGCCTGCCTCAGAAAAGAAAACCGGTTCATCAGAATTCATTGCAATCGGTATATAATCGAAATCTGTTTTTGTTCTTCCTCGCGATTGTGCCGCGACAATGGACAATGACATTGTTAGGGGATGCAAGAATAAGGCACGAAGAATGAAGGGAAAAATGGAAGAAGCCGCGGCCGCGGCCGCGGCGAAGAGGGTGACCGTCATCGTCGTTGCAGGGTTGAAATGACTACCGAGAAGGAACGGGAGAATAACGGCGAGTTTAATATGGCGCCGCGGGGCTCGTTTAATCATTTAATCGAGTCCCCGGCCCCGGCATGCCTCGGTTTTCCATCGTCGTCGTTCGCACCTCATCTCGTCCCGTTCTCCGTTCTCCGAATACCATCGGTAGGGCCGACGATTTCGCGTGTCTCCCCCGTTCCGTCTATTCTTCGAGCGTTCGAGGCGTCGCGTTCCCTACGTCGCGGGCCCTTTATCTCAGCCCTGCAATATCCGGTCGCACTCGTGGCAAAACTCATCGAGTCCGGACACTCGTCACTCGTCCGCGCGCGAAAACATCTTCGCGACAGCGGACAGATAAAAAGACAAGAGAAACGCGGAGCAGGCGCGACACGATCTCACGCCAACATAAACATAACCCGACTACGGTATACACGAAAAAATTTGGGAAGAGCGCGCGGAGAGCGAGGCGAGAACGTTCCTTTCAGAAAAGCCGAGCGAAGTAATCGAAGATAGTTAACCCTATTCACTCCAACGTTTTTTCCGCCCTTTTATTCCTCCAACCATGCACTTTCGAGTCTCGCGTGTTTTTCAAAATGTTAATAGCTTTGAAAAATTCTCCAAAAATTATTATAATATCTTTGTACCTTCGACTAAAAATCAATGTAAAGAAAATTTGGAAATCATTTATTTAAATATTTTTTTACATCAATTATATGTCGACAAACACGCGTTACGACTCGTTTTACTTAAAAAATCATAACTCACGAACAAATTGACGAAGCTTAATGAACCAAAACGCACATTAAAGCTAAAAGTAGTGCAAATGAGAAAAAAAATATGAGATAATTATTAATTAAATAGGAATACTTAATTTCGTCGCCGCAAATATGGTACGTTTTAAATGGTACAGAAAGACTTTAAGGACTTAAAGAATGCTAGAAAAAGAATTTCTGAATAAGAAAAGGCGACGTTGTGAAGTGTGACAGATATTTTTTATGTAAAAAAATTAATTTTTTTTATAATCGTAGCTCCTCCTCACCTCTTCCACCTGCCTCCGAGCCGTAATAGACCTCTGTGGAATGTTTTTTTTTTAACGACAAAAATATTTTAAATAAGCTTAAATTATACCCAAAAATACATTTTTATCGAAAAAAAATGCTCATTTACCTTTCACACAACACTGACGTAATCCTCCAACCATGCACTTTCGTGTCCCGCCGAGATTTTGATTGTTCGTCGTTTCGAGAGTAAATGAGCTAGGACTTTGAAATTTTTACCCGAGGTTCCCTGCCGCGATAACTTTTTTCCGGCGTGGAGGGTATTCTCCCACGATAATTTGTTTTCCGGAACAAACGACTATTAGAAATTCGTGGGACGCGAAAGGCATGGTTGGAGCGAATAGGGTTATTAATAACCGACCGTCCGTCTATATAAATATAGCATCCGTTTATTTATATTTACGCGAGGTAGGTTTATTATTCCGAATAAAAAGAAGTGCTCGCGACTCACTTGCGTATCGTCGAACCAGAATACCTGGAATCTGCCATAACACGCAGTAATCGAGCAGGTGGATTGTAATGATTGTACTGCGTACCTACTACTGCCACCGTCTTCGAAGCGTTGCAAGACGCGTCAATCGCGATCGCGCGGACCGTCAGGGTGCTCGAAACGATCGCCCGTCGCTCGATTCGACACTCCTGAATCCTCGTTCGCACGCGAGATTCACATTTGGACCATCTGGTGAATAAAAAGACGCGAGAAGCACGTAACGCTCGCAATTAGCCGTGTCGAAGCCGCGCCGCCCGCGCCCGCGCCCGCGCCCGCGCGCTACGCGATCGGAGTGAATATAACCGAAACCGAACATTCGAGATTCGAGATCCGTTAAAAATCGGAAGGAAAGGGGAGGGGAGGTGCGTTCGTGAAACGTTGACGTTCACGCTGCGAGCGGCACGGGCGCCGCCCCGCGCCGGCTTCGTTGAATTAATTGAATACGGACGCGGGACGGTATTACACGATAAGCTCGCAAAAGTTCTCGAAAAACGAGTTAATATGTACAATGTACGCAACTGAGTCGAAATAGCGCTTTAATGGTATTCAAGACGGATTAACTGATTTTTGCACAACGTTGAAACACTTCGCGGTATGAATTTCGCGTTACAATCGCACGAGAGAGAAGTATATCGACGCGCTGAAATCAGTCGCCGAATCACACGTTTCGCGTTTCTGCTCGTCGTACCTACTCGTCGCCGCGTCAGAAAACAGTTTTTATTTACTTATTATCTATTATTTCGTAGGGAGAGAGATCGAATGTGGAACGGCTCCCTGGGCTCTCACCGCGGTCATTGGAACGTCAGAGAAAAGAAATGGCACGCTGAGAATTCTTGCGTGCCATTATATCATTCGCAAGAATCGCAAGAGAAACGTATGCGTAAATTCTGTTCTTACAGAAACGTTGCAAGTTGATTGGTTAAAAGCCATGCCGCGATAGCCTAATCGACTGCTTGCACACGTTTCGGGGACTCTTGCGAATATAAATACAAGAATCGAGTCACAGGAGCCTTAAAAACATTTAAAAAGCATCGCTCGCGAGCCGTTCGATCGTCTCATTGCCGTTTACGTCGCCGAGGTTGTTTACGTTTTTTCGGCTCGGCTTTCTCGGAAACTCGCACCTCGCGAGACGCGTCACGCGGCGTACACCCTTCTCCCACTCCCCCACGCTTTCCAAATTTTTCCTATTGCCGTAGTCGCGGACGTCGCGGTCGTCGCGGATCGCGACGCGGAGTCGGACGGTATTTAGTATTTAGTGCGAGGTGCGAGTTCGTGGCTGTCAGGCTGCGTTCAACCCGCTCCGCATTTTTCGCTTTCTCTAACCCGTCGATCGCGAATCTTCCGTCCATATTGCGCCCCGAAAGGCAGGAGCTATTGTAATTAGAGAGAACGAAAGTTCGCGAATATCTTTGGACGCAAACGAGCGTCGGAATTGAGCGACGGGTCGATCGTCTTGCTGCGTATGTAAATCCATATCGCGTCTCTCGATGTTCGCAAACGGCGAATCAATTGATTTTTATCGCTGATTTGAGAAGTTTTTAAGGTCTCATATTCAACGCAAGCGAATTATTGGCGAATCCCCGCGTCTCCTTGCTCGCCGCGAGTGTGAATCTCGCGTCGGAGTAACGTATCAACCTACACTGCATTTCGAAAGTTTCCGTTTCACACGCGGCCCGCGGGTGAGTTGTTCGCGTCGCGGGGCTGCGTTCCACAAAATCCACTCTCGATGACTAAAATCTATAGTTTACACCGTACTATAGCATTTTAGTTACCGAGAGTGAGTTTTGGAACGCCGTTTATGGTGGTTTCTCGGAAGGGCCGCGCTCGAGACGTTCGCTTCGCGGTTCGGCGCGGCGCGTACCCCGTTCTCTTCCACCTCGTTCTCGTTCCAAATTTTTCATTAACTTCAGTCGCATCGTATTCAGAGCCGCGGCATCGTTAATCACTGGCCGCGAGCCGTGTGCGCGTCTTCCACATATCTGGCGTCGACACTGATTCGCGGAACGGAATGCCGAGCCGGCAAGCAGGTAGGGTGAATAGGGTGATCCGAGTACGGCTCCGTGTGTCGTCGCATTATCGAGAAACGCACAATAGATACTAATTATAAGAGAAAATGCGATCATTTTCTATGAACGATTAACGGTTGCCAGCCTGCGCACACGGCCGAGCAAGGAGAGTGTATTTTTGAATATCGAATTCCGGGCATATTTTAATATTTAATCTCTCTCTCTCTCTCTCTCTCTCTCTCTCTTTCTCTCTCTCTCAATTTTTCTAAATACTATTTTCTAATTACATTAATGTAACAAATTAATCTGAAACGCAAGGGAGCGGAATATTCGGCGCATCTTAACGCGTATATTCATTTTCATTCATGTACTTTTGTATTCTTAATACAATAATTATTTGAAAACTTGTTGCGGTGAAATATATATGATGTACAACGTATGTCGTCAGTTCGAGCGATACGTGAAGTGCGCCGCGGCGGCCGGCCAGTAGCGTCGCTATGAAGTTAGCCGTGCAATCTTTGAATCCGTCCGTTAAACGCTTAATTCGCCAGATGTCGTGGATCTCGAACTCCGCGCTATTATTTTATCGTGACTAATAAGTGCGCATACAGTTAATACCGGGAGTGCCGCGTTAAACGCCGCGCGAACGTAATTCACCGGTTTTTTTTTCCGCGAGTGCGCGAGTGTCTCGTGCCACGAAGGTGCAGCGACGAGAGAATCCGAGAGCCGAGAGGAGGACGAGGTCTGGGAGGGCATCGGGCAACGGCGGAATAACCCTGCGGTAAATAAATTATTACCATTTATATACGAATAATAATGACTGTTCAATTACACTTTTATTGTTATATTATTCACGTAATAATGATTATTTATACCAATTGTAATACATATATCTGTTTCTTGCGGGCTTATGTCCATTTCTATCAATGTAGATTAATTTTAATCTCGGTTCAACTTATTTTTCATCTCTTTCTACGTCTAAGAATTAGAGGAAGATGAAAAGTAAGTTGAACCGAGATTAAAGTCAATATGCGTTGGTAGAAATGGATATATTAATCGTTTATTTTCAATTACGTTTCCTAAAACGAATGATTTATATAAAAATTATATTATAGAAAGAAAGATTTCTATGTATAAATGTTAAAAGAAGCTGGCACATCTAACAAGTTTTTTTGTAAAAAACTATGCAAAAATATTTTAATAAATATAATTACTTGAAAGAATAAAAATTTTGACGCGCGCAGTTATTATTTCCCGTGATAATCATTGCGCGCATACGTACGTAGATATCGATTATCTTGAGCGCTGCTATAATTTGATTTGTACATTTATATTTTACAGATCACACAACGTAGCGACGATGCAGTTACGACTCCGCTGTTGCGCATCGGTGCCGGTGAGTCATCTCTCATTTTAAATTACGATGAAATCTCGACGTAAAATCGTCGTAATTTGTACGATTTCCATACAATTTTTATATTAGTAATTGCTCTCTCGAGATGTTAAAAGCTCAGAAATATTTTGAATATTTCTGAATTTCTAATAGATGTAAAAATTACACGATGATTATATGCCAAGATTGAACAACAACGACAAATCGCGGATATATTGCCTCTTACGTTTTCAGTCTTCAATCTCTTCGACAAATTGTAAGTCGCACAAAAAGCCGTCCGATCTTACGGTAAGAAAGACTCAAGTGCACTCGCGCGTCGACACAGCGGCTCGTTTCTTTATACCGAGACGCTCCATTAAACATCCTCAACTACTTCTACTTTTGCACATTTTTTAAAGCTCGTTTACCTCCTATTGTTTCGCCTCGGCTCTTCCTCCGATTCTACTTGTCAAAAGGAAAGCTTTTCTTCCCTCTGGGCAATATTAATTGCGATTAATAAGTCAAAACAATTACGGAACAAAATGGAGAAAATAAAATGTTTTCCCGTCCGCGCGGTTGCATTAATTATTTCTCTAATTAGTAATTTCCATCGTCAGATCTACGACGTTGTATTTTTCCCCCCATTATTAGAAGACGAGTGACATGCACTTAATTTCTCGTGACTTCTGGAACAAAATATCTCCCGCAAGGGCCTCGCCGTCATTATTTTCTGAGAGAAGGCCTGTGGCCTATCCTCGCACCGAGAGCTGCATTACGAACAGACCGTATTCCGCACCACCTACCAACCGTCAGAGCGTGGCCGGGTTTTCTCCGCATTTAGCACCGAATTATTACGCCCCCCGAGCGTTCTCCATTCTCGCCATTTTATACCTCTTCTCGCGTAATCTGTCGCACTGCCGAGCGGAACCGATGCCAAGGGACGTGGGTGGCACGACGGGGAAATGAGAATGTGAAGGTGAAACTGCTACTTCCTGATGGTTAAACGTCGCGTTTTTTGACAAGTTTGCGGTTCTCGCTGCATCACGCTGTCATTATTTTTCCACGCGGTGTCGTCGCGCCCTTTTCACCTGCGATCGAACGCGAATCGTATAGCTGCGTGCGGAATACTTTGCTGCCAACGATTCAGCACGTTGAAGAACGCGCGAGGGTGCGCGTGACAATTTCAATAAATTCTCAAGTGTTTATTGTTAAAATCACATTATTCAAAGCTGCAAGAAACGTGAGAATATTTTCCAAAGTCGTATGGAAAATAATAATCTCCTCTCTTTATATGAATTAAATCAAAATAAATGTAATATTATTCTCTTTTGATAAAACTTCCGTTTGCCGGGATTGTTTAAGATGCGAGAAGCTCAAATTACGCGACGTATATCAAATAAATATCTCCGTTTTCTGAGTTTTAGTACGAGACAGGAGCGTGGAAATTATGTGCAATTTTGTACGTGACTTTTGTGAATCCGTCGCGACTTTACGACTCGGAAGACACGCTCGCTCCTGGGTATCTAGATTCTTTCGTTACATCGATGTTCTCGCAAGTTACTGCGATCCGTCGCAGATCGGTTGAGTGTGTGCTCTGCACTCGAAACGGGCTCAGCCGCCCTTTGTATTTGAATATTGCTGTCCAGGATCAGCGGGGCCGTCTGCGTCTGCACGTTCGCCTTCTCGCGGACACCGATCCAGACGTGTGTCTGTTAGTTAGCACTCTCCCTTCTCTACAAAAAAAAATCTACAAATAACACATATGCAGTAAACGCGATCATTTCGCCACGTTCATATTTCTTCATATCGACAGCAATTTTCAAGGTACTTTAATTCTTATGTTACTGAAGGCTCGCGCGCGCTTCTTCTGTCCAAGATCAAAGGAACACGAATATATGGCTGCGCCGGATATGAGAATTTGGGCGCCCGATTTTCGATAGGGAATTTGCGAGAGAGAGATAGGTCTATTCCGTTACAAATCTTTCGCCGCCAATAAAGGTCTTTATCCGAAAAAGCTTCCGCGGGGGATTGCGAGGACGGTGGTTTCTCTATTGGCTTTCCCCGGGGCCAGGGGAGCTTCGAACGTTCTCTCCGTTCTCCAAGCGTTTAATTGGGATTTTATACGACGAATTAGACTAAAAGGCTATTCGCGTAGAATCGTTTAACGAGTATGGAAGAAAACCTCGGACGTCGGGCTCGCGCGCCGTCCGTCCCGCGGACATCCTGCGCGTGGCGCGACGGATATTTAAGCTCGCTGACTTTCCAACACTTTTTTCTCGCATAATACCCAGGCAAGACTGCTTGAAAAAACACCTGCGAAATCGTCTGGCTACTTTGCGCTCTCTCAGTTCAGGTGGACGACGACGGCCGGTAGAAATCTTTTCCAACTATATATGTAATGGGCCCGCGCTAAATCATTTCGCTAAAACTTTCAAGCGCGCTGAAAATAAATTTTTTCGTATTATTTGTGATGTTTTACGTGAAAACGATTTTTTACTTTCATTATTATTTATTATAAAATAAAGAGATATAACACAGACTGAGAACAAAAGAGCTTGAAACTATAGAGAGCGTGTTTTACACGAAGAATAATCTTCTTTTCAATTAAATTACGCTTTCTGTTATTTTATTATTATAAATCAATGTTGCGCAATGCTGTTTACGTAAAAAAGTTATATTAATAATTATAACATATTTGATTGCTACAAATTAATTAATAAATGTTCGTTTGAGAAAATACAATTAGTACATTTGCTGTGTGCACGTAAAGATTAAGCGGTGTAAGGTAAAACAAATTATGCGCAGATTGTCCGCGAAATTATTTCAAAGGCCCGTGTAAAAAGATAATATGGCGTTTGATACGTCGCGATTGGTGTCCGGTACCTCGTTACGATGGATTTACGACGGGCAATACACGCCGACCGATTTTCTTGTCTATCCGCCGGCAGTCGATGAAAAAGGATGGACCGCGTCCGGGTGGACGAGGGGGAGGGGGGGCGTGCAGGACGAGTGGAAACGACGGGGAGGATAGGACGGAAGGCACGCTTCGTCGATTCCGAACCCCCCTTGATTCTTCCCACGTCCATTTCCCTTTGTCGTCGCGTTTTCCTGCGGTTGCCGGCACTATGGCCGCTCTACATCGTGGCCGCCCTTTTCCTCCCTATCGATCGCGAAACGCGAAATGGGGATTCCCTTAATTTAGACCCCGTTTTGATGGAACACTCGCCCGATAATGGATTCGGGATGCTTTGACGTTTGGACGTTTACCGTACAGAGTACTCTGATTTAGCGTGGATTTGACTCGCGGAAGAGCGAAGAACAAAGGCGCTCATAAAGAAGGACCCGGGACCGATGCTCCCGATGCTGGGACAGCGTTGGATAAAAAACCGTTAATGTTTCTATACATCGAGAGGGATAACGCTAATAATAGTTGAGACAAAGAGCGCTGGTGGAAGTTTCTTTCGATCTATGCCTATAATAATCCGAGAACGATTTTACGCGCGTCTTGAATAAAGGAAAGTAATCGTGAGAGAGCGGTATAGCTGTTAAAGCTGCAGATTTCAATAATTACAGACAAATGGAAGAGAAAAAAATTATAATCGGATATAAATAGAATTAGATTGCTAATAAATATTAACACTGCAACAACGATAGACTCGCGCAACAACAGCTCCTATTAATTTCGCTAATTTTCCATTGTTTTGCTAATATGTGCGCCATGTTTCTCAGATCAGTATATACGCATACATTTTTCGCGTATTGTTCATACGTTAAGCTCAATTTACGATTATACACATGCGGTGAATAAACAATTGATGTTTACTCTGCTTCAAAATGCAAGCAATTACCAGTGCCATATAGCAAAACAAGAATTGCTATATTTGGACAATTACCGCATTTGTTGAAAACTGACAATATTTTAAAATAGCTCGCGCGCTCCTCGCGTCGACGACACGTACGGGAACGTAAAAAAAATCTTTATTCAGCCAACGATTATTACTCGTTTCTAAAGTGTCGAGACGCTTGCTTCGTTTTTTCGCTAAGCAGGTGATGGCGGATATTGATAGGACCTGCCGTAGAGCCGTACGGATACTTTTGTATCAATTTTTTGGCTTCATTCAGTATTTGAGTGCATTGTGCTCGGCGAACAATAACTCATCTCGATATTGCTGGGTTGGCTTTCACATCCGACATTCCCTGTGCATATCGATACCGCTTACTCTTTCCTTTCGTCCTTTCCCGCTCTTCTCTCCTTCTCTATCTAATTCTCGCGCTATGTAAATCTCTCACTTTCTCTTTTTCGCTCACGCTTTGCCTCTCTCTCTCTCGCTTCTACCTATTCTATCAATAAAGTGCATGCCCGTTTACGGTTTTACGAGGCGAGACGAAACTTCGTCCATTAACCCGTGAGTTATTAGTCGTCGGCTGCGATGCACACGGAGCCGCAAGCGATCACGTCAATGACATATTTGGCCGATGAATATATAACATATTCATTGAAATGCTAACGAGGCAACGAGTATGACGCGTCTGTCGCCAAATAAAGTAGACGAAATTTTGTTGAAATGCGGTATCGGCACGCGGAGGGCTAAAAGTGTTTCATTCAACGTATTTTACACAGGTAGGATGCATAACTGCAACTATTTTATAATTTTAGAACAAATTATTCGTGTTTGACCTCGGAAAATCGCTCGAGTTTCGATCTCGCTTGTTATCGACTTTAACCTTCAGTTCTATACATAAATGATGTATAAAATTATTAAAAACATTAAGAACGACTCTTTTATCGTTGTGTAATGTCGGTATAAAATTTTCATGTAAAAAATGCATTGCTTGAGAATCGCTTTTCCTACTGCGATCATTAAATCGAAAGTCGTAATATACGTTATCTTTGAATTACATTTAACATTTTTTTCCCTCTTCTAAACCATCTTGAATAAAATTATAATTCGCTCCCAAAATTCACGAGGATATTTTGCCTGCAACTTAGCACCTGCTCGCATTCTCTCGGCTTCTACTACGCTCCGCATCTGTCACAATCCCAAAGATCTCTCAATACCTGAGCCCGGTTGTCTGATACTTTCTTGCAAAATAATCTTTCGTGACGGACCTGGACGGCCTTGCCAGGTGTTTCTAGAAAGCATTGAGTTTAGACAAGCTTTATACAAGTATTCAAACCAGTTTGAACATGAAAGAAGATTATTTTTAAAAGATTCTTCTCATATATGACGGAGTCGTGTGAGAGTTAAAGAGAGAGGGAATGAGTCACACAAAATAAAAATTCTAAACAAGAATTCGCAGCAAAGTAGTTTAATAGGAGATACAAACAATTGAGTTATTTCTCGCAGCTTCCTTTTCTCAAGGGTTAAGTCAGAGTTCCTCCGGAGTTTAGAATAATCTCTCAGTGTCGCGTGGCGTCTTATTATGCGCGCCGGAGGTTTCGCGCTTTCGTTTATGTTTGCGCGGCACGTGGACTTCTCTCACTTGTGGGATTGTCTCCGCTCGCCAGGATGGCGGGCACGAACGGCGCTAGATAATGAAGGATGGAGTCGGCTGCTGGCCGGCCGACACGGTCAGTGTTTGAGAAGCACTAGTCCGGTCCCAGCAGAGTGGTCGGTCTTCTGCAAGGCTATCCGGCGACGGACCCGGCGACGGAACGGGCCACTTCCCGTGGGAGCCTGTTCCATCTATCGCTACCTGGCCGAGTGTCTGAGCGTGAGTGAGAAACCAGGTTATATGCAGATACGTACTCCCTCGCCGTTCCCCGTACTCCCAACCTCTTCACGCGACCGCCATCCCCTTCTGCCTACTTTCCTCCGGATTGTCACCCACGAGGATCTCTCGCAACGGTACCCCGCGGTACGTGCTACGCCGAGGAAAGGAGCCTTTTCCCCTCGCACCACGTACGCTACATACACGCGCGCGCACACACGTATACGCACACAAAGGACTCGTTCTCCACTTCGTGCGATATCCTCCGGCTTTCATCCTTCGCGAATCGATATTACGCGTAGCGCCACGTCTACTTTAAAACCACTCTCGACGTTTTCTCTTTCTCGCCCGCTCTCGACGAAACCTTGGAATCGGAGGCTCTCTCCGACAATGGCGAGAGGGTAATGTTGCTTCGATATATCATTTGCTTTTTACCACGCGATACGCGCGTAAATCTCTCTTTCGTAACATATATAAAAAACGGACTCCCTCTTTATTTCGTCAATCCTATATACATTTAACAATTTAAAATTAATTTCTTAAATATATATATGGAAATAATCGTTTTTTTAATGACAAACGATGCTTGAGATACACAAGAATTTCGATGAATATTCTTTCCGGAGTGTGGTTTTTTTTTGAAGAAAAAAGATAGGACGTTGAGTTAAGACTTCATGGGCTCTTACGAAAAATGATGAAATTATCTGAGTTATCCTGGATGACGGGGAAGCCATCGCACGTGCGGGGCACGCGCCTACTCGGGTTACGAAATAAATGATGTAAACGTAAGTTTTCAAGACCTCCGGACGAGCCAGATGCGTAAAGTTTTTTTCCCGGAGGACTCGATTGGATTGCCGGAAGTTTTATGTTGCTTCCGTCCGAAAGGATGTTAACGAATCCTTATCGAATTTATACGGCGGGGAATTGATTCGAATTGGCAGGAAGAGCGGTAAAACACTGAAAATTTTCTCGAGCCGCTGTAGAAGTCTTGACGATTTGTCCAATCTCACGAAAATTTTTCATTTAATAGCGCAACGAATGCAAAACGATAGTAATTACTCGTTCGGACTGAAGCACACTCGCAATTTTTCTTCGCTGTTTGCGTCGCCATTGTTTTCTCCATAACTGGGACTCGTTATGTGAACCGGGCTGGTGGTCCTCGAGCGCATAATAATCTCCTTTACCCTACGATACGTCCGAGTAGCTGGTATTTTGCATGAAAATGGGCAGATTGTGCGATTGTCGCGTAAAGGCTTGCACGATTCGATTGTCAATGTTACGTGCGCCATACCGAAAATAATCCCGTTCGATTAAAATTCACTAATCTTTTTTTCTCTCGCGTATACCAAATTACACGGTACATTTGCTTCTATAGCGGCTATACGATTTCGATAACACGAACGTCAACATTTGTTTCTGTCATTTGGCTGTTTCCGGGTCGCGCAATTCGCGGCACTTTATTTTTTGCTTCCTCGCATATGCTTTTTCCGGAACGCGAGATGTAATCTGCATATAAGGGAAGAGCGCAGTGTATTATTCGGAAGCACCGCGCGCGCTTCGCCGTGTTTTTAATCTTCAAACCTCGTTGACGACGATCGATCATCGAAACAATTTGTCGTCGCTTGGTGATTCGCTTATCGCTGGATCGAGCGGCGAAAAATAAAGGAAAGTTTGCAACAGTAAATGCCTTCACGCCGGCCGTTGCCGACGACGACGAGTTCTGTCCGCGTTCTGGATTCGCCGCGGCGCGGCGGCAGATCGTTAATCACGTTAACAGATCGAAGCAGCGAAGACCGCGATCCCTCGAATATCCCGGGCGCGCTGTTGCTTTACTATTTTTCCGTCCTTCGTACTTCGTAATTCTCCACTGTCAGATTCGATTAGACGTTTTCCTTCCGCAGGTTGGATTATGCGAGAGGGTCTCTCGGCCGGGCGGGGAAAAGAGTTACACTCGAATCTCTCTCTCTCTCTCTCTCTCCGCCGCTGCTGGGTTTGCCCTGCTTCCTTTCGCACGGGCGCGGGAAACTTCTCCGCAACTATCCTCCACCCTGAGATCTGCGTTTTCTTTCCGATTTTTCTCTTGAAATATGTATAATGTATATGTATAAGCGCTCGTCCGTTTCGAAAGTGGGAAACTTACCTGGCCGCTCTACGGCCGGGCTGACTTTTCTCTCCCGGTGTTTCTTTCCATTCCGGTTGCTTCCGAGATTACGAGATTTCATTTAAATTATAATCGCGAGCGCCATAGCGACGCCCAGACTCGAGTGGATTTAATTAATAGCGTCTACGGGAAGAGCGCCGGAAAAAGGGGACGGAAGAAGTCGCAGCGGAATCGCGGACTCGTCTCGTTAGTTAGGACTTAGCGCGCCGGCCGGAAGACGGTTCTCGTCAAACAACGGAAACGAAACGAACCAACGATTAGTCGACAATTTCTTCCGCGCTGTTTCTACACTGGAAAGTCATTATTCAAACCGCGGTTTTAAAGTCTACATTGTTTTTACAAAATAATAGAGAACAAATAGAATAAATAGATGAGATATCGACATGATTTGTTGTTTGTAACTACTTTCATATTTTTTTCTTATGTTTATTACAACGTTACACCAGTGACCAGACTATATAGGGGGTATCTTTCTTAGACAATAACTATTTGAGAAAAGCAAGATATAGTATTCCAAGAAATGAAGAGTTATGCAAGCTCTTAAATTTATTACACTTCGAGAAGTGTACAAAATGTCATTCTCGTATTTATGGGTACTGTACGCGAAAGGCTTAATCTAGCCAATATGGTAACGGCTGACACAATAACGCATTCGCATCTCCGTCGAGACTTCAATGTTGGCCGGTGCGCATCCGTAAAAAGAGATCGCTACCGCCCCGTTTTTCAAGCCCGTTTGACAAGCTCGACATCAAAGTTTGTGCGTAATGTAATCTCTATGTTCGGAGTTTTTAAACATTGACGAGGTACGACACGCAGCGCGCCTGGACGATAAATAATTTAAGCTCAAAGCTCTCTTAACGCTGTCGCGACGGTCGTGACGTGCCGCTTCATCGAATCTATTTAGGCTTGGGAAGAAACGGAAGGATGAGAGCGGCTGGCGATGTTAAAGGCAATGGTAAGAACGAGATCGTAATCGAATGGACGGAGGACAAAAAAAGAGAACGGATGAAATCAGACAAAAAAAAAGGGGCGGACGTCTACACGTTCTTATTTAATTCGTATATACCGGATGACGTAAACGTCGCACACATTTTCTCTTTTCCATAAATACTAAAGATTGAGAAGAATATGGTTTGTTTCTCAATGTCGAGGAGTACGAATAGCTTTTAAATCACTAGCGATTAAAGATTAAAAAGTTTTCACGAATGGACGTTCACAGATAACGATATAACGAAAAAACAAACAAAAGATTATGTAATTGTGTAAAAAGGAGCTTCATGCTTTTCAAAGACAATTAAATTTACAATTTCATTATCAAGATTTAATATAAAACATTAAGAAATTATTCATGTAAAATATGTCACTATTAAAGAGCAGCACACACGTGTAATATTTAACGATGAAAATTAATTAGGAAAGAAAATAATTAAAATTCAACTAAAGAAAATAGATTGTCATAAAGATATTCTTGATGGAAAAATAGTAATATCTGAAATATGCCGTAGCGTTGAACGTATAGTGTAAAAGACGTCTCCAAGAATCGAGCCAAGTAGTATCTCCGGGAAATTATAACGGACGCTCAATTTAAATCCTTAGGGATACACCTGGAAACCCGAGTGGTTCTTTCTATGCAAACTCGGCTGACTCTTACTTAACAAAGCGTAATTTATCGAGCCGCGGAAGCGAGATGGAGAAAAAGGATGGAGATGGGGGAGCCTTCTCTTCTCGATATTACGCGTTTTCCATCTCGTCGCTTCTGTCTGCAGCTCTGGAGAGCAATCTCGGTACGACGGACGGGCTACGTGTCTCGCAATTTTTCAAACTATTGCGTCATAACACCGGTAATCAACTATACGTACCGTGATAACACTGAGACGTGCGAGAATCTCATTTACGCGCTTTTCCCGTCCGTATGCTCACCTGCGCATAATTTTTCGTACGTTTTTCTTTCGTTTTTTTTTTAATTTTAGAAATACCGACCTGAGTAAAAAGCTCCTGGCAACTTTTAAGCCATACAAGTCGCATTTATTTTCCGACTTCTTACATTACATGCCATTTATTTTTCCCCACGATTTTCTTTTTCTTTTCTCTTGATAATAATATCATGCACGCGTGATCGCTCCGTATCTAATAATACTCATATAAAACCTAATAATACTCATATAAATATATACATTTTAGATATTTTAGCAAGTAAATAGCAAGTAACACATTAACAGATTTGGAAATCTGGACGTTGCGAAGAATTTGGATGATCGAACTCGTTACGCCACACAGATTTCGGTAACAGCGAAAAATCCAATAGCGATAATCCTCGAACGCTCGTAACGTATCGAACGTTTACGCTCATTTTCACAGAAAGTAAAAGGGTTCTCTCGTTCGCTCCCCACGCCGATCCTCTCCCTTGCGAATACCATGGGATCTCCGCTGCAGTGCCGCATTAATTTCCACGCGAATTTTTCCCACTAGCAGAATCTCCGGGATTAGGTTCCTGCCAGTCAAGTGGCTTCGTAAACTCCTCGTTATAAGGCCACACGCGCACGAAGACGACGATGAAACGAATAAACACGCGCGTGTGTCCCCTCGTCTCGCGCGGTTTACGATTTAAACACGCAACCGGTGTACAACCGGTTCTCATAAACAATGTTTGGTTTTTTTATAGTGAAAAAATACCAGATACTCGAAATTTCAGATACCGAAAATTAAGATAAAACCTATGCTCTCTTCTTCTGTATAAGTTTATATTAAAACTATCACATTATATATATCAAACTGTATTGAAATTGCAGATTTATATAGTAGGTATAAGTGTATTAGCATATATTAAAAGATCACATGAAATTATTATACGATACACATGTAAAAGAGAAAAAATGTAAAATTATGTGGGTATATAATTTATAAACAAACAAATTATAAATATCAAATATTTTTGTTACTCGCTATAATAACTTCAAGTTTGAGAACCGCTGACGCATACATATATTTTATTCGGGTTTCATCCAACCTGCTTGTCGAACGGACCTGCGCCGGCAATAAAAACAGACCTATTCTGCGTCTCGAACGGGGCGAAAGAGAGACACATGGTTACCCTTACAGAGAACCAGATCCACGCCGAACAATGAATCCCCGGCTCGAGCTTGCAGACTCATCTTTCATCTCGACGTGGCACGCGCCGCGGTCGCATCTGGCAGGTTCGTGGGGGGTCAATTGAAATTGCGACGGAGATTATACCATGGATCGCGAGTTCGCGTTACTGCATAACTTAATTTCGATCGCACGAATTCGTGTCTCTGATGGCGCTCGCGAGGGATTATCGCGCCGATGAGTTTATCAGAATGATAATAGCTCTTTATAAACTGAGATAAAAACGGTATTTTTGTGAGAAAAAAAACGGACGATATATTGCGGTGATTTTGCAGGTGCATTGCTCAAGTACGATGCCTCGCCTACGAGATTCCTAACGATCTGGATGCGTATCGGTATTGATCGTGCTAGTTTTTTAAAATAATAAGGAATTTTCTGAGCGCGAAGAAAAGCATAGTATATACATGTACATATATTGTAGAATTGAGGGCAAAAGACAATAGAGATTTAATAGAAATATTCACAATTGTTCAATTAACACAAAACAATTATAATGAGGTCGAAGATAACAGAGATATCAACTAGTATTCGATAACGACCATTCATCAACGCGTCGGAAATTAAATCGACTAATCATTTCTGGCTGGGAGATATTTCGCACGATTTACTTACTTGTGATATGAATCGAAGCTCTCGGGGGTATAGGAATTACATATAGAATTGCTCCATCGCGATGCCCATGGGCGAGAATCTCTTTGACGATGCTCGGATTCACGTCGTGCTTTGAATTTTTCACAGATCCGGCGGACGTAACTCATCCACCGGATCTAGAACCAAGCAGAAACGTAGGAATATCTTTGATATTTTTGTCATCTCCGATCTCACCGTATAGTTATTTTTGTGTTAATCGAGCAATTATGAATATTTTTATAAGATTATTATATTGTCTCTTTCGATCAATTCTGCATCGAATCGACACAAAATCGAGAAGCACAGCATATACGTATATACCGTGTAATCTTATAGAAAAATATTCATAATTGCTCAATTAACACAGAAACAATAATATAATAATAAAATTGAAGATGACAAAAATAACAGCGATCATTCATCGACGCATCGATATCAAATCGACGTCGATTCTAATTATTTTTGGCCGGGGATTAACACGACGAATCGCTGAATATCGAGGAAAAACCGGTGGAAAAAACCTTGGCACAAAAGTAAATAATAATTATCGCGAAACGCGGGGCGAACGGAGAGCGTTCGCGGCGTACATTTTCGCCACGCGCGTTAAATATGTATCTCGTATTTCGCAGCGCGTTAAATATTTCGCGGAAACGGCGAGTTGGCTGCTACACGGGCGTTCGGTGTTTGTTCTTCTTTTCCGCGCTGTCGCTTTGTATGCGGGACGCGTGCCGCTCGTCTCATTACTCTGCGAGTCATCGCGCAGGCAACACGAGACCGGTCTTTACGAAAGACGTAGCGCAAAACAGTCTTGTTTAGCGTGTCGGGGAGGCGACGGTTACTCACGGAAGCCGATATCTCGGCCGACAATGCTTTTGACGGTGCGTCGGTGCCCGGGCTTGCGTATCTCGCTGCGCCTTGAATTTGAATCTCTCGCGGTCGCCATCTTCACTCGCGAGTCTCGCGACTCGCGACTTGCGACTTGCTCATCGTTTCCGGATTAGCGGCGCGAATGCCGCGATAGATGCGCGGATCAGAAGCAAGTCAACGGCGATACGTCGGTTGTTCATTGTAGTACACGCCGTATTATCGTAATTATCTGGGAATTCGACGCGTGTATAATACGGATTTTCGATTGTATTATCCACCGGGCGGTTTATCATGGTTCATTAATTAGTCGTTGATTTGACTATTGTTGATTTGTATCCGAAGTTGCCGTCGGCTTCGCCGCCTCGGCTCGCCTCGCCGGTCATTAGCGGGAACGCTCGTCGGTCGATTGATAGAGGTTGAACGGCTACCGTGATATCGGCGGTGATATCTGCAAAATGAATCAGAATCGTAATATCGGCGGTGATAGTGGTGATACGAGAATGCAGCGGATGGAGTAGCGGCTTAATTCTCGGCAACACGAGTGGTGAGAATGGAGGGGGGGGGGAGGGTAACTAGGTATGTACAGTAGGTACGCCGAACGCGCACCGTGCCTAGTCGCAACCTACCATCCCTCCGGCCCCACCATTCTAGTTCATGAAGATTCGCGGCCCCATTGCGACGCACCTCTGGAGTGCGGGACGGGAGTCAAGCGGCGTCGCGACGCGTTTAATGTTCTGTGCGCTTAAGTGAGTACGATCGCAAATGAACCCTGCGGTTCAATATTTGCCAAATCATCATGCATCGCAAGGCGTTCACGCGACGCGGTGATTCGAGCCGCACCGCGTAATCTCACCGGGGTTCACTCGTGACGTAGGACTTTATCGTGTTTTCGAAATATCGCATTCCGCGATTGCTCATCATCGATTTCGTCGCGCGTGATCCTTCGTTGGCGTTATATCGCGTGATTGCGATCGGCGAAAATGCGTATCATTTGTCGCGGAAAGTGCACGAAGGTGTAAGTGGTGCAACAGGTGTAACGTCGGTGTGAAGTTGGCCGCGCGCGGTCTTCGAATTCCCTCTCGCCGTTGGGTGAGGGGCGGGAGGGGTCTCGTCCGCTTCGCTCGTCGCTCGTCGTGTGCGTCGGTACGGATCGCAGCATCTCGCGAACTATGATTGCAGTCAAAGTCAATTACAAAATACGCACGTACGCTAATTGCCACAACGATGGCGACTCGCACGGCATTCCCGGCATTCCCGGTGAGCAGCGACGCGCGCTTTGTTACGTCGCGGCGAGAGAAAACGCGAAAATCGCGAGTCATGGATTCATGGAAGAAGCCGCCGTCATCCACGAAGTAGAGAGGAGGAGGAGGGGGTTGGGAAGCATCGGGCAACGGCAGAGTAAACCGTGCGGTGAGCAATTTGTAGCTTGTTTCATTTATTTATTATATTCTCTTAGTTTTTTTTTATTTGGTTTGACAGGGCAAATGTATTCCTTCTTACTGTATTTTTATAAATTTATTGAGTATAGGTTATCTATATAGGTTCAGTTCTTATCTTGTTCAGAATCTGGAGTAGTACTGCAAAAAGAAATAAGTGAGACGTATAAAACTCTCTTCTTTGTTTATTTGGTTTGACGGTGCATACGTATCCCTTCTTACTTTTTCCCTTTGTCCGTTCGCGACGGGGCAGAATCCAAGATAGCGCGCGGCAGAATTTCTCCCGTTCTAGGACCTACGAGAGGCCGGGAGGCGATTGTCTGCATGCGGCACGGAGCGGGACTAAACATAAAATATAGCCGGAGGTACACGCCCACGCATCGACGGCGGTTCGCCGTTAAATAGCTAAACCGGCCGTCAGCTGCCCCTTGCCCCCCCTCCAAATCCCCTCAATACGTACGCGCGGCATGTTAAACGATTAATCGTGCTGATTGGATTCCAATTAGCCTGCTAACGGGTACAACCGTGGCCATCCCGAATGCCGGATACTTTTTGGATTTTGCGTATTAATGGACGGTATCACCCCCCTTCGTACACCCCCCTTCGAGTTCCGACGTATATACGCGCGCCCTAACGTGCGGCACGTGAGCGCGTCGCGTTTGGCGCATACATTTTCGCACGATGATTCTCACGTTTGGTATATACCCGATGAAAACCAATTTTCCATGAATCACGTACAACGCGAGTTCTCGAGAAAGAAAGACAGAGAAGGTACAAAATTTCTGCTCTATGAACAGGCTAAAAGTGCGATGATGATGAACAAAATAAATCTGATGAGTTTCTCACGTCTCGAGATTTTTATTGTTGCTTGACTGTATTATACCAAATTCATGATTCCCCAGATTTCATTTACTACCTTTAGGTCCGAAAGCTTTCTATTTGTTAATCTTATAGTTTAAAAAATTTTCAGCACTTTGTCATCAAAATCTCGCTCACGATCTTGTCTTTGAACGCGTTACGAACGACGTATATGCATCTAACTTTGATAAAATCACAGTCGCAGACATCCCACGTATATCGACCGGTCTTCTCTTTTATTAAACGAGCTTAAGTGCTCGCGACAAACTTGATAAATTTCACAGTGCAACGAGTTCGAGTTACCTTTCTCGCTTTCGCGGCGGAATCATCGCGCGCGGGTCTCGGGCAGGGTATATAGCCGAAATCGCGCACGCGGCACAGCGTCTCTCGCAGTAGCGCGGATTCGCTTCCACTAGCCGCTAAGCCGAACTAAGCCCCGGCAAAGTGTCGTCGACTTAGAATACGAGCGACTGCCCCGGCTAAGCTGCGCGCGTGTAAAGTAATTCCGTTTAGTCTCATGGTGAATTAATAAAGAGTCAACCCCGATGGGACCGTCTGGATGACTCAGCGCCGACGGTACGGTCCATTTTGCTCTTGCGCGAGAGCACTTTAAGCTCGTCCCTGCTCTCCCTTCAGTCGTTACGACGTCTCTTTTCTGTGCCACGCGTGTGCCCCGATTCGAAAGTGTCGAGAGCGATTTCGGAGCGACGATTTCGAGCAAACTCCGAACTGCAAATGACTATTCTCCCCGAGCGAAAGGAGGAACGGGAAGGGACAGCGAACTTGTGTTTGCGTATTTGCATTCGATTTCTCGTACCCTTCAAGAAGAAAGAAAATACGGAGGGGCGACTGATGGCCTCATATAGCCCGTCAATAATTTTTCAAAGATACTGCAAGGGCGTATTCTATCTTTTTCACGACGCGTATCTTTAAAGCGAGAACGGTCATTTTTAAATGAAATAAAATTGAGAAAATATTTGACAGTTGAGAGATATTTTCTAGACACTTACAGCAATTTAGTCTCAAGCGTTCCAGAAATAAAATCAGTGGTCCGGACTAATTGCTCGCGGTAAAGAAAGCGCAAACTCTAGAAATTCCCCAGGTATTGACCCAACTAAATGACTGCGTATAAGCCCAATAATTAGCTAACCGACTCCGGTATAATCTAACTCCGCCCATATAATGGCACACGTGTACGCCTTCGTACACACGCGGCGATGCGTGTCGTGCTACAAGAGCGCGTGCACCACGACATTATGTACGCGCCATCCTCCGGTTGTGTAATAAGCAGCATCTCCTGTAATCTGTAGCGTTGTTACCACCCACGCTGTAATCGCCCGCGTGATTCATCAACGTCTCGTTGTTACGTCGCGCCAAGTGTCAGCGTGCTCAAGACACGCAAGTCGAACTTACGCCCGTTCGCGATCGACAGAACATTCTTCCCTTCTTATTTGCTTTTCCTCTTTTCTCATTTCGTTCGTCATCGTGTTCCGTTTTCATTAATTCAACACGGATTTTGTTCCCGCAAGTGTTACAAAGTTGATAAGCATCCAATTGTTTATACGACAAACAATTGCCCTGTTTGTGGGCTGTCTAATTCGTGTTTCGCAAAATGAGTTTGACTTGGATGTCGCATTGCTCACCCGCGGGCGCAAGTGCAGTCCGAGTTAGGAATATCCGATGAAAGGGAGGGGGATTGTTTGCGCCTGGAATAAAATAGGCATATACGTGTTATTTTACTGCGAGTGGATTTAACGCCTCGATTACATTTTGAAATATATGCTTGTGTAATATAATTTAATAATGACGGATTTTGAACAGGCGACGTGTGGCAGGGAGACGCGGGATGATTAATTCGATTGGACCGTTAAGAATCGCGCGAATTCATCACGACTATTCATTAGGGGATCGTGAATTATTAACAGACTCCCTCGACTTTAGAGTCCGCTCTACCCCCCTCCCCCGTTCCCCCTGCCCCACTCTTCTTCTGGTATAATCTGCATAATTCTAGACGGCGCGACTGCCCGTGTTTTATCTTCACTTACACAGAAACACGGGAGACGCCTTTTGAATGCCACGGTAATCGATCAGGTACTCGTTCATATAAATTTTCTGTGAACGCCGAGATGCCGGCGCTCAAACGACGCGCTTGCACCGAATATCTCTTTAATAATTTCATCTGGAGTGCGCGCGCGAGTATTCGTATCCTTTCATCCTTTGGAACGATAATCCCTCGTGTCTGAGTAGACTCCGTTCGTGGCAAATGGGCCGGAATAGAGAGAATTTTATCAAGTGAGCTCTCAAATCCTTAAAAATACTATACCTTTATACGCGGATAAAGGCCACTTAGGCAAGCAACTATTATTTCATCTTGTGTGAACAAAGATTTTTTTCCCAGTTACCTTTGTCTTTTAATCGATATATTTTCCTACAGATAGAATTACAATTCGCGCATATTTTTTTTGAATTTTTCACAATTATTCTGGAAATGTTTTCATCGCATATTATATTTTTTTGCGCGGCATCTGTCGTAGACAGTTATCCTTTCTTATGTAGAAAGTACCATTACCGCAGGAGACGCGAGTTTGCGAGAAGAAACGGGAAAGAAAGGCCAAAAAGAACGGCGCAAACGGAAGGAAGATCTCGAAAACCAGGTAATTTGCGCTCCCAAACAAGAATTCCTCGTGAAACTTTCAATCCAGTTTCCGTGCTTTCTCGTAAGATACTCTGTATTTCTCTCATGTCGCTTTTGCGAGAATCTCTCCTCCACGGAAACGGGATCCGACTAATTCATTCGTTGAATGTACTTGAGTTAATCTATATTAAGAAGATTGCCCTCCCCCCGTGCTTGGGAAGGGATGCATTAGTATTTGATTGCTATTCGACGATCGTTATTCTTTAAATGCTTACGCGATATAATGATCAACAAAGTATCACATGAAAAACTTTCGATATGCTGTATGAAGGAACTATGTAACTCGAAATACACGAAATATTTAGGGTAAGCGAACGTATTTCGGAACACTTTAATTTTTCTCATGTTAGCCGTCATCATAATGCTCTTTGTCGCCAACATCAAAATTTGACATTGCGTGACGGCTAACATGAGAAAAATTCAAGTGTTTCGAAATACGTTTGCTTACCCTATATATTTTTACATATATGCCGTCATAATACTCGTTTTATGAAGGACCCATTGTCTCCGGTTAATAATATTTCATTGTAACAACGGGTCGATTAAAATTCAACGAAACTTTTGGCCGTACTCTTATAACACGTGGCGCAACTAGAGTATCCTCGCAACGGTAGATGCGGAATTAAAATTAGAGGCGCTCGTGTATGTAAAACCTTCCTAGATATTTATCCGAATCTATTAGGTATATGAGCGAAAAAGACAGAGAGTGAGAGAGATAGATGGATGAGTAGTATATCGTTGAGCAATATATGATGGTCCTGGCTGGCGGAGTTGGTGGGCCGAAGTCGGCTGCGATCGTTGGCGAGATACCGTGTCCGGGAAACGAGCGGCGCGGCAGCGCGATGAAGTGTGCATTATGCAACGGTTTATGCATCGTCTCCCTTACTCCGGCGCAATCCGCACAACCCTCGTAACCACCGACCCCCTCGTTCGCGGCGGCGGCGGCGGCGGCGGCGGCGGCGGCGGCGGCGGCGGCGTCGCGCCTATCTAGGAGCGCATCCGCGAATTAATTAGTCCCCGAGTAGATAGGTCGAATGCGAGCTCGTATACATCGAAAATTGTCGTCTGATCGGTAACGGGCGGGAGAACGTACACCACGAGTGCATTTTAACGACGGTTTCGCCGGATCGATCGCGCCTATTATTACCTCGCGGATGCTCCTACTGCTCCTACCAACGCGCGTGGCTGCTGTTTCCCGTTTTGAACCGGGTGTCCGTGTTAACTGCGATACGGTCCGATTATCCGATTTATCGGCGATCGTGCGGCGGCGGCCCGTTAACGGGTCGCCCGCGCGGACGCACGGGTGCGCGCGAATTAGCGAGATTGTTTTCTAACGAGGCGTACGCGCGCGTACGACATCGAATTAACAATCCGGTGGCTGTATTCGATATGGCTCCGATATCCGACGCGTGCTAACGTAGTTGGCCGGCATTTCAACGGAAAACACTCCGGCCTGGGGAATGCGGCGTATATATGCGTCACGCGGCCTCCGCGTGCCCCCCCCTTCCCCGAAACTAATTGCACATTCCGACGGAGGGAAGTCCCGGAAGGGACTTCGCTTGATTAAATGTTCTATCTTCTTTCCGGTGACATCTTCGACAAGCCGCCGCATGATCGATGCCGACGCACTTACGTTGGCTACGCTCGTGTCCGTTCCACGATGAAAAGTCGTCGAGCCTAGGGCGACTTTGAAAGAACGCGTGATAAATGTCCCTTTACATATGTTACAGTAATTTGTTTAACATCCGTTAGAAAACTCACGTTTGCAATCCTGACAGATCGCCGATATCGTTTAAAAAAAAATTAATCGTGTTATTTTGTTATTTTCGATTTCTTAGGTTTTTCTTACTCAATAACAGGTGACTGCGACCATTTCCCAGTCAGATTGAATTTAATTCTAAATTCCAACGCATAGATTTGTTTAAGGACGAAGATAATAACTTTGATACGAGAGAATGATAACGAACGATCTGCAGATTACGGCGATTCTATCGTCGATTAAAATGTAGAAAGTAACCGAGGTGCTTATAGGGAATCACTGAGGCGTGCCGTTTATCTTGAAGAGGGTCTCTGAATTAAGAAGATCCGGAGGAAATTTCAAAGAAGTTTAACCATACCATCTTTGACAACTTCACCGAGCGATTTTTTTATCGATAGCTTCCCGGGTTATTCGATCGAAAGTAAAGATGTTATTACCGCGTCTGTACGGGCGCATTGAAATTTTATTAAATTAATATGCTTCTCGGGGTATATATATATATATATATAATATCGCCTCCTATATACACTAACGCCGAATGATTCACAGATTACGGGTAAACTCGACGTCGACGACGTCGATCGTAACGATTGGCGGATATAAGAAGCATTGGGAGTCTCTGGAGCATCATTGGCGGCGTGTCATTGATCGTGAAGAGGGGTTCCGGGTTGAGAGGACTTACAAGACAACTTCGATTTCAGCTATATAACGCTGTGTGCGGCTGTCGTGGCACGCGGGCCCGAAGCACATTGTCGATGACGTTAACGACGTCTTGTCGTGAAAACGTGGCGGTACTAATGCCGGTAGGGCGGGTGAGAAAACTATTAATGAGAGAAAGGCCATAAAGATGGATTGATGGATAAGCCAGGTGTAACGACGCGCGCAACGCGTTCATCTTAGCATTATTGCGGATCGATACAAAAGCACCACCGCCGCGGCGTTTACACGGAAATATACGAGGGGGAGAAAAAAAAATCGCCGCCGTGTCGCGCCGACGCGTAATTGGGTATTACTTGCATATCTAATTAATATATATACGAGCGAAAATTGCGCTCGGCCGGGCTCGACTCGATCTTTATCGTTGCGTAAGCGGCCATCGGTATAGCGTTGCCGCATTAATTTATCGCGGTTATTTTCATGAATTCAATTATTCACCGTAATTATTGAATATACCGAGATTTAACCGATATCCGTGTTACGTGCCGCAACGCTACACCATCCCGGAAATCTCGTTTATTAGAGGCATCCCGGTATCCCTCTTTTGCATATTAAGATCCGCGCCCCGCGGATCCATTAATATTCATTTTCATTCGTCGATAACGGATTCCCTCCCTTCTTTTTCCGCGAAGGGTAAGGCGAAGATAGGTAAGGTCGAGCGTCGTTCTGTCCTCGTCGAGTCAACGCACGATCAGATTATTTCACTATATTAAAATAAGGAAACTCTGATAAAGAGTTCGCGGTGGGAGCAGGACGACAGAGATCATACTTTCAAATGCAATCAGCTTGCCGCCTCGGGAGGGGGACAGGTAATACCCAAGTATCCGCGCGATACCGATGACCGACTTACCTAATACCTTTCAAGGTGGGTATCGGGATCCAGCCGGCATATATTACACCGGCGGACAATGTGATTTATAGGGAACACTCGCGCCTTGAATACCACATCCCCGATTCTCCGCGCGAAAGTCTATTATCCGAGGCGATATTCGCGGCGGTGCGCGTCGGTGCGCATGTTCCAACTGGGAATGCGATCAAATCCTTCGCCGGTAGTTTCTAAACAATAGACTCGGGTTCGTACGAGTATTATAGTGCTTAAAGAACAGACGTGACGTGTCGTGGCGCGACGTCGAGATCTGACAAGGTGACGGCTATAACTGATGTATACGGCATATCACAGATCAACCGCGCTTTCTTCGACTCGTAAATTTCTCCGGCCAATTTCTCTGTATTCAATCTCTCATGTCAGTAGTCTTATCGAGCAAATTGATTTCAGTAGAAATTAATTTTACCGTTCTCTAAATTATTACTTGAGTCTAACAATATATAATTATAAATACGACACATAGTCTGCTAAATACGACCGTTAAATAATGTCGAACTCGGTTTGGTATATATTTTCAGTTTCAATTAAGCTTGGATAGTATAAACCGATAACTCAGCAATTTTCTCCGGCCCAATGATATGATACTCGAACGGCGGATTGAATCGAGATTCACGAATACGTATTGCCTTGATTCCATCCATGGTTCTAAAGCGCATTCCGGAGCACGCCGCAGCGCGGGCGCGGTATATCTTTCGAAATTGAGTTGTGAAGCGCGGCTTCTCCTGGGGTGCAATCGGTCGGTAATTCATCACGATCGTCGCGACCAGCTTGACCAGAATCGCAAAACGCGCGGGTTCTCGCTCCGTGCGACTCGTTCCAGGAGCGACCGGAGATTACAGAGGGAACGCTTACACGCTGAATATTTATCCCGCTTTTTCCGTGTGTCGCATCGCCGGCGTAACTTTTATTATATTATTGGAGTCGCGTATGTGCGTCCGACTTTAAAAAACTCGACACAGCGGTAATAACGTGCTCCGGGTCGTGTTAATTACATCATCGTATATAATCGCACAAATTACTCTCTCTCTTTCTCTCTTTCTCGATCGGCACGAGGGCGAGTCGTTCCGAATGAGGCAGCCGAAATAAATTTTTATGTTTTAATGTTCGTGCTCCCCTCTCCTGCCCCCCCCCGCATCGGACCTCGCCATCCGAACGTCCGATTTGAATAATGCTTCGGGCTTTCGAGCGAAGCCGCACGTCCTCACCGGCGGCTATTTTCGCAATTTCCTCCCCAGATGAAATCGATCCCCATTATTTTTAATTGCCTGCAGCTGCTTTATTCGCGATTTGTCTGTCTGGCGTCTAAATGCTAGTAGGCCACAACAATAGCGCGGATTTCGGATGAGCTGAATAACAAAGATTGCAAATACGCGTTGAATACTGACATCTCATCGCGACATCCGTATCGATAAACGGCACCAAAAATAGCCGTCGAAAGGCTGCGCGTCATCGAATCGTTGCTTCGCGAATCGGATGCCATTTAGATTAGATTTATTAAAATGATAGGCTGTCAGTTATCGTATATACCCGCTGCATGCCGACGCATATCCTATTCACCCTTCACCAATTCCCCGTGTGTTTAGATTTTAATGGCTGTCGGCTACCCCGCGCGCAATTATTATCATCGTTCAACTGATCTATTGGCTGGCTATCGTGTATATTATCCGGCACCGCGATTCTCCGGGATGTTTGCCGACCCTGACTGAGTATCTCTCATTAATTAGTTAGCCGCGATTTGTCGTTGATTATTTACGAATAATTGATAAATTTTCCGAGGCCGTGGTATATTATCGGCTTTGTTTATGACCCATTAACCGCGCGCGCACTATTTTTGCATAATTAAAACACTCGATGTGTGCATACACTGTTATAAGTTATAAACGGAATTGTTTTATATATATGATAATCGACACAACCAATTTCTCTTTTCAATTTGTTTTTCCTTTGAATAGATATTTTTCCGAATTAAAATGCGCGCTTTCGAACCGATTTCGTGCGGACGGCGTAAACGTCAAAGAATTACCGGACTTCTTACTGCATTTTTCTTCTTTTTCTTTATAAATTTATTGGGTATCTTATCTAGGTTCAGTTCTTATCTGGTTCAGAATTTGGGGTAGTACTGCAAAAAGAAATAAGTGAGACGTTTAAAACTCTCTTCTTTGTTTATTTAGTTTGACGGGGCATATGTATTTTTTCTTACTGCATCTTTCTGTATAAATTCATTGGGTATCTTATTTAGGTTCAGTTCTTATCTTGACAAATAGACATTGCCTCGATACGTTTATTGCTTTGCAGTTAATAAACAATTCTTTTATTCTAATTAATGTCTGAAGTACGTTAGAGTCTACGAGATTCTGCGGCTCAAGCTGCTTTTTGATGAGCGATAAATGTCTCTATATGAAATCGCGAGATGAACTTCCCCAATATCTCGGAAAAGCGCTGTATATATGTTGATCGGGACCAGTCGGCAAACATCTCTCGCGCATAATAAATGTAGCGACAAGAAATTTGTTTACGATTGCTGCAGACGGTTCAGATCGGGACGAGTCCAGCTTCGAAAGTGACTCTTGAAACTTATCATGAATAGGAGACTTTATGACAAACGCGCTCGTACAAGGAACTCTTCACGTATACGAACGTTTTACTCGGAAGTTTCGCGATACATATATACTTTCGCCAAATTCTGTTAATGGTAACAAGAATATATCGAATGGTTTAGTAAAAAATTTTCTTGCAAAGAGAATCACGTTTTTTTTATTTGGTTTGACGCTGCATATGTATTCCTTCTTACTGAATTTTTCTTTATAAATTTATTGGGTATCTTATCTTGGTTCAGTTCTTATCTTATTCAGAATCAGGAGTAGTACTGCAAAAAGAAATAAGTGAGACGTATAAAATTTTCTTTTTTTTTTATTTGATTGAATCACCCGACCTGTCTGTCGTCTCTACTGTTTGACGGCGGCTAAATTCGATCGGTCAGCAAAACAGCGATTTCCGCAGCGTTTATCTCTTTTTGGAAGGCGAGTTTTATATACGTTTCTTCCAGCGTTTGTACGTGCTGATCCTCCAGCTTCATACGCAACCCTCGTAGCCAGCCATCCACTTCGGTGCCGCTTCGCATTTTCGTTTTCGTCCGATGCCTCGCTATCTCTCGTTCTTCCTTCTTCTATCAGCAAGCTAAACTCCGAGACGTCTGGCGTTGGCGGAGCCTGATTAACTCGAAAAATCGACTGCGCTCGCTTCTTTCTCGGGAAACTTTGCCGGTACCCTTCTGCGCCTATCCGCCATCTCTCTTTCCTCAGATAGAAAACGGAGGAGCTGAGGAGAGACAAAGAGCGAGAGAGGCCGTGTACCATTGTCGACGGTGGAAAGTAGTGAACGCCGGGGAAAGAAGTTAAAGGCAAATAATGGCGAGAAGGATAGACGGGGTAGCGGGGTAAATCGAATAAGAAAGCGTGCCGTATTTTATTTCTCTTCTTCGGGAAATCTCGCGCCTCTCTCCGCGGTCATGAAACTCCGCAGCTTCGCGAGTGTTGAAGGAGGAACGCCTTGTTCCTGAGGGTGCCATAATACCGACAAAACGGATCGAGAGGATATAGGCATTACCGTGGAACGGAAAAGGAAGAGGACCGAAAGACCGTAAAATACTATCGCCCGGTGAGTCACCGGAGATCCGATAAGCGGTATTTTAACGTGAGACTGCAAACGGCATGCCTTCGAATTGAATGTAAAAGGACAAATGGACAAATGTCGAAAAACATTACGAGTTTACTCTGAGATTTCTGAAGATTTACGAAATATTTCTCTATCTCTATCAATATCGATTTAATCGCAGTTTATTTTACGTTAGATTAATAACGCATCTATTAGTGAAAAAACCTGCTAAAATTTGGTTTAATTTCCAAAGACGACAATAAAAAAAACCGGAGTAAAATGTTTCGTGTTTTGAAACTGAGGCCTCTCTCGCGATGAAATATGCGAACGGTAATAATATGCCATTTCTATCTCAACGCTGATAAATTACTAATAGTTGATACCTTTTTTTATCGGGTTTTTAATCACGCGGAGCAATTCTTTTTAGCTGTTGATATAGTGCCAGAGCCCTTCGTCTCGGTTCATTATTTAATGAGACCGGCGTACGGAATCGCGCGGTTACGCAAGAGATCTTTGTTTATCGTGGGCGCGAAGGGAGCGAACTGGAGGGTTGATTTAATTCATTTACAGCGTAGACGCATGTGGGGTGCGGGGCCTCTTTTCTCGTGTGCCAGGGGCGACGGGGCTTCTGCCAAACATCTGCGAACTCTTGCGTGTTACCGGCACGGCTCCCCTGGGAAGGAAACCCGATAATATTCTCGCGGCACGAGCCGAATCCCCCAACATCGTGAGAAAATCCGAGGCCTCGATCGTGAATTTCGAGATCAGTCCTCGTTCCGTTCTGTCACCCACCGTCAATTAGAACGTCCTCGTAATCTTTTAGTGCACCGCCAACGAGAAACACTGTCTTATCAGTTACAATTACAGAAATACACGAAAATGAGAGTTCGATGATTTATTCGAACAACTATACCAACGTCAAGAAATGTCTATTTGCTCTTCCCATGTCCATTAAACAATGTCGCATTTGTTATGTTATTTATTACATCCTTGGAATAAATATCTGAATTGTCGCGGATTTTATTTGCATAAACAGCGTTTAATTTCTTCTTCGGACTTGATCGATTATTTTATTCGCAATGAATTTTGTCATGTTGAAAATGCACGTACCCTAGATTTTCCAAAAGTTTCGGACATATAATACACGACGCGAAGTGCAAGGTGCAAGGTCGACAGTGACGCAATGCTTTCGTAACATACGTACGTACGTGCATACATTCGCGGATGACACATGCTAGTGACGGTAAGACGCGAGCGTGCAACGTATTACGTAGATCCGGCACGATGTGTCATGTAACCCGGAGCCGGTATAAAGCGCGAACGCCTGTTGGGACGGGATTTACTTAACGAGTGAGCGTTAACCTGTCGGAATAATCCACGTGGCAGAGGTAATAATGGACTCAAGTGCAAATGCGCCTCGGGGGTGTCCGGGGCCGCCCCGTGCCCGTAAATAGTGCACGCTTTAACCGGCAGCCGTCTCTGTCTGTCCGGCGGACAGTTGTTTCACCCCTTGGTTGCTGCCGGGTCTCGACATTAGCTCCCCTTAACGAATGACCACGTTCGCGTTTGCGCTACGCGAGTAGACCCCGAGATCGCGTTCATCTATGACGATATAGGAGAGACGGGACTTAGGAGAGAAGCATTTTACCTATAAGCCGCGACCTCGACCGGTCAAAGCTCGTAGCCTGCCGAGTCCGGGTAGCTGATGGTGTCGCAACATTTCAGCTTAGGTTACCGTAGCGATAATAGGATTAAAGATACGTAGCTACATAGTAAATAAGTTGTACCATGTATACCGAGTACATAAGATACTCCAAAATACGCTGATACATGCTGCAACGACGGACGTTGAAGGCGAAAGTGCGAAAAACGACGATTGTTGTAGGTGTCAAATCACATTTAGCTAGATTTAGTGAAATTATATTCTACAAACTATCGTAACGTTTACAAAACGCTTATACAAGTACTTTCAAATTTTCCGGGACGCTAATTGGCAAGAGTTATAGAATCTGCGAGAGTCACATTTGAACTTACAACGAGCTGCGGCAAGCGACAATAAACGTGCGAGTGGCTTCTCTTGCTTTAATGACGATTGTTCAAGTAAGATTGCACGCGACGGACGTGCGAGATATTAAGATAATTACAGCGAAATCGTAGACGCGAGACGGGAGCGCGGAGCGTAACGGAACAAACGTGACGTTCGCGCGCCCCGACGAAATAAGACGATATTTCACCGCGCAAATTTCCCGGGGTTTTCCCTCGGAGATGGGCACGCACGCGCGTCCGTGAGCGTGCACCTACGCTCACGGTTTAGCGAATACGAATAAACTTCAAAGAGTAGCGGGACCGCGACGGCGGAGAAATGTCGTTACGAGCGACGGCCGTTTCAACGACGCCGCTTAATTGAATTTCTCTCGGTCGCGTGATCGCCGCCATCCCTGTAAAAATGCAACTACCCTCGCCAACGAGCCACCCACCTGTTTCTCTTCCTGAAACTTTCTTTCTCTCTCTTTCTGTCAGAAGAAAAGTGTAACGCCGCGGAGTATCTAGCTAATTTTTTGCATTCGAATTTTATTGAATCTTATTAACTTTTATTCTAAAGAAACTGCCAAAGGGAGGAAAAAAGAGAAAGAGTCGTACTTATATGCTTGTATAATATATATAAGCAACATCCACCAGACTCGAGTAAGTACATCAACGGTGATGACAGAGCGATGAAGTCGACAAGATAATCAGTAAGACGAGTTGGGTTTCAGATCCTGAGATAAGAACGAGAGAATTCATGAAGAGATAAATTTACATGGTTCAACTTTCGTGATTGTCTGTATTGATGAATTAAAATAATCGAGTTGAATAAAGTGAGTTTTATGTAAAGACAAACTTCGGGCAGAAAGAGATAATTAATCAATTATTTCAACTATTGAAAAAATTATTAATAAAACATATTTTAATATGATATTAAATTAATATGATATTAGAAATGGATAAAACATTATATAACTTTTATATAAATAATATTAAAATATTTCTAAAAAATAGAGAAAAAAGAGGAACGAAGGAGAAAGAGAAAAGCAATATGATTCTTCTCAGCGTCTGTATAATTATCTTTACAAAAATATTATCCCTTTTTTCTCTTTTTTTCGTTTTGTCCCTTCCTACTACGATGAGTTCATCTGGAATGTTCATCAAAATGAGTCGCGCAAATTGTACCTTATATACCAAGAGAGGCGCAGCCGCAATGACTGGCGGTGGAGGAAAATCAGACTAATTACTTTGAACGTGCGGCTTTCAGCAAAATGGGCTTGCGATTATTTTCACGACTGGTTATAATCACGGGGACGTCTCTCTTGTTCCATCGCGACGAATTTATCAACGAACTGCTCGTGCTTCGTGCTGACGCACAAGAAGCGGCGACGAGACAAGATTTTGCGCGTTATCTCTCAGTCGCGGCAGCTCGCGCAGCATTACGGAAACTCGTGCTCCCGGCAAACCGCGGAAACCGCCGCCGAATAATGAATTGTCTTGATACACGCGATTAATTATCTCCCCCGTGTGTAACACAGTCGGCCGCCGGGTGTGCTACGCGCGGCCATATATGCAGATATATTCTTTATTCCCTCTACGGTCGAGCGAGGCTCCAACCGTAATACGTCGGGAGGCGATTACGTTGTTCTTTCTATCGTGATACCGCAAGTTTTGCGGAAAGAGATATATTAGACGCCGTGCTATTTTCGAGCATACACGCGCGCTCGCCGATGAGAAACAGGTGCATTTTACAGCGAAAACACAAAAAAAGAAGTATATAGGGAATTCGCGATAGATTGTTCCAGCGCGGCGACTCGACTTGAACCCTCATACGAGTGAGGGATGAAAACGTCGTGGTACTTTTTATTTTTATACCCGTCGCGTACGTGCTTGGCCGTCTCGCGCGACCACTTTCATAAATTTCAATTAACGCTATTTGGTCGCCCAACACGGGAGCGCCTTGTTACCCGGTCTCGCCGTCTGCATTTTAGCACCAATTTACAGTTTATATAGCTTACGGACGCGAAGCTGTAGTACACATCCAACGTTATCTTCATACGCCCGATGTTTTCAAATTATTTCGGCGGCTTTCCTCTATAATGTTTCTGTCCAAAAATTAATCTGAGGAGCATGAGGTAATGAAGCGTAATACAACAGTAAATGTAAATCAATATGAGTATAAATAAGTGCAAATCAACGTTTCATAAATCGGCAATTTCTGTGTGAAAACTTATTTGATGAAATTAGAAGTTCGCGGAACAAAATAAACACAGGGTAACGATCAGTCATAAGTTTCCTAAAATTATGGTTATTTATCAAATAACCAGAGGTTGCGAACAGCTTCCGCGGAAGTCTCTTCTGTGGATATATATCCTCTCCATTTGACCAAGACGCACGATTCGAAATTAGGGCATATGCATAAGACGGTGCTTTATCTAAGGCGGCCTCGTTACGACGAATATATCTTTGGATAAAGGAATTTCCGTACGAGCGTACTCTACGCGTGGACGAATTTTCAAAACGTAAGAGCGAAGCGATTCAACAAGTGGAGCCCGTCGCAATCTTTTACAATCCGCGACATCTTCCTCGTCGCTATATAAGCAATATCTCGGCCAAGCAGCTGGAGACTATTCTTCTCCCGAAAAGCGGATTGGCGGAGTCTCTTATCATGCGACTCGGCACGTGCACGTATTTCATAGCAACATCTATTTCAACTCAGTCAGTTATAGTCAGTTATATATCTTATACTTCTAAATGGGTACTATATATGCCTCCACCTGCCATTTATATTGCGGTTACACTCTGTTATACGTTTTACACGCGTATAACGTATTAACGTATACTCTCGTTAATAGTAGTTTGGATTTAAAAAAATGGCGATCTGACTGAAAAATGATGGGACTTTTTATCGAGATTTTTGCTTTGACAACTTGTCAGACAAATTGCCTAGCTGGAAAGATTAATGATGCAGTCAGATTTTACAGAGGCACGAAACAGTAAAGCGGTATAAAACTTTTCTAATGAGAGTGCATGTATACATCTCTTATTTTTTAAACTTTTTATATACATAATTTATCATTTTGATAATAAAAATACAAGAAAAAATAAGTGTCATACTATTAATTAAATAATTAAAAAAAGGTAAAAATAATATTTTTTTTTTTTCAATGAAAACGCGCAAATAAAATGAAATGTAACCCGGATTAGACTATGAAAACTAATGTGAGAAATTTGTATTCATTCACAGTCATACGTAATTTTTAGTTATTATTTTGCAAGTCAAATTTGTACGATATTATTTTAGACACGATTAAAATTGAAAGAAAATTAATAACGAATAAATTAATGTAGCAGTCACCGGAAGACGAGAATTAATGATTAATACTTCTATTTTATTATTACAGTAATATTGAATTTTCAGAAGCGAGAAATGAACTTTTTTTCTTGTATGTCGAAATAAATTAATTCTTTCGCGTGCTATCACGCAATTTTGATTTGTAAAATTATAACATAGCTGTAAATCTTGATCACCTGTCATCATAAAGCCCATTCTTATCAACGCGGAAAATAGGACGCACGCAGACTAAATTACACGTTTACATTTACTGATGCAAGGGTAGTAAAAAGAAGTGAGATTTTTACGTACTTTAACAATCTGTACTATCAGAGCGGTGTGGCTTACAGAAAACTAAATTTATTTCGACATGTAGCGTAAGAAAAATATTTATGAATATATAAAATAATTTCCCGCATCCACAATGTCATAGTTCAATACGATTGCAGAACGACGAAACGGAAGGCTTAATGCCCACGAGCGATGCGGTGGAATCCGTTACTGCAAACGATTCGAGAGGAATATTCGAGAGGAGTCTTGATCCCCCGGACGAAACGGGTTACAACGTTCGAAAGCGCAGTAAAATTGCAGCAGAGGGTTTCGTAGAAAACGTTGGGCGCGCCATCGTGATACTTGGCTCCCGCTCGTAACACGCGCATATATGCGCTCATGCACACACACCTAGACATGTCGATTGGGCTTCGAGAATCTCGCGATTCGGGAGAATGGCGCGACGGAGCGAAAAACCTGAACGCGCCCCGAAGGTGGAACTTCCTAGTAAATTGTCCTAGCCTCGGGAAGTGGGGCCACTCGAGTCGGTTTTATTGGCAGGGCTAAATCGAGAAACGATCGGTGCCCTCGCCGACCTCTTTCAATTACTTTTCCTAATTAATTTAATTTAGGGAGCCGTCATTCTTCTCCTTCTTCCCCGGACCGTCAATAATCTCCGACCGGTTTCGTCGACGAGGCGGAAACGGATCGACCGCGTTTTCCCGACGTCCGTAAATAGAATTCGTGGCACGGCGAGTATACCAGTTTAGAACTTAGAACGCCATCTCTGCCGACTGTCTGATTGTGATTCCCGCGCGGCGCACGGCGCTTTCGCAACGGCTGCGCGAATCGTCTCGACCCAGCTTGAACTTTCGCAGAATCTCGTGCGTGCCGTAACTGCGGGACTACTCTCTGAGAATACTTCTGACTCGACTGGCTCGAATCGATAACCGGAGTTGAAACGATACGGCCAAATTTCGATACTGGCGAATTTTCAAATATCAACATCTCGAATGTTTACAAAGTAGAATTTCTACAAGTCTTATAAAGCCATAGTTCTAGAATAGGATCGATCATTGATCATATCGTAGCTAATATCTCTTCCTTATTCTAATAATATAACATAACAATATGAACTAATTGTAAGAAAGACCCGATGGGTTTTTTTTTTAAACTGGGACCAGTAGCTTGCGATCTCTCGACATCTTTCAATTTGTTATCGATCAGCACCAAACGCGGTGTTTACCTCTCAGAATATAGTCTTGAATGTGTCCTGTGGCGGGGACGAAGTGGATGCGTGCGATTTACAGGCAAGACGGCGGCTATTTGTATTATCCCGCTGGTGTGGGATCCGCGCAATGTACTATAGATCATCGGCCACGGATCTCCGGATATACTTCGGCCGTTGCGCGTTGCACTCGACAAAATGGGATAAGAGCAGTCCATTTGTAAAGGCTGAGCTGAACGTCAGCAGGTGGATAAGAGCAATTTGAGGCTGTCTTTCGTGCCCCTCTGTCATTCTCCTTTCAGATCGACGAAGAGAAACGTGCTCCGCCGTGAACCTCGGTCGCCAGGAAGTGAAAAGCATGGATCTTTCCTCTTCTTCACTTTCTCTTTCTTTCCTTCTTAGTGGTCATTTATGTGGCCAATTTTGTCCACGCTTCCACGTACGGTTTCCACGGGCGAGCTTCCTCGAAGCGATCCAATCGTGTCTCCAACGATACGTACGCTCGCAGTTAAGCTACAACTTCGCCGCACTTTTTTGATAAAAGATCGCTACTTTGCACGCGATATTAATAGATGCGACAAATAAAATGGAGAGTTGAAAGAAACGTGACTTACTTAACCAGATGGGCGGTTTCACTTGTATTTACGTATTTGATTTTGCTGACAGGCTATTAGTTCTTTCCGAGTTCTGTGTTTAAGGCCGAAGCACACAGACTTTTGCATAACGCATAATGCATAAGCATAAGAAAATGGATTGGTCTATTTCCTTATGCACGTGCATATGGATCAATCAATTTTCTTACGCTTATGCATTATGCGTTATGCAAAAGTCTATGTTTCAGCCTTTACAATATAATATAAAAGCATGCAGAAATGATGTTTAAATATGCGTGTTATTCATGCGTATAGCATCGAGTGATTGAGCAAATTACTGCTGTCGAGAAACCACATATATCTGACCTACATTACGATTTCAAACGTTATTACTTTGAAAAACAAAACAGCGGGTTTTTAAATATCTTGAAGTTTTACAAGCGCATCGAGAAATCAAACATTTAAATACAATCTTGACTAAGAGCTCGCTGTCGAGCGATCATAAATGAAGAAACGAGGATATAAACTCCAAGCTCGGGCGTACACTTTTAGATTTGCGAGTATATGTTTCGTCGAGCAGCGAAGCGACCGGGAACAGGCATATGAGGCGAGTGTCATAAATTCGGCCGCGGGCGGTGTGGACGTCTTCCTTCGTTTCAGGATTCTGTACCGGCGTGTACGTATACCGTTCCGAACGTAGGATGCTGGAGTACTCGCTCGTAAAATGATCACGATTCACGCGGAAAGGTAGCTCATGAGTATAGAGTGCCATTATCGTGACGTACCGTCACTAGAGCGTGGAGAAGTCGAACTCGAAAACCGGAAATGATGGTGCGGTGCGTCGGCAAGGGTTGAGGCAGAAGAGCGGATGTAGGCAACTTAAGAGGATCGAAGGAGGTATCAAGAGGGTGGCGGGGGGAGGGGAGGAAAGCTAGGAAAACAGCGAGAGACTGACGGGTTCGAAGACGCGAAATTCACGTAAGGTAGTAAGTAAGGCATCGCATGTACAATAAATTGCAGAATATAAAATCGCAATACGATAGAACTGTCAAGAAGGAAGAGGCCTCGATTGTACGAAGTTTACGACAAATCAAAGAGACGCGAGCACTAATTACAGCCGTAGAATTACCAACTAATTTAAATTTAATTTTAACGAGAAATCATTCAGTCAACTTAGAAATGTAGATTTTTTTAAATTGAAATTTGACATGTTATCTCGAGTTGTCAAGTACTTTTGATTTCCTTTGAAGTCGCTGCTACGCGCCGTAATGAAAACGTGGATATTTGCCCGGTATTTTCGACGCTTTCCTCTTTGCATATGAAAAAAGCCCCTGTCTTCGTCGACAGCACACCGTTTCTCTCGCATTTTATGAAAGTAGTTAATTCGAAATCACTATCGCATGATTCACTATTAATGTATTCCTTCTTACTGCATTTTTCTTTATAAATTCATTAAGTATCTAAGTTATCTAGGCTCAGTTCTTATCTTGTTCATAATCTGGGGTAGTATACCTACTGCAAAATGAAATAAGTGAGACGTATACAATTCTCTTCTTTTTTTATTTGGTTTGACAGGGCAAATGTATTCCTTCTTACTGCATTTTTCTTTATATACCAATTCATTGAGTCTTTTATCTATAGGTTCAGCTATTATCTTGTTCAGAATCTTCTGAATGGATGTGCAAAACCGTTGAGTCTGGATGATCGTAAATACGTTTTTAATCTTCTTAACGTCGAAAATGAATGCTCAGCTGTGCAAGCAGAGTGGGGTATAGACAACATCAATCTGATCAACTTTGCGAATTGAGGTAGTAGAGTAGTAACTGAAGGATTCTGTTTAAGAAACGTCACCACACATCCATTAGATTAGTTACTGCGACATTTCTCTGTTGCAAAGATATATGATGAAACCTATTTGTATGAAGTCTCAGTCGCTCTGTATCAAAGTGGTTTCGTTCCTCGATTTTTTCATTCTTTTCTCTTTTTTTTCGGGTATGGAGCTTTTCTATACCCGGTGATGCCCGCGATGCGAGAAAAGTACGGCGTCTGTTTACACCCTTCAATATTATTTTTCGACTCTACGCCATTGAGACGCGCGCACGCACGCAGTCCCTTTGTTTTGCCAGTAGGTTTATTTCATTTCGCCGACCCTCGTCGTTCCCTGTGGATAGAAGGTCGATTTCGCGGTATAACAATGGACACGCCACCAAATCACGGCGCTTACGTATGCACTGGACGACGATTCCTCGATAATCCACCGACGCGCGATCGTGTACGTACACACACAGGTACACATATATATTGTTTGAATATATATGTATATATATATATATATATATATATATATATACATATATATACATATATATAATATATATATGTATATATATATATATATATTCAGTTTGCGAAGTTTGCTCAACCTACAGCCATCGGCACCGGCTTTGCGTACGATCAGTAAATGTTTACACCGGACGGCAGTGGGGAAACGCCGAAAGCTCGAAGCTCCCTCGCAGAGTCTCGCTTACCCTTTGTTCCACCCTCGATTGCCGCCATGAGTTCGATGTTTCGCCTCGACATATATAGGATGCATGTATTCTGAATTCTAAGTACTGTAAAAAGATAGATAATAACTTTAAAAAATGTGTGCTCGTCTCTTTCTTTAATATGACGATACTGCCAATCTGGTAGATATAGAGTATACTCTAGACTTATTCCATGTTACCGTTACCATGCAGTCATTCACATCGGTCCGGAGGGCCTCTTTCGTACTCCACTCTACGCAATTCCTCGGGGTTGCTAACAGCCGCCGCTGCCACCGCGAGTTCTCGAGTCTCTCGCGGCTGGTGGGTTCTTTGTGTTTGCCGGTTGCCCGGGCAACCCTCGAAGAGTTTGCCCAGGATTAAATATGTAGTTTCGAATTAGGCGAGTCTCTCTCTGCCCGTGAAACGCAATCTAAGACGACGCGTTCTCGAGCTATGCGGACGAGAGGTTCTTTAGATCCATAGGCAACAAAGCGCGTCTGAGGGTTGAAAGGGGTCCGCGTGTGGCCGTCGGGGACGGATCCGGTGTTTTGCGATGCGAGATTACTCATTTCGGCGACAGAGAAGTATAATGCCGCGACTGAAAACAACAAACTATTTTGTTTCTTTTCTTTCGCTTCTCAAACGAAACTGTTTTCCTTTTGGAGAAAAATTTCACTTATTTTATCGGGATATCTGACGACATATATTCAGAAATCTTTAGATTGAACAGAATATCGATTTTTTTAGTTATTCCGACATTTTTCAAACTTTTTAGCTATTTAATAAATAAAGGGAAAAGCCCAGAAAAGTATGTGGTTTATTAATTTGACTTCTCTATTTTTGTGCGTGTTTGGAAGATTATATTAATGCAGATTTACTTATGGTTACTGCAAAATTAATTAGTTTTTTACAAACAAAAAATAGATTCTAAACTCGTTAAAATATTTCCTTTTAAAATGTCTCTTGCTTATTTGTCTTGTGTAAGTTAATTGTATACATTATTTGATTAATTTCTTTATAAGTGCACAGTTTTTAATTAACTAGTTATAATATTTAACTTTTTATTAACTACATTGCAGCTGTAGCTTTCGTTGCAGTTTTCGCTATAGATTTTATGCTGTATGTGAAAAAATAATTTACCACTCACTAGTACGATGCGCAGCAGCGGAGTTATACACAATGACGTCAATCTGTAAAATACAAATATATTCGAGAATTAAAGAAATGATCGAAATAATTAATGTTCCAAAAAATAATTATTGCGCATATATTAAATGCTTTATTCGTTTTTTAAGCAGATACCTAATAAAAGAAATTTTAATTCAATAAAACAATAAATTTAATTTTGACAACAAATGATTTCCAATATAAACTTTAATAAATTTTTAATTCAATAAAACAATTCATTGAATTTTACAACAAATGATTTTCAATATAAATTTTAATAAACTGTTCCAATATTAATTTTATAAAATTTTTCAAAACAAAAAGGAAAAATAATCTACATGTTTGAAACATATGTGTTCAAACATTTTTTATCTATAAATATCAAATAATTTTATACATATGCTTTCTAAATTTTTTGGAGTATAATCTCAACTCTTTTGGACTACGTACCTATATCGCTATACCATATGTTATTATATTTTATTATATCTTTTTATTACCTATTTATATGTTAGATAATAATATAATTATAATTTAAGGGATGCATCTTTGCATCTGTTCTCTCATCAGTTGTTCTTAAATGTGCACGTATCTAATATGCGTGAATGCAAAGAGCACTTTGATGCAAGCTTGTGCATAATCCGTAAAAATAAGCGTGACAGAAAGTAGCATTCTCTTATATGACGATACTTTCGATGTATTACCGATTGGAGAAAAGTTTTAATAGGCGAGCACTTTTAAACACGCGGAGTCTTGCATTTTTAATAACGATAAAAAAAAATAAATTCCTAGTTATTATTGCAACTTTAATACTTTATCGATGCGGAATACGGCTATTGTATAAATAATGAGATTGCTCGTAATAATAAAATTCTAAAATCGTTATGAGCCTTCGAGTGTGCCAGGTAACTGTTAACTGATTAATGTCCAAGCTTTTAGCGGGCTAGCGGAGTATAAAGTTTCATACATCATTTATATCATATTTATCAGAGCTTGATAGATCTATTACAATATGGTCAATAATGGTCTATTTTAATCGCTTAAAATCGTCAGAATTTTTTACAAGACATTCTATTCTAAAATTTTCACGTATTGTTTCGAAATTCTATGAATACTATATGAAGATTCCAGATAAAAAATATTATTAGTTAAAAATACAAATTGGAATATAAAGTACTAAATTATATATACACACAAGTAATATATATACACAATATATATATACACAAGTAAAAGTAAACTTTGCATAAAAAAAATCCGTCTCCTTTTTATTTACAGAGTTATATATATATTGTATATATTGTACATCAGTACGTTTCTTGAAAAAATCAATGCTCTAGAAAATATTTAACACGTTCGCTAGTTAAATAAATCATTTTGCATCTTTTTTATTAATTTTTTTATTTTTTATTGCCAGTTGTCAAAATTTCCAAAACGGTTATCCAAGGATATGATAAGCGCGTAGATTTCTGGATAACATGCTAAATTTTCTTTCGCACGTTTTCTCGAATTTCACATCCGTTTTGGCATCACTGGTCGAATGTATCGATCAAGGGTCAATAATTTATGGGAAAACCAGTGAGACGAGTAGCCGCTTTATTTCGAACTCGATGCGCCGTATAAAAAGCAGTTAAATAAAAAACACAGAAGCTCTTTCTCATATTGAGAATATGCTATCCATTTTATCTTCCACTATATCTGGATAGGGATCGAATAGGATCGAAAGCTTAAATCAAGCGTGGAAAGATGTTTTTATTATAGGGGAGAAGGGGGCACTATATAGGACACTTTTTTTTTTAAAGCTCATATTTTTTTCAATTTTTAAGAAATTGGTTTTTTGACTCAATTATAAGTTAATTTGGTTTTTAATGCTCCAGATGTCCTAAACTGTTTCTGTCCTAAAGTGCCTCCTCCTTCTCCCCTATAGATTCATGTCTGACTGACAATTAGGATTAGAAAGGATTACGTGCGGGTTAGGCCTACGATCCGATCGGAATTCCGATGTTCGTGGGGAGATTGGGGAGCGTATCGGGATAATGGGACCTCGACGTAGAACACTCCGACACGGCGCCACGTCTCTTTCTTCTTCCTCCTCTTCCTTATACGCCTCTCTCGGCGCTTGTTCCTTTTTCTCAGTATCCGTTCGTGCGGATAAAGAAATTATGGGATTATCCGATTTCTTCTATGCTATTTGTTTAATCGCTCGATTTCCCGATTGCCATGCATATGCGCATTCTCGTCGAAAAGATTTGTTCATTGCGTTCATGCTTTTATATATTTTCCAAGTAGCCAGTTAATCGATCTAATTGTAAGTAAACAATTCGGTATAAATGTTAATTTTAAATATAGAAATGTATAAGACATACGATTTTATCGTCTTAATCGAGACAAAGAGAGAGTTTCTTTTACGGTTAAAATTGACATAAATTGCCACTTACGTGGCTTAGTTTAATCATCACAATGGACGCGCGAGAATCGAGGGTACAAGTCGCATTTATTTCAACCACTGCCTGTCCGTGAATAACAGTAATCATTGACGGAATCTGCAGGGGGGATAACATCGCCCTACAGTTTCGTGTGTCGCTAATCCGAAACGCATACAGACACAGATAAAATGTAAGGAAGGCCGAGGGTGATGAACTTAATACGAGATCGAATGAACAGCCCTTCTCATGATACCAACGAATCTTTATTCACGTTTCTTTTATAATGCAAAGAGTCTTTAGGCAATAAGAATCGATTAAAGTATCATGAAAGGGTCTCTCATCATTATTTAATTAATCACTATATAAAATTTTTATCAAAAGATATCAGTATAAGTATAAACAATAATCTATTTTAAAAACGTAATTTACGTTAAATTTGGGAAATATCATTAAAACGCCTAAAATTTTGAAAATTTATTAAAGTATTCTCAGCATAGAGTTATTCTTGCATTTTACTTAAATCGTTATCTTAATTTGATCTCGCAACTATATTTAAACGTGATTACACACTATTTTATGCTTTCAGAAATTAGATTACACAGGTTTTAAAATAAGAGGTTCAAATTTACGTAACTCCGAACCGATTGTTAAAGTTATCTTTTTACCTCGGGTATGAGCACGCGAATAAAATGCAGGAGCGCTTCCCTATCCTTTCCGCCACATATATATCGAGATTTCGTTCGATTCAACTTCTTTCTTTTAATATCCCATACGCCGTACTTTTAGTTCGCAAACGGCTGCGTTTTTCGCTACCCCTTTCTCACTTATTACGGTTACTAACCTGACTATGTATAACGCTGTGCATTACGGTTAACACCGGTCCGCGCGGCACTTTACGAACAAATTACGACCACCCGGTAGTTTCTACTTTGCTCTAATCCTCTCCAACTTCCAATGCAGATTTTCCAGCGATGTCTCTCAGAAGCCAGAAAGATTCTCTTAATCCTTGTTAAATTTGCCGTCGGCTGTGCCTTCGTTATTTAAAAAAAATAAAATTGCTACATGTTTCGATTATAATAATATTATTTTATGTTTTTTTTTTAAGAGAAAAGGGATTATTTTTCAAATACTGGTGGATAATTTTATTCGTTTTTTTAAGACGATGCCGAAACATCGTTATCATTTTGAGAGCATTTTAACTTGAGAGTCAAGTTTCCCCCCTACGTCCAAGTGCGATCTATTTTAGTATTATGCAATTGTATAACGCGCACGTCATATAATAAATGTGTTATGGACGCTACTTCGTTACTGCGAGAGAATATAGCTCGACGCAATCGCAATGGGGGTGCAATACGGTATCTCGCGACGCGGTAAGTGCGCAAACTCGAGGGTTGCGATCCCAGCATGATGCTCGATGATAGATAGAAGACCCCGAGGCAACGGCACCCTAATACAATGGCAGCTCGTATAAGCGTTTCCTCCGGTACCCTATGGGAATAGTAAATGGAGCGCCGTGGGCAACGAAACGGCCCCGGCCATCCCACGTTCGATCTTTGCGCGCTGGGCAGCGTTTTTTATTTCTCGGCCAACAAGATCATCGTAATATTAAACTTTATTCCGTCCCTGCGCGTTTCTCCTGTATACAAATGCCCGATACTCTGTCAGCATCTTACGTACAATTCGCCAGTTCGGAAATCCAATGATCGTTCATCCGTATATAATCACGATCCATTTTGCATCTCGACAGTCCCTATCGACAACCTAAATTCGATATGCTTACTTTTGAAACATCAGTCAATTTACTCAATTCTTATCCTAAAATTAAATTTGATGGAATGTTCAATTTTTTGGCTTACACGTAAGCTTTACTACAAATTTATCCAATGATAAATAAATGGCATTATAATTTTTGTACACTGGAAGAAAAAAATCTTGGTAAATTCGTGAGATACATTTAGCAATAGGTATTTGATTATTAGATATTACCAATCTTAATAATAATAACAAAACATTTTGTAATAATTATAAACATTAAAATCAAATTTTGCGTTTAGTTGAGCCAACTAAATTATGTAATATTTATTATCAAACAGTTTCGTGAAAATTACTCCAGTTTAGTGATAATTAATAAACAGTTTGATAATTAGTACTAAATTGTCTTAAAAAGCCTTATCTGGTTGATTGGTTTGCTGACAGTTACTCAATTATTTAGTAAGCAGTTTGGTTTATCATTACTTGATAATAATTATCAAATTTTGCCAATATTAACCAAATCATATCAGATTTTGCTAGAATTATTTGTTAACATATTAACAACGAAATTTGGTTAATAATGTATTAACCAAATTATTTCGTCGCAATCACTTGTATACGTTTAGTTGAAACTATATTTCACTAAGCATGTACCAATTCTTGTTGGTTCTTGGTAACATTAACTAAGCCTGGATTATTGCAACCAAGGATTATTAGACATTTTTTTCAGTGTATAATACGTTATTAAAAAAAAATATATTCTAGAAACCAGTGCTTTTTATTATTTAATGGTCGAGAACATTTTTACTCCACGAGAGATAAAATAGAAAATGTGGAAATAATTGCTGGCGCGTCAAAAAAGTTTCATGATAGCTTGACAATTTATCAGGAGAAAATAATACATCTAACTTCTGACAACAACATCTTGTATAGTAATATTGTCTGCATGTAATATTGTCATCATCTGCATGCGCAATGTATTAGCTGTTCTCTCTCATAACGGATAACTTTTAAAACTTATCTCATTTTGCGAGAATTTATATACACGCAACGTATTCCCAATTAAAACGAAAACTTCGCTCTCGCGAAAGCAGGAAGGCGCGCAGTAGTGGATAAGAATATCCATTTCACAATCTCGACTAATTTCTCAACGAGAACTAAACCCCATCTCGGTTAAGATATGGTTTCCAGCGGTGTGTTCCATATAATACGCCTGTGGGTCTTCCTGAGTGTCAAGCTGCGTCCGCAGCCGCGGCCGCGCGGTAATGTCGAGCGCGTTAAAACGTAACGGAGAACGGTATCAAACGTTAAAATGTCTCGGACAGGCGGTAATAACGTGCGCCCTGACACCGTGGACCGGGCGTACCGCCGACACGCGGGCGCGCAACGTAAACGAACGACACAGTGCAGTGGGACAAAGGGGGACAGTGGCAGCGCGCGCTTAATGAAAGCCTGCCGTTATAGCCGGAAACTATACGCGGGATTACCGCGAGCCGCGTATCTATACGGAAAACAGAGACTTGCGAGATTATCGGACGTATTAATATTGTGGAAGCAATTTCTACGTCGCTGCGCCTCGGACAAAGACGCCGCCGTTATAGCGATGTTGTCGTTTGCACAGAGGGTAAGGGGATCAACCAACACGACCGGAAGACGGGGATACGGTAGCCGCGTTGACGGATAAATGGATGTAATGTGGCGCGTAACGCCGCGCCGCGCCGTGCGCGCTTCGCTATGCGTCACTATCTTCGGAAAAGGCACTATTAGAAGCACTATTAGAAATCATCCGTGGGGTCTATCGCACTTGAAAAAAGTGTACACCTATTGCCGAAAACAGCAATAAATTCCACATTTTTTCAGTTATTATTTTATTTCCTATATTGCCCAAATATTGCCTTTATTACCGTTATTACCAATATTGACTACAATAAATATTGCCTAAAATTTGTACTATTGCCGAGTGCGGTAGACCCCTCGAAATATCATCATTGATTTCTACTTTTTGTCTTTTATTGTTACATCACTTTGCATCTTAAATTGCATCGATTTCGATGCTCATATTTCTTTAATTCTTTTAGTTTTAATAATAAATTTAATGAAACACTTCTCCCGCCGTCAAAGGCTGGCTGGCATCGGTTCACGCTTGACTGGTGATTACTAAAGCGCGGAGGTTGGTGAGGTTTCGCCGTGAGCCTTTCTACTCGGGTAGCCTAAAACGCATTTAGCCGGGTCACTTCTCCTGACAATCGCGAATCGCGAAACAGGTGGGATGTTTTGTTTAAATTAACTTACGATGTAAACGCGCGTAAACAATTCCGCACCATTTCGATATCGCTTAAAGCAAACCCGCCTGGAGAAGCTCACTTCAATTCTCGCGAAACTTCGCGCCTTAGTGATTATTGACCTGAGCTGAATGCTGCAAACTTTCACAGCAGGCTTTTAGCGACGGTAGCAGCGAGGATTTTCGTAATTCCCAATCGTATAGGAAAAATCGCGTCGACGTTATCCCAAATGCAATTCGTTATTCGACGGCAGCAGCGTGGGGAATTCCGTAGAAATTCCGCAGTCACTTCGCTCTACTTCCCGGAGAAATCGGTGTCTCCGTATATCCGCGTTGTTCTTCGAGGGATTTTTCCTTTTCTTTCCCCGGCACGAAACGAATCACCCCGAAGCACACCGCATCGCGGCTCGGCGCGGCGCGGCGCGGCGCGGCGCATCGTAACGCTTACGGAAGTCGTGGTGCACTCGAATCCACCCTTTGTACGCATCGAGATATCTCGCCAGCGCTTCGCAGTAGGTAAAAATATTCCGCATAAATCCCGCGGCAACATTGTGCACCGTGTATACGCGAACCGACCTGCATAAATGTGACTTTCGATACAAGCTTCGTTTACATTGGTCGTCGCTGTATTCGCGATATTATCGGTATTCTATTCGTATTTACCCTATATGTATATCCAACATCGATCTGACGAGATCGGCCAAAGCCAGCTTCACGTCTCGCATTAGGGTTCATGAGCTTTTGTAGTATATATATATATATAGTCCGGAATATATTTCATAAATAGCGGTACAAGCAGACAAAAAGGCACGTTTTCGAAACCTATTGTTTCGTCTTCCTGGAAAGAAAAAAAAACGTTCTCAAGAATCTATTCTTTACTTATTTCGGTCATTTCATGTATAAGCGAGAAAATTTTTCTACACGTTTGTAACCGTAAATCTGTAATGCAAAATGCAATAGAAATAGTATAACATTCGCTCATCATTATACAGCTAATTCTGAATGGTGGAAAATAAAGCGCAGCGTAGAGACAAAAGCTGGTTTCACAAAAAGAATCGTCAATCGTATTTTTTAAAATTTAATTTATTAAATATTTTGTAAAATTAGAGAGAGAGAGAGAGAGAGAGAGAGAGAGAGAGATAAAATGACACAAAATTAATCACATATATTTGTACATTCTGACAAATTCTCATTTGAGCAAAGTTTAGCAAAATAACAAACGCCACGGATATGTAATTATATAATATATTTTCAAGCGTAACATATGTCCTTTTTCGTAAACGTGATAAAAAACATATGTCAACGGGATAAAAGTAAAACAAGCTGAAATTTGCCAGCGAGTCTATAAATGCGTCAACTTGTATAAACCATGAAGCAAATTTCTTCACAAAAAGAATTGACAAATTAAATTAATAAACTGAGATATTCTAAACTATACTTTTTTTATTTGTGCTACTTTCTCAAACATTTGTAATGATATGACAGTTTGCGTTTCGTGTAAACGAAATACAATGTAGACGCCGGATATAATAGAAGCATTTCGCGTTTTATCTTTGCGTGATAAAACCAAAAAGAACGATGGTCTTTCCATTTGCGACCCAACTCCTAAGGGAGCACCGTGGGGATCCGTGCAAATCGGCAATCTATTTCTAATGTCTCCACTAATCCCTGATCTCGCGAACGGTGTAGCCTATCCGCGTTTAATGGTCGTATTTACCAATCGGCCCTCTTAGAAGATCTCGCCGAGTTGTCGGGGCTGATACGAGTGAGTCTTTTCCGATGGTCCGCGCTATCGTTGAGACGCCCTTCGTTGTATTGATCCTGGAATTCCAGAAGTCGTCGATCCGATCCCCAATCGAGAACAGCGGCTGTCGTTTCCGCGGCTTAGGGTGTCGTTCAGGTCATCTGCGACAGAATTATGGAGAATTCAATTATTTCTCTCTCCACATTAGTGTCGTCTGTAATGGAAGATTTCGTTATTGGGCTGTTCCGTCATCTGAATCAGCGCTCCGTGTACGTTAAGTGCTGCTAATGTCGCGCACGTAGTATTCTGCCCTGATGGATGAGAATATTCCTCCACTCACGGGATGCCGCGCCGTTGCGTGAAAATCACGCAGCCGTGTCCAGGCTGTTATATGTATATATGTATATGTTATATGTATATACGTATATGTTACTTATATGTATATATTATATGTATATATATATATACACATTCTCTCTCTATATATCATAGATAGATCACAAAGATCAAACTGTGTCTGTAGCAAGAAGGCTATTTGTTTCTATATATCCAGAGTATAAAAAGCTTTTGCGCGCGCGTATGTGATGTGTTCTACGTGGTCAAAGAGAAAAACAAAAAGAGAAAGAGAAAAAAGAAATAGAATAATAAAATATTGTTCTACATTATATGTTTATAAAAGTTATCTAGATATTTTAAAAATTAAGTTTATCTTAATATATGTATATAAGAAATTAAGAAGATGTGAAACATTTATATTTGCAGTTTTGTTGAAAATCAATTTTGCATTTTGCATGGTCGTTAATTTACAAATTATATAATAAAACAGTATACGCGCAAGTAACAGTTCATATATTAATCTTATCGAAAGAGAGGCGGCAAGAGAGAATATTCATGCTGGTTTTGCACTGAATCTGATCTTTGTTACATTATATTGCGGTGTTATATCTATGATCGTTGCGCCGGGAGCATTCCGTGCCGGGCTCAGGAAAGTTGCCGCCATCTCCGCTAATTGTAAGGTACTCTAATAATAGTAATAAATATATGGCAGTTCACGGCAGGGCGCGGTGGTTTTATGAAAATATGGTGGACTCGAGACAATACCATACCGTGGAAACAATTATCGGACTCCGCGGCGGCGTCTGCTGTTTGCATCGCGACAACGAATTTCCGTTGGGAAGGAATTACCGTTGCGTGCGGGCGACGTCTTTTGCGAACCGTGGTTGCTTCGGCCCTTAACTCTCCGATGCACATTTCAATTTTCCATCTACTTAAAAGTTATACATAATACAATTTATCGCGATAACAAAATATTTACATTGCTTGCGCAACGGAATATATAGTATAAGCATAGAGTAGAAAATATAAATTCTAGCATGAAAGACCTCCTCAAGTTAAAATTCTGTTGAAATAAATTTGATTTAAATTAAATAAAGAATGAGACTTTGCTTTCTAGTGGTTTCTGCTAATATCAGCAAGTCTGTAGAAGGTTCTATTTGCCGATGTAATAATTTCGCATACTCGCCCCACATTTCGCTTCACCTGAACAAATCCTCCATTGTTTTTGGAATGACGCAATTAAAGATAAATATCTGCGTATATCTGCGTATATCTTGAAACAATAACAATAACTATTGAATTCAAAATCAACATGTGTATTAATATTAATCATTGCAAACTCGTGACTTTGATGCCTAAGTTAAAAGTCTGAGGAAATAAAAAAATAATATATAATTTAAGAAGGCCAAAAATATTATATTCGTGGTTTGACATAAAAAAGATTAAGAGAAAAGTGCCCACTGTGCTCGTTGAAGTTACGAGTCGGAACAATATAATTTTATGACGCGCTGCTTTACGGTATAGGAATCTTATAACTGTCGATTAAAAGTCGCGAACAATACCGAATAATCGCTGACGACGATCTGCGGTGAGGATTATTTTTTTATGGTTTACGTTATTAACCCTCGTTAACTGATGCTTTACGAGCCTAGGCAAAGTCGTCGTGAATTATGCGACAACGTAGACATATCATTTTCCTCGGAGCATCTTCTGGTGTCCGTCTTGGTGTAATCCACCTTGAGAGGATCCGCAAAATTGCAGCTCTCATCGGGGCCGAGATTAAACCTCGCAGTCTCCGCCAGTGCAAACGTATGTATGAAGGGTTTTATCGTTATACGCGCGTGTATACTTGCATATATGTGCATACGTGTGTGAGCTGGTCGTACGGGTGCTCACGTACGGAGAAGCGAGCAGACATCTGGTTCGCGCATCTCGTCTAAGAACGTAGAGGGGTAATGTGGGAAAAGGGTTACGTCGGAGAAGCATAGCTCGCGCAACCCTTTTAGCTATTTACCCTTCGCCACGCGCCATCAGCGTTTCCTTTCTCGCACTTTCGAGACATAGTCGCAGCGCAGCGTGTCGTTCTCGCCAATGGTGCATTATCGTACAGGTGCTTCGTGTCTCGAGAGATATCCGCAAGTCTGAAAACACATGACTTTGGTGTTTATTAATTTCTTTAAAGATGTGCGATAATTTGTCAAAAAAATACAAATAATATTATATATATTTATAATGATATACAACCATATTATCACCGAGTGAATTTATCATTCTGATCGAGATACTATGTAATCTGGCTACATTAAATGTAAAAACCGCTACATTTATCAATGGATACCACGACTGTCACGACAGTGTCCCGACGACACGTCAAATTATACAACTGTCGCAACATTCCGCGATCTTGCTAAGTGCTCAAGCACGCGTACACGACTCTCGAAAGAAAAATCCGCATGGTAAGATATGTGCATATACCCGGGACACATAAATATTTAGATTCGCGCGCGATTTCCATAGACGGACCATGCCATGGCGATATATTCAACTGGCTCGAGCAGCGGTAACAGCGTCGGCGTAATTTTTCTTCCTTCGCGCAAAACGAAACGATCGTTGTTGCGCGACGCAATGAGGAGGGAGAACAAGTAAGACGGAGGAGAATCCGATGAAAACACCACTCCGAGATAACGTTCTTTACGGCGCAATCTCGAGGCCGGCGGGAAAGAGGAGCGCCTTGGTCATTACGGTGGAACAAAGGACTGAAGGAAACTATCGTGAACGTTAACCGGCGGGAAACATCGTTGTCGTATAGTTCTGTGATTTCTGAGAGCCCAGCTGGCAGATATGCTCGTCGGCAGACGAACGCCATAGCGTTTTTTCTTGATAATTGAGCTGTTATATGTTACAATATGGCCTTACACCCCTTATACTGTTTGTTAGTGAAATAGATCCTTTGTACGTATACAACTCTTGAAATGGCAATTTGCCTCAATTTGTCGCAACGTCATGAATTCTTATTCTTTCTTGATAAATTGGAAGATAAATCGTGGTCGGATTGTTTTTTTCGCGTTTGCAAATGATATGGATGCTCATTTTAATTATATTTCTAATAAGTTGCTTTGCTTTAATCAGAATCTCATCTATTTTTAATTGATAACGACGCGAAGACGGCATTTCAAAATTACAGCCGTCAACTAATAAAAATTGTGATATTCTGCGTGTGTAATCTTTGACATTAACTTTTTTACAAAATGATTATACAATCACGTTGATGGAAGTTGCACGTGTTGTTTAACTGTTTTATAGCGTAAAGAAAATCACTCCGTTGAACGCAGTTTCAATAAATTAACGGACACGATAATTGATAATTCGCGCGCTGCGAGTTTTTGTCTCTCTCGAGACCGACAGACCCGCGCAATTGAGTTATTTTTATGGATTGTCGGACAGTAACCACGGTGACGAGAATTCGACAGGATATTATGTGTGGGGAGAATCGCTTGATAAAACACAGTTCCCTGCCAAGCTTCTCTCGCAAACTCGCGTTCACCGACTAGGAAAGAACCGATTCGGCCAAACTTTCGTGGCACCGCGATAATGACTGTAATATTTCTCCATCTGGAGGAAAGGGCGCACTTCCTGCCCGCGCGCCCCCTCCTCTTACCCACGCTTTCCTCGCCACTATTCTCGCTTCGACGTCGTCGGGAATGCCCGGCGCCAGCGATTCTTCTTAAACCGACCGCGACGATTGCATGCACCTCATCCCTTTTTTTCATCTTTTTGCTCTTCCGCACCTCATTCGTTCTATAGCGACACCGCGAAGTTGGGGCAAACTATTCAACGAGCATTAACAGTAAAATGGAATTATCCTCACGTTACATGCTGAATACACTTACGTCACGTTAAAGTGAAACTCAGTTAAAGAACTTATATATATCCCTTTTCACGAGAGACATACGAGAGATAATTAACCGAGGGGACAGCTTGAGATCAAATTTATATATTCAGATTAGATCAATTTAAAATTAAAGAAAATACGAGGTTTTATTATCGTGAGAAACCTTACTAGGGGAAGATTTAATTCAAATCATTTAGATTTAGAGCTAGAAGCAAATGAGTATATAGGAATCCTCTTGAGAAACTATGTCAGTGTTGTGCTCGAGCGAGGTTATTAAGCGACAATTTTTCATGTCGCATGAATAAGAAATTTATTCAATGCGTGCATTTCAAAGGGGCGATAAATAACACAGGAACGTATCCGCGATATTCGATGATTAATTGCGTCTAGGGACCGGTGAGAACAGCGCACCGCGTTCAATTACTTTTTTGTGCTGCATTTAGCCTCTATCCGTATCTATGCAAGCTCAACATTTTAAACAAAGGCCGATAAGCACAAATCGATATGTCAAACACATTACCGGTATGCATAATATATGTATATTAGATATCCGTGTTTCTAATGCAAAAAAGATTTAAGGATTTTAATGAATAAAAAATTCGCGTGTTTTTAAATACCCAATTTTATGTTACAAATATAAAACGTTACGTATGTAATATCATTCTCGACAAATATCATTTGAAAATTAATGTGATTATACATATGTCACATAAATATCACAGAGAAGTTTTCTCTTTCATCTACTTATCGTATCATTCGTATAAAAAAGTTTTTAACAAGTATATGTTATATTACTATTTTTCTAACATTTTTTTTTGTAATGTGTTAATAAAATACACGGCGATAAATATTTTTGAATAAATTACCACATTTTACTTGTATATATAGATATACATAATATATACACTTAAGATATATAAGATAATATACTTCATATATATTTGATTCTTTTTTATCTTATTTTCCATTTTATATATTGTTGGTCAATTACTTTATATTTCGTTAAAGTTCCGATCGCGTATTGGCTGACGTGAAACCTTTTGTCACGGTATTTTCTTGAATTCTGAGAAAGTTTTGTCTAGGACAATAATAAATGCGCCTCTTTTTATCTCTCCCTCTCGTTTCTCTTTCTTTCTTCGTTACAAATAGATTCGAATTTGCGAGCCAGTTTACTAGAAGCATTCCAGCCATTACGGTATCTATCTATCCCCATTTGCCTGCGAACTTTTCTCCCTTCGGGTGCATCTTTCAGGTAGAGCCGGGCGTTTACTCGTGTATGCAAACCGTCGATTTGCCGACTCGCAAACACCGATCGCTTACGTTTAGACCGACATATTTGAGTTCATTACCCTTGCGTTAACATTTATGTTATCATTCGTCATGAAAAATGAAAGACGCGGATCGATGTCATCGTGAACTACGGTCGTTTTCACGGAGTATTAGCGAGATAGCGATCACAGTACTTACCCGTACGATGCGTCAGTATTTCGCCGCTATTTTCATAATATGCGTATAACATTGCATTCTATCTTGCATTCCCTATTTTACTCTTTCTTCTTTTTTAGTATTTTTTGAAATTATAATGAAGTCGTAATGACGTGCGAATTATGTTTCATTAATTTTCTATAACAGCCCTTAACGGATAGCGTTTGTTGCTGATTTTGCAATAAAGGAAGTTCATAATCGCGAAACTAGCGATGCTTCAAATCAACGATTACTGATTGTATGCAATTGAAATGGCGTAGTTATAGCCGGCACAAAGGTTTGCGGTTTCCGGTGACACTGTTAGTCACGTTATCCGTTATATTACAATTGGTTGGGGCCCGTTAAAACTGGACAATGCGAAATGCTATAGGCTGTGATTGATTTTAAGTGAAGAACGTTGTCGTTATACGACGTTGTCAAACGTGTACAACGTTTCGCGTCGCTCGTACTGTTTGTCGTGTGCGCACCAACCGGAAATTTAATCAGCGGTAAATGGCTAATGTGTATACTCGTTGTCTCTAAACTCTTATACGGTACGTTCTTACTCTCCTCCTCTTGACTTCTATCTCCACTCTATTTCTCTCCGTTGCTATTTTAAGCTTCGATCAGATTGAATTACATCGAAGTCAATTGCAATGCAGTTCAAGTGTTATAATTTTATATAGACCTTGTTTAAATATTATACTATAAACAGCATAAGAAGATTTATCTGTATCAAAAAGATACTATAGACATATTTTTCTGGAAATATTTTATAATTTTTGCACTTTTTTCTTGTTAACTAAGTATTTTTGAAATATTAATTTGTGTCTTCTCGTCTCGCCCTGTATATTATATTATATAAACTGATCCTTAATAGAGTTTCGTTAAAAATTACTTTAAATTACTTTAATCAAAACTTTTAATCAAAACTTTAAGCGCAATCTTTGTTTTTTTTTTAACTTTACCACAGCTTTTTTTTTGCAGAAAGATGTGTCAGAACTTCGAAATGCTTTTAGGAGTATATATATATATATATATATATATATATATATTTCCTTTCGAACGCCTCTCCATTCTCCCGTTATTGACAGAACAGTTATTCACGACGCGACGAGATAAGCTTCAGTGAAATTGAATTAAATCAAAGCTCGACCGCGGCGGGCATTAATCAGCGTCAATTACGGTGCGTAAACGGAGCGCGTGCCCCGCACTCGCACCGTCTTGTTTCTTCGTTTACTCGCCGCCGTTGGTCCCGCTCTCTTCATGGCTCGACGCCATCGTCCACCCCCGTCGCGTATGCTCACGGCAGCGTGTTATTACGATAGCAAGCCAACACGAACCCACGGCGGAGTCGCGCAGCGCGACACGCGGCTCGTTTAATATCGATAACAACCCTCGTGCGGGTAGCCCGCGTTTCTCTCTCTCTCTCTCTCTCTCTCTCTCTTTTTCCCTCTTTTTCGTTTCCTCTTTCCTCGCGTGTCACCGCGTTATTCCGCTTCTTCTTTGCTTGCTGATTATTATCGACGCGCGGTGCTTGACTAAGAACTCTTCGCGCTTTCACGCTGGACTTCCAACTTTTATACTCGCTATTTTTGATTAATCGAAAACGTCTCGTCTCCGACATTTCATTGATATTCTATTAAAATATTAGACGCGCTCTACGATGACAAAAACGGAAGTTTACAATTTGAATGCGTCTAAACGATAAATTATGCAGTACAATGTCTGCTTTGAATCGATAAATAATTTTCAATCCGTTGTCTGCCAAGTTGACAAATCCAATCCAGGAAAATAAAGCAATTGGGAGCTAAATCTGCAACTCTTTAAAGCGCGTCGTATTTAAGTCCTGTTCTGCCAAGACTTTCATGCTTTTCGTCGCGCATATACGATATTCTGGAAGATGGCAGAGACGATGGCGGCAGCAGTATTTCATACTTAATCTCTTAACTCTTAAACGTCTCCGCGATAAATTTCGAGTGATTAGCATAATGCGTTAGCGTATACGTGTGCAATTAAGTGAGTGTGCCATACTCGGCTTTTCGCGCGTTTTATCTCTCTCCTGAGGGGCGCCGAGATACGTGGATGTACGTTGCACGTGTGCATCCTCTTTGCACCAAAGGCATATCGTCGTTGGTCCCCTTGATCCCCCTTGATCGATGAGCTTCGTCCGTTCGTCCCCTTTGTGGTACTTTTCGTTCATTCGGCGACATTGCCGTTTGATAGCTTGCCTCGGAGTCTGCAGGAGCGAGATTGTAGCATAAATGCAATTCAAAGTTTTCGACGACGGTAAACAGTTTCCTCGTTGTGTTGTGTTGATACGTCGGCGACTCAATCGCCCTTTGTAACAACATAAAGCGAAATAGCCTTTCTGTGCATCTTCATATAAAAAAAACCTTATGTGTGTTTTACTTTAGATGCATATTTCTATAGCAATATTTTGCATTATGAAATATAAATACCGATCTCGTTTAATTTGTCTATAAAAACATATTTCTGATATAAATTGATTTATGAATAAGTCTAATTTATTTTTTAAGGATAAAATAGTAATTTGTTTTATTTTCATATTATTTTAACCGTATTTTTTATATATATTATTTTAAAAGAAATTTACTCTTCTCCCTTTTAATCTCTCATCTTTTCTAAAAGAAAATTCTTGTTCAGAGCAGTTTACATGTTGTAGCTAAATATCACTTGAATATGTAACAATAACGATGGTTTTTGATTAATTACTTTATTAATAAATAGTAAGTAACATTTTTTTATTAACTCATTTTCTCACCACTGCGGTAGAGTTAATGGCACATTTTTTTTTAAGTGTAGTTATATTGTAATCAAAGGATTGCAATCGTATTCGTTTCGATGGTTCGGGTTGTTTATCATTAAATTTTTTGTTGTCATTATTTTCGTGTACTTCAATGTCTTCCTCTGTTTCACGCAGTACTAATTCGCATATAATATCGAAACATCAGTATCTATCTGGATTTCTTCGTCATTTACGATTCTCAGTTTTTCTTCTTGTTTATCTGTGTTTTTTTTCATCATACCACGCATTGGTCAGTATTTTAAAACCTGTATTTTGAAAGCAAACGGTAGTCGTTTTTTTGTTCTTCAATAAGATCTATCTTCCCCCGAAAAATCTGATGAATGCCAGTGTTCAATCAACGACCTGATTAGTAAAATAGAAGGTGATTGTTGTTCAGACTTGCGGACAATCAAATTACATTTATTGCAAAAGTACGAAGAAGATATGTCCTTATCTGCACTGAAAAAGAGAAAAACTTTTATTGCTTTTGAAATACAGGTTTCAAAATACTGACCAATGCGTGATATATGTTGAAAAGAAAACAGATAAACGGGAAGAAAGACTGAGAGTCGAAGTAAATGACGGAGAAATCTAGACAGACATTGATGCTTCAATATTTTGCGAATTAGTACTGCGTGAAACAGAGGAAGACATTGAAGTAGACGAGGGAGGATAATGACAACGAAAGATTTAATGACGAACAATCCGGACCATCGAAACGAATAGGGGAGACCGGGGCTCGTTGACACAGCTTTCACAATTTCGGCATTTGAGTTTTTAAACAACTAATTATTATGATTAAACAGTACTAATATGATTATTTTCAAAAATTATATCTTTCTTTAGGCGCGGTATCTCCCGTATCTCCAAAACTAGCTCTATGCTTAACTTTAAATTTTTTTAGATTAATGTCCCATTATATATAGCATCGTTTGGCATACAATTTGATTCGAATTTCGAGGGCCACCAAAATAGGCTAAAAACGTGCGATTTTGGGGTCGCTCTTTACTTGCCACCTCTTGAATCAGAGTTTTCTCTTTTTTTTTATTATAATACTTGTTTGATTTAAATAAAACTTTGGGAAAGGTACCTATGTCATAAAGGAGATATTTTATGATAACTTTTCCATTGTTTCTTTCACTATAAATATAAGCGGAACACATTGCCAACTTGATCCTTGTGCCTGGTCTCCCCTACGTTTGCAGTGACAGTCTTTGATTACAATATAATAACACTTTAAAGGTAAAGCGCCATTAACTCTACCGTAAGCAGGTAGTGAGGAAATAAGTTAATGTCAATGTTTAATTATTTATTGTTCTTAATAATCTAACATACTTAATACTATAATATATGGACTTTTTTACGCATTTACGCATAATCAACATATATGTATATTATATATTATAATTATTTCTCTAAATAAATTAAAAGTTTTGTCATCCAAATAATCAAATACATATTATAATTTAGAAGCGTACCTACCTATTGAAGTATTTAAATATAAAGTATTACATTGTAAGCCAATCTCTAATTTAACTGTTACATAAGAAATTCTCTTTTTAATTTATTTGTTTTATGATAGTTTTTTAAAACCTTTCAAAGTTTATTTTTTTAATTAATTTTTTTCAGAGAAACTTCCAAGATTTTCTTAACAGTACTCGGTTAAAAATTATGGAAATTATTCCTTTGTTATTTGAATTTTTTGCAACATTTATTAATAAGTCGTGCATCCAAGGATTAAAACACTCGTATTACTGAATCGCTGTTTTGATCACTACTTTGATACTTGAAACGTATATACAATTCGCATGACTTTTTCTAGAGGTCTTATAGTATTACTCTCACATTATCGATCTTGGATTCGAAGTAGGCGTAGTCGACGGAAAAGTTACGCGTTGCGGAAACAGTCTCTGGAAAGTCTTTTCTCAACTGAACCCTCAGAACGAACGGTTGGCCCTCTTAAAGAACCACCCCCAGAGATTGGCTCTAAAATTTCCGATGGTCATCCACAAAGGCGTGATTTTCAAACATATGTCTCCCGCGGGGTATATCTTTATCGTCGCCACTGTTTCCGCAAAATTCACGGGGGTGCACTTGCATATATGTTACACGGTCTCTCTGGTTATAAGGAGAAACTACACACAGTTCGTGTGGTACACTGTTTCCCACTAGAAGCAAAGGCTCTCTCCGTTTGCATTAACGTTAATTTAAAATTGCTCTGAACGACACGCCGACACAGAAATTGCTTTTACTCAGGATCTATCGCGCAGAGATCATCCATCGAAAGTGAACTATGTAAATTTCATTTCGGGAACCCCCTTCTCTCTCTCTCTATCTCTCACCTTCCCCTGTTGTATGTCTCGTATTTTCCCGATCTCCCTCTCTCGTTCTCTCTCTTGCTCTCTCTTTCAACAACCGTCCACTCAACGACTTTGTCGCTCCGCAAATTGCCAACATTGTGTGAACTTCCGCTAATCCTAATCAACGTCGTCGGAGTCGACGTTGTAGCGTCAACGTGGCCTCTCGAGTTTCTCCGAGTTTATCGATGCACCTGAGCAAGACTATGGCTTGTCTACGCTACTCTTGCCTCGAGAGAGCTCTCCTTTTGCACATTTCATTTCACCAGGAATTGCTAAATTCGGCCCGTGGCGGTCATGATTCGGATTATAAACGCTTACGTTAGCGAATATGCATAATGCGAATAAGCTCGGGGCAATAATTACTATATGTACGCGTTGTAATAACGCGAATAGGTATAGGTGAATCGCGTAATTTGAAACGTTTGTAAAACAAAATTTGCGACAAAAAGAAAGCAGTTTCAAATCCAGACAGTAATTTACGGATAGCTCATCATAAAACGTTTATTTTTTTCTCGACTTTTTTACGCATTTATAAAAGCAAATAAAAAATAAATGTATATTTAAAAAAACCAATTTTAAACCTTATACAATAAAATATGTTGCGTAATTTAATCATCGCATAAAACGGAAATAATGTTGATTTCGATGTTTATGGTGCGAATATCCGCGGATTAAAAACAGATGAGTCGAGTATCTCTCGTTAGTGCATGACAAAGTCAACCAAAGTGTATCGGCGCATCTGCGCGTAACGCGACAAAGAGGAGCGAGAGAACGAGCGTATAGGAGCGAGGAGAACAGCAAAGAGAAACGATGCATACAGGGTCGATCGAGGGGGAGAGAGAGAGAAAGAGATGGGCGAAAGAGTGATGCGGTGATTTGTGTATCCGCGTTAGGCGTGAGGTCGATGCGGCCATAATAATTTATCGTTGTAAAATATTGTCTCACCGACGACGCCAATGACGCGGAAAGCCCGCGGTAAATCGAACGAGATCACGCGAACGCGCGCGGCCAGGTATCGCGTGTCGATCGCGCTCGATTCGATTTGAATCTATTTGCCGCCGATTCGTTCGGCGCGTGACTTCGAGTACGTGCGCTGTGCGACATGGAAACTTATTGAAACACGTTCGACGTGTCCGAGTAAAATACCGCTTATCGTGCGGGAACTCCCGCGCGAGCGTCCCGCTGCGCCGCGCCCGCGCCGCACGGCTCGCCGATTGAATCACCTGAAATTACGGGGATCGCGGCCGCGATCGTTGTGTAATCTTAACCCATAGTAATTTAAAATGAACTTTAACTTATCGGTTTTAATATGGGCTTTATTGAAAAATATGTTGCATATAATAAAAGATTTACAGAAATTGCTTTTGAAAAAGTTGGCTGTGAATTTGTCGGAATTCTATTTGCAGAAGTCGAGAGAAGAGACGTAACACCCAGAACGCCTTATATATTTGCATTTGTATGCACACCATGTATTACATTATTCATTATTTTAATTTAATTTAATTAACAATATTTATTCGTTATATATAAAGCCTTTTTCTTTGCAGCGCAAAATGTAGGTGAAACATTTATTAAATATCTTCCTTGCTCGGAGCAATTCAGAGTCAATGAAAACGGTAGTAACGTCAGTGACGCGATAGTGACTTCTGTAACTCCATCATTGTCACGGGAGTTACGACAAACCATACTGCCGGCGAGAACAATCGGGGAATTACCGTTGTCGCCCGTCTTGTGTCGACTGTCCCCTCACCCTTTCCCACTTGTCTAATAGTTTCTCTATCGGTACCGCACAAGAAGGGACCAAATCATCCCGAGAAATTATTTTTATTTAAAAATATCTATTTGACGAGAGAGAGAGACTACCGATGAATTTTTTTAAAGAAGCCATTCAAAATGATAGGCGATAAATGCGTCATTCAAGGATTAATTTTGTCTTACAATTCAAAAATTTATATCAATCAGATTCTTCTCTCATCTCTGGAAATACCGAAAGGTACAAATGTACACTTACTTTGCGATGCTCGTGTTCGATAATTGGCGCGATAAGGACGGCATGGACAGAATCGAGCGGCGCGTGACGATAGACGAAAATCGCGCGGTGCTCTTCTCATTTTCGCTCACTTATGATAAGACCGGCGCTTTCGATAACGGCGGAAAAAAGATTTCAGTATGCACCGAGTCCTCTCGTGGTGGGGGGAAAATAAGAAGGGAAACGGAGGAACAAACGTCGGCACGGACGTGCACTTAGCGACGCGCCAAGCGTGTCGTAAAGCGATCGTCGTAATGTCGTCTGAAATAGAGTTACGGACATTTACGCGCTTCCGCGCTCACGTTTCACCGATATGGAAACGACTTGCCAAGGAGTTACAACGACCTAGGCGGACACAGTAATGGCGACGCAGGACAGTCCGAATAATGGATTTCTCTTAGGGGTCGCACGGCATACCGATCCTGCGCCGACATATATTCCGGTATCCGTGAATAAATCGATATCGACCAACGCCGATTGGCACTGTCGTTAACGTTAACGTAGCTTCGATCCGTTTCTCCATCCCGCCCTGACACCGCATCGGTAATCCTGCTCAGCTGAATATTCCGTCGCCCCAGACTGTCGAATTTGCTCTGCATCAGCGTGATCAGCCAGCTTATAGATCTTGCAATCGCGTAACCGTGTACCCGACGCGTGATCGTCGGATGTGAAGCGATACATCCCTACCAAGCAGATCAAACCGCTACACTGTATAGTGTTATCGGATTGGGGTAATTTTAACCCAGAAATACGAGATCTTCGATACAATGGGGGGAGATTTCAGAAAAAATAAGATTAATTGGGATAAAACAAATATAACACACGGAAATACTTCTCAGTAATAATCTTATTATTCGTAAAATTAATATAGTTAATAACTATTTCAGAAATGTCACGAAATTATAAACTTGGAGACAATGAACTACTAACCATTATTGGAAAATATCACGTTATAACTATATTTAAGGAAGGCATGACGAGCTTTTTCTTAATTGGAGAATTTTTCAGTTTTATTGTTTAATATTTTCTGAACTTTTTTCTTTTTGCTCAGATATTACGAGATTGTCCGATTAATTCTTCTCTCGGTGCACTCTTACTTCATAACCGTTACAATTACGCTCGCGATTGGCCCGGATCCGGCAGGAGATAAATAAAAGTAAATGACAACGTGCGGCAATAACGCGGCACGCGAATGTACCTCGAGGTTAAAGGTTAAAGTCCGATGACAGGAGCCTCGAGGGAATTTTGATGGAGGCGGTTCGCGCCGCGACAAGGACCGTACCGATAAATTGAATTTCTTCGTGCTCGTGATTGCCATCGGCGATTCGGCTCTGGCCTCAGATCGACGCAAACCCGCTACATCCTGCACCTACTTTGCGCCGTTGCACGACGCGTTCGTTGACGGGCGACGTATTTGCACGTCCGGATATTCAGTTAAGGCCTGGACACACGAATCGACGGAAGACGTAAGACGTAAATCGTAAGGAAATCCACTAATCAGAGTCGACTATTCCCCTCTTCTTCTCTCTTAAAGAGGGGAATAGTCGACTCTGATTGGTGGATTTCCTTACGATTTACGTCTTACGTCTTCCGTCGATTCGCGTGTGAAGGCCTTTAACGCCCGGACCAGCTTGGAACATCGGGATTGCCGTGTTAATCGAAACTCGGTCACTATCGTTAGAGAGAGGGAGAGGGGGAGGGAAAGAGAGACTTTGCTAGATTCGGAATCCACTAAAACATCGAATAGTCATTGGCGATTCGTCGATGTCATATGTTCGTGCATATATAAGTATACACATTCATACATTGACTGCACATTTCAAAGTAGAATTTTCGACGAGCTTTCTGGGGCACGTCCGTTCCATTATCGTTACCAACAACCTATTTTACTTTCATTATTCGAAATATATGAGCAAAATTATGTGTACATTTACTACGTTAAAGTGACATACGCGAGACAGTTCAACGCTATTTAAAACGCTCTTTAATGTTTTTTAAAAGGTTTTTTTTAGGACGCATTATTGATAATACCAGTTATCGAACGTCAGTTATTTCTTGCGTTATTGCTTACTAGGCAAATCTCATTAAATCTTTATACATCCATAATCGTTGGATCGACGCTAATCAATCACTGCCAACTTGGACTAGCAATACTGCTGTCCCTGTGGAAAAAAACGGCGAAGGATAATTAAACGCCACTCGAAAGATCCCTCTAACGTTTCGGAGGGCAACGTTCTATAGAGATCACGCTGCTGGGAAGAGTACAGGCAAAGGTTAACGAGTAGCCGTCGAAGAAGACAAAGACGAAGGTGGATCTGTTGATAGCGGCTAGACCAGGCGACAAGGACGGTAATTTAATCGAGCATTCTGCGCGCTGGACACGGATACAATGTTATTGTTATACCGCAAGTGATGGAACATGAGCGTCAAACATGAAACTTAGACCAGATCTTAGACGAAAGTGCAACAAGACAGAATATAGCGGTAATAAAGCCTGAAGGTAAGCAGAACTTGGAATTGCAAAATAAGTGCAATGTTGTAGAGGATACTCCATTGGTCGCACTGAGAAAAAAAATTTGTCAATCCCAATAAATATTTAGTTCGATACGTTCAACTAAACATTTTAGTTAGTTAACTAAACATTAGTTGTATTAATTAATTCTTGATTAAAGAAACGAAATAAATTGTTGAAACAACTAATATTTAGTTAACTAACAAAAATGTTTAGTTGAACGTATCGGACTAAATATTTCTTGGAATTAACAATTTTTTTCGCAGTGCGATAATATGCGCTTGGTTATTACAAAAAAAGCTGGTTAAAAAATGTAACAGGAGCAACTGATCAATGTGTGCTTCTTACCCGAACGGAAGCGTTAAGATCTTATTCTTCATGCATTTAAATTATGATTTAAAATTTTTACCTAGAACAAAATAAAATCTCGTACTCCGTCTTGACGTTTGTTCTTTTAACCCGATCAATGTTATCACGAATACTCAGTTTGCAAAGTGGGGAGACAGATACCTAAATGTAATAAGTTATTGCACCGCATTTTCTCATCGTCGGGCCAAATGCGCGATCTCCGATATTACACACGAATTGGGAGCACTCAATAGAGATTTTACCTTCGAAATGTCAGAGTTAACTCAATCAGGATATCTAAAACTAAACTCGAATTACGACTTATTGTGCCGGTAAAAGCATCACAATTGCATGGTATCGCGTCGATAAGCAGAAGTAAACACAACCACATCGCTTTCGGAAATTACTTCTGCGCGTTGTTCGTATATAGGATTATATATACTACCATTATCAAACAAAAACTCTCACGATACTCTCAATAAGTTAAAGTTATTGTCTGGAAAATTTCAAGACAAAATTATTATCTCTTAATGATAACACGTTGTGTGCAAGTCAGGAAATGCAACTTCGAAAATCGCATGCTTGCTGTATGGAATGTATACGGATTGGAGCTCTTTCTCTCTAGCCCTGTTCGCGAACCTTATTTGCCCGTTTCCATTATCTTTTCCTTTTTACTGCGAAGTACCATAACTTGCCGGGTATGTCACGCCGGTCGCCGTACCGAAACGGCCACGATCCGCGAAACGAGATTTCGCCGGACGAGCGTCGTGGAACGACGTGGTCGTACGTATCAGTCCTGTCTCCGCAAGCTTTTCCGCTGCTCTCTCGTTACTCTCGTTATTTCGTGCACACGTAACACGTCCCTTACTCGTTTAGCGACAAATCACGACCCGCATAATCTTAAACCTCTCAATGTATAATAACAAAATATATATATAATTCGATCTATGAGAGACGTTTTAAAAGTGAGTATGAATCTTAATTTTAAATTTGGTTTATTTTATAACGCAGGAAATATCGTTTCAAGACGCATTCTTATATTTGGAGTAACATGCGAGCTACAAAATAATAAAGAGAAAATATGTAGTAGGTAATGTAAAAAGGGGAAGCACGCACTAGAGAATGAATGCATTTTTCACTCACAATAAGACAAAATTACGCGCTTTCGCGTAACTTTCACATTTAGGTATGCAACGGCACACTCGTCGCTTTGCTCCTATATCTGAAACATACAGTACGCCGTATTTTCCGTCGTATAATAATCTACATGATTAGAACCTACATTAGAATTCTTTAAGTTTTATCTACGTTCTGATGCATACCACGGCGTCACGCGAGAGGTTAAAACCACAGGCTTTTACGATTTGTTATTTCATACAAAGAGTTTGCATTACGAAGCAGTTTTGCGCGTTGCAACATTGACACAGTGTGTAAAATAATATAAATTTAAGGCCAGTCACACGATGAAACGTTTACAAACACATGCACCGGACAGCCCAATAAAATAAAATATTCAAACGAACATCAACGCGTAAAATATTAACACATTCTCTCTCCGAGTTTCCCCCTTTCGGTTCTGGTTCAAAAACGTTTTAAGAGACGACTATTTTGACGCACCAAAACATTTCACGCTCAGCCCGTAGAAATGCAGTTGACGGATTAATTAGAAAATGTTTCGGCGTAGTCATGCGCTGCTACATATTTCGGCGTTAATGAAGTTCCCCTCTAACAAAGTTTCTAACGAGATAGAGAAATCGTTCTACCATTTTGAATAACCCGTATTGTTCGCGTAAATCTTCGCTCGGAATAGTTTAGACTTGAGCCCTCTTTGATCCAAAGTTACATAACCGGTGGATGGTTCGTGGCATTGCAGACGTGGAATTTTAAAAATCGCTAAGCAAAGTGCAAAATCTTACACTAATAATAATATGAATTGAAAAATAACGTGTTTACGACTGTCGTGACATTTGTGCAAAATAACGTAATTACTTCATCACTTTATTTATAATGGGAGCTTTGCAGCAAGCTACACAAGTCGACACAAGTGTCGTTTTGTCTTTGTTACTCATTGCTAAAAAAGAAAGGTAGAACGAAGTTTGTGTCGACTTGTGTCGCTTGCTGGAAAGCTCCCAATACTTATAGACATCACAGGCGCGCGCTATTTAACTTTAATATTTCACTGTTATTATTACACTGTGGACGGTATTCATAGTCGGATCTTAAGACTCCGTTCAGCTAATCAAATGACCGTATTAGCATCTTAAGATGTTACTTAGGACGGTCGTAACCACTACTTACCACTACAAATCTTTACATAGATACGTATATGTAAAAGATACATATTTTAAAGGATTAAAGAATAAAGAATTCAAAATCAAAGCATTATTATTAAGTTATAGGCCAGTCATTACTTTATTAATATTTACTTTATTAATAAATAGTAAATCACATTTTTTTAAGTACATTATTAGAAAATACTCTCGAGGCTTGTTCTAGAAACGGTTATATAATTGATATGTCAATTTTGATATATTGTAGCAGAAATGCATTTTGATCAATTATCGTATACTGATCAATCACTTATCTACTATCTTGTATGAAACATTTATTTGGAAAGTGATGTAAGCTCAGTTACGAAAATTTTGCTAAAATCGATACAGCGCACTAGTTGATATTCATTGAGTGTTTCATTAAAATTCATTACTGAATCGGGTTCCGAAACTAAACCTGCACTCAAGATAAGTTCACACAAATCGATACTGAATATATCTATATGCCATTCATGTCACGAAATACGCAAAAATGAAAATTTAGAAAGAGTTATTCAAAAATTATTGTACAATAATATAAATAGATATATATATGTGATAAAGGTATCCGACTGTCACTTTATTTCAATCCACACAATATCCACTGGATTAACTGATTGAATGTCAGCAGTCGTTTATTAATATTTTAATTATTTTGGAAAATAAATAAGTCAATATATTCATTAAATAGTAAAAATAGTTATATAGTTACTTTAGTTACTATAAGGTGAAATAATGTCATAAGAATTTCTACTAATGTTAAATTCGAGAATGTATAGGTATTTTGTCTAATCACAAAAATGTGTAATAAAAATGAACTCGTTGTTGCTTCTCAAATTCTTAACATAAGCAACTTCATATCAACTAATAACTTCAATAACAATATTTAATTAAATATATCAGCGTTTGAGAATTAAGTAGGTACAAAATTGATAAAATAATCTTTTGTTCTAAAGTAAAATATTTAGATACGTAATAAACATGAATCAGATGTAATAGTATATATACTCGTAATTTTTTACATTCTCTTTTATCATGAAAATTCGAGCAGAAACGAATGTTTTTATATCGAATGCACGTTATCGTAATTCGAAGTGTTTGAGCCCTATGTAATGGGAAACGTTGTTGAGGAAGAACTTTCCGTTGCACTGTAGCAACGATCGGTTTCCCATCGAGTCCGGTTTACGTTTACAAGGGCTGGGAACGACGGAAGGTCGTTAAAACGTCAAGCAAATTGTTCTCCGCTCTCTCTTGCCACTGCTGTGGTACGTTTAGTAATACCTGTTGTGTTTTTGGGAATGTTAGGAACAAGGTGTTAGAGACATGATGAGCAACGCAGAAGTAACACGTAGTACTTTTTTTTTATCCTCAACCGCATGTTAATTAAAATTTACGAATTTTTATAGCTATTGGTTATATATTATTAAATAAGGTTATTTTTAATAAATCAAACGAGGAAAGCATATAAATGGAAATTTATATTTTGATCAGCTTACATTTGCGTTTTAACGACTCTTATAGTATATTCATAACAATATGAAATGCCATATTTTGGCAAATTAACTATTGATTGTAAATCAGTTTTGCATACAAATAAATTGTATATATTACAGTTTCGATTTGTAAATTGGGATACATTTCTGATAAATCCAAACAAAGCTGTTAGTCTCTTTTAACAATTAGTTAGTAAATTAAATATATTCGGCCAATTTGTCACAACCTATTGATTATCGAGAATAATAATAGGTTACCAAATACTGTTAAATTAACATTAATATGAAAACCAGTAATTTCTACGTTACGAAAGTGTCTTTACGGTGCAATGTCAATGACCGTTTTTTCTTCGGTCGGATTATTTCGAAATCCTTTGTATTTTTCAAATGATATATCTAAAAATATCATTTTATATAATTTTAGGTAATTATAAATTAATATCGAAATATTAGTAGTCATACAATGTCAGGATTAACATTTTGAAAATGTTGTTTCGGTTTTTTTCCCTATTTTTTCTATTATTAAGATATACTTACAATACGTTAAAGATTTACTTTTTGTATGTTTTTTGTTTCTAAAAATACTTTAATAATGAAAATTATTACATATATAATTAATATTAAAAATACAGTTAGAGTTAAATAAAAACTTGCATTTTCATGGTAATTATTAAATCAGACCTATTCGATTAGATTGAACGAAGGAGCTTCTAATTTTTGTGTAATATAGATTTCAGCAGGCCTAAATTAAATATTTTTTTCGCATAGATATCAAAACGTTAAATTTTTTTAAAAATCCGACGTCCATGATCGTTGCATATTGTGTGCCGTCATCACGAAAGACGATAAACATAAAACTGCGTTTCAGCCAAATTTACGCGAGTTAACTACGTTGCTTGTAATTACTGTCTAATGGTTGTGCAGCAAGAGACAATGTGATTAATCGCGAAACGCCCGGAACGTGGAAGACGAGAGGCACGCGATCCAGCAGCGGCGCCAGCTTCTGCGTTGCTGTCATAAGCTCTAAACACTTTGTTCGAAAATGCCCTAAAAGCTTACCGCGCCTCTCTCGCGTTCGACAAATTGGAGCACCAGCCGGACAGTCGCGTCGTCGTTAAAGACTGCCGTAGCTCTTCGGACGTGGCGCGCTTTGCCGCTCGTTAAATTGGAAAACTCGTTAAAAATTACCATTAGAGGTACAAAGGGCGCGAGCATGGAGAGAAAAAAGAATCCGCGAATAAACGTGTAGAAAAAAAGGAGAAAAAAAAGATGTGAACTTATATAGCCATTGCCGTTTAACGCTTCATGATGAATGACATTTTCGCGATACTTAACATTATTAAAATTTCGTGTCATTACAGTTTTATTATAGTTAATATAATATTCAGAATATTATACGAGCCGAATTACATTTGTCGGATTAATGCATTCACTTGAATATTTACTACTTCTATCTTGCAATCTTACCAATACCAATCTGTAATGAAAACGCAAATTGGGAATATGACAAATTGGAAACTAATCAGTCGTGGAGCAGACGGCACAACGATCTTTCGATCGCCATTCGATTGCGATAGACTGCTCGGCATAATTACCCATCGAAGCGCTGTCATTCGGTTAAATACGAACAGATGGGGAAAGGGAAAGATAAATAGGCCGATAGTCGTGGGGAGACGAACGGAGCGTAAGGGGGAGGGAGGTTGATCGGGCGACGAGGAATGCGATTGGAACTGACCACCGGATACACGCGGTGGGTCAAGTTAATTAATCTTATCGCTAATTAATTTCACCTGGCGCGCGATAAGCCGCTTCCGAACGAATAACGCGGAAATCAGCCCGCGACGTGACTCGCGGGATGAGCACGCTCGCGCGCATACTAACGCACCGCGTTTTGTTGTAGTCCCCCCGAAATAGATGCATATATAATATATGCCTCTCGCAATGAGAGACTCGGAATAACACTTTAAGCATTATACGGCTGCCACGCGATAATACTCGCCACCACATTAATGTCCGTACGAACGATAATTCCCATTTAATAATTACCGGTGGCATGATAGCGCGCGCGAAGCTCGGGGCCATAATTACTACGCATCGACGGAGTACATCCCTGCCAATAATGTCCATGAGCACTATGGGGGATTGCTTAAATACGACTATGGATAATATTTTCATTAGCTTCCCCATTACCGAATTAATTAACGGATATATGTCACTGAGAAAGAGCAGGCTAGAGGGAAAAGAGAATTGACAGTAAGAAAGGAATTTTAGTTTCATTCTCTTTTAAATTATGTAGCTGCACTTAAGAAAATATATTTAAGATTTCATATATCTATTTAACATTCATGTAATAAAATTTTCATGCAATTAATATTCTAACGGTAAACGTCATCGTGATGTTGCTAATTGACTGTTTATAATTATCAGAGAGACTCAGAGAAATAAAGAAACAGACAAAATTTTTACCTGCTGAGAAATATACTATTGAATATTGAATAAACGGTAAATGTCGGTTCTCTCGATGTTTTTGCTGAAAATATATTTATCGGATTGATTTGGAACATCTCGTATAATATTTTTAAAAATTAACCAGCGAGTATTATATTTTTGTTTTCTGTTTTATACGCTAATTGCCTAAAAAAGAATTTATAATTTCAAAATGATATGTGACTGCAGTTATACCTAATGTATAATACATGCAGTAATACGTATGTATATTATATGTAATATACTAATATGTATAATATATGTATTATATATATATATATAGATATATATAAATTTGTATAATAAGCTAATCTCATACAGATTACATAATCGGAATATATGCATATGATTGTCTTTATAAATACGGGACATAACATGTTGTTACGAAGCTATTGTTATTTCGATAATGATGCGACGATTGTTATTTCGGCGATACACGTTTTCTCGCTTTTGGTAACTGGTCTTCATGGTAACTATAGTACGTCCGTTTCCACCCATCTCCCCTTTCTTGCATCACGCGTAAATATACACGTGCTGAGTACTCTCGCTGGGGCATCTCTTAACCGCTGATAAATAGAGCAAGTTTCGTGCAACGTGTTGCTTCGCCTTCCTCGTTTCGTTACTCCCAGTTCGCCTAAGTGCGCAAACTTTGGCCTGGATGTGCCGCCACGGGAATGCGGATAGGCAATGGCGCGCAACCAAGGTGTTCTGGGAACAACTTAAGGGGAGCTGGTGCACTCGCGACGTGATGGGAGGACGGCGAGTGCGGACGGAGAAGGAAGTGCGTATGCGCCAGCGATGCTAACGAGGGCAATCGACGGTACAGGACGGCGGGGTTAAGTTTCACGTCGAGGGTCGATGAAACGGGGAAGGAAATTGGCCACCCTTTTGACAAGACTTGTTCCAATTCTTTAACCCTGACACCTTAACATTTTAATCGTATAACTAAACTCAACTATCTTTTCTTTTCTATCTTTTAGTTGAAATAATTATTTGCTAATATATCTAGTAAATAGAGTATTACTATAACTTCGGTCTCCGCTAAAGATAATTTCCACGTATGTACAAATAAAACTGTCAAAAAGTCTCAAGATTTCTGTTTAATAGAATAGACTTCAAATATAGCTAAAAGATTAGTGAAGGATTCTGGAATTGTCCCACAGCATTTCGGATCGCAAGAGGTGTGGACTTCCATGTGGTGTTCGGTCAGCGTGCCATCAGCGTAACGAACAACTATTTGGACTGTTATTTGCGATAAGTTTTTCTCGGCGCCGGGTGCACGTGTCGCCTCTCCGTTCCATCTGCTCGTTACTAAATCAAAAAAGCATGTTCGAAACTTTACGCTTTCGCGGACACACTGCAGCGGGTGCGTTATTCATGACGAAAACCTCTACGGATCGTCTTCCCTTGGTTCTCAGGCACGGGCTACAATTTCTTGCATACATGACGTAACGAATATTCGGCCCCTCTATTCCTCACCGTGTCCCTTTCCCCTACTAGCTAATTATACTCGTTTATACAATGATTATAAATACGATTTTAATAGATAATTGGTGACAACGTGATTTAACGAATATATTTTTCCTCGATTAATAAAATTGTTTGTCATGTTTTGAAAGCTCTTACGAAATATAACCTTAGAATTAATTATTTGTAACTTTGTATTAAAATAATAGTTTCGTTCTAAAATATACATGTCAGTTTACACCACTGTGTGTTACCGTGTTACCGAAATATTTAAAAACAAATGGAATAAGATGAATAATAATTATTATTTATATATTTAAAAATTATATTTAAAAATTTACTATATATATATATATATATATATATATATATATATATATATGTTTCTATCGACATTGCCGAAATTTTCCTCAATCCCCGCCAGGCAAAGGGATATTTATGCATACTCTCGTGTCGTAGTTTAGAGCCCGAGGGACTCTATCTCGAAACACGTAGACAGTATCCATCTTACTATACGTTTATCTATCCTCCGGACTAAGCCACGTTCGCGGACCGCGCTTAAGGCTACCGTTACATTCTCTGGTCGGCGCGGCGCTTCGCAGCCAACTATCCAACCCGATACCGACCTCTCTGTGCACGTACGTAGAAGCGTACGTTAGGCACGGAAAAAGATGTACGGCGAGTAGATGGAGAAGGAACATATATATAAAGACAGATAAAGAGAGAGAGAGAGAGCGAGAGAGCGAGAGTTACACCAGAGTACTTAGGTGCAACGTGCAAGTCCGTTGAACTCCGGTCGAGACCGCGCGACCCTTTCTCGACTGTGTTGTCCTCTTCTTCATCCTGCGTCAGCTCGTGCGGTATTGCCTCGTCGTGCCTTCTCTCGTTTTCTTTCTCGTTTCGCCCGTCCGCCTATTTACTCCCGTTTCTTCGTGGTTTTTGCCTACGGAAGGGTAATCATGGTGCTTTACGCGTTACTGGACCCGCCGTCTTCTTTTCTTCCTCCAAAGACCAACCTCCACCTCCATCATCCCGATTGTCGCTTTCTCATCTCGTTCTCTTCTCCCCCTTTTCATCGTTCTTTCTTCGTGCGTTTCATTCGTGCCAAACGCAGCCCTCGTCCGGATGGAGACCCCTTCTTCTCCGACTCGTAATGACAAAATCGTGCACTTCTGTCAACCGCCATCCGCCATTACCGGTTTTCTCAGGATAGCCGCGGGAAGCATTGGAAGATTTTTGTTTCTATTGTCTCCATGATATAGGTATTCATATAGTCTTTTTTTTCGCTGTTTATATATGCTATTTGTAGAGAGATAAGAAAGAGATTGTGAGTACGTGGGTGTGTATGTTGAAAAAAAGATTACAATTAAATATATTGCGGGCGCTACTGGCTCTCAAAATATTCACACGTCGGTATCAATTTAAAATAATAACTGAAGTTTTACAAGTTTCAAAGATTTGCCTTAGTAAAAACGATATACATCATAGACGATGTATATAGGTAACCACAGACGCGCAATACTACGACCGCGGGGCCGTTTTCAGTTATAAAAAATACAGAATGGTTTCCCGATTCCTTTTCAGAATACGCGTGTCTGATCGTATAGGCTATCCGATTGTAGAATCGACCTTCGTACATTTTTTCCTCTATATTTTTGTGCTCGAGCTTTTTTCAGCAAAGGTTGTTTTCGTGAAATGGTCAATACGTACATGTTGCGCAGTGCACGGGGTATGTCGGGTGGATAGTAAGGATCGGAGTCGGAAGGAGAACCGTAACTACATGTACGCGGTTATGAGCTTTTGTTGCGCGTCGCGTATACGCGAATGAACCTCTCATCATCCTCCCTTTTGGCCGACATTCTCTTTCGAGCAAAGAGAATCAGCTACCGCGAGTCGAAACAGCATTTCATTAGTCGGGCCGGTCTCGAAAGATTCCTCGTTTGCGTAATAAACGCGGAGGCGGTGGCTGGATGCGGGAGAAGTGAGAAGTGTACTCTTGCGCGGCTACGCGAGGGCAGTAAAGGGAGAAACGGGGCAAAAGAGCGGAGCGAGGCGAACGGCGGAATAAACAAATTAAATCGCTCCGCTTCCGCTTTTTCTTCGGTTCTCTCTCTGCCTCGTAATTGCACCGCGAGGAGGAGGAACGCCGGACGTTTCCTGCGTGTAACGTTTACGCGCGTCGCAACCAACAATAAGAGTTTTACTGGGTCATGCGTCGTGTGTTACGTGCCGTGCAAGGAATTTTTATTCGCTGTTTAGTTTTAATCAAAACCCCGCGCGCGGTACAGTCCGGCTTCAAGCGTTCTTCTTCTACCTCAATGACGGCCTTTTTTTCGTTCTCCGACATGCGCGGGACGAGACTCAAACAGAGCGGGTGAAATGAGAACGAGGATACTGGACACTGAGGCCACCGTCCCTGTCGAGAAATAATTGAAAAAAACATGAAGTGGATCAAAATTCGGTGCACCGAAAGAGCAGCGCGACCCAAGTGTGCTACGGGCTCTCGAAAAAAATTGATAGCCCTCCGGGTTTTCGCATTGGACACGGACCCGGAGAGAGGAACAATGTCGCGCGGTAAAAGCGATGCGAAATTGTTTTCGAAAGTAACTACCGGGAATTATAAGAGGATTACTTCCCTGTAAACGGCGGACTAAAAAGTAATAAGCACTTTCATTAAATCATCTTCGCTCGCTATCGCGCATACGGATAAAGACTTCACCTTGGACGGTTTATAACGAAAGAGTAACGCTTACTCGGTGTGTGGGGATTCGTTGTTTTTTCTGTTATTCGTTTGTAGGTCGAGTTACACACATGGCCGCGACATTCTACCAGTATCGCGCGATATTCGCGAGGAAAAAGCTTTTCAGTGTGCCGTATATTTAATCCCCTCGATTAAATAAACTACGCGAAGTAAAATAAAGTCGTTCCGTTCCGCAATAATTGCTACTAAAGTAAATATTTGGCTAATTCCATCTATGCTGTTATATTTTTAATCCCTCGTATTCTTCCAATGATCCGCAGTAGCTGTGCCGTTGCGCTATGAATAAATACCTGTTTCACGACTCGCTTATTTGTGAATGAAAAAAAAGGGGGTACAGACCAATGAATTCTCGGTTAGTTGCGCACAATGGAATATCGAAATCGCAGGACGTTAATCGTCTCGATGACGCACAGAACAGATCGCGTTTGCTTTTTGCTCTCGCTCGCTCGACTCATGCCGCATCAATAATTCCGCTCGTCTATAAATCTTCGCGAATTGGTATAGGCGGAAGAAACGCACGAGATTTAGCCATATCGTCGATCGTAGGTCACATTGTCCAATTTAAAGTTCGTTACGCTCGCTCCACTTTGCGTTTACGAATTAAAAAAAAGAGGATAGAGTCTCCTCCCTGTCGGAGTATATTTGATAGCGGCTCGCGAAACTCCTGTGTGCCATGCCAGTAGATACCCGGAGCAGAGCCAGAGCGGTGCTAAAAGTTATACCTCGTCATAGGTTGCACTAAAATTCCCGACGAGTTCAACCTTGCGCAGAGGTGAACGATTTACCTTACCGAGCCGGTAAAACCGTCTGAAAATCCGACGCGCGTGGGGCGCGCGAGTTTACGCTTTTCGCGTATCAACTCGCGGGATACTTTTATTACGCTTCACGGCACGTAGCGCGCAGTTTTAAAACGATTAATTCTCTCAGAGCGATAACGAAAGCTTTCCTGCAATCCCTTAACCCGGGGTGATCCGAATCTTATCGTGTTGAGATCTATTGCGGAATGATGATGAACTACGTGGGAAATTTGTATTGAAGTCAAACAGAATAATCGTACAACGCGTCAGAGGATTTTTCAATAAATAATAATCGCATCATGAGGTTGTTGAAATAATAATTGTGTAGAATTATAATTACCAATTAGGCTTTTGGGAAATATTATGATATGATATCGCGATATAAATATTGTGTTACCAAGTATCCCGATTAAAATTAATACCTTACACGAGAATACAATAACAAATACGAGATAATGCAAAATATATACAACGATATTTCTACTTTATCCTGCACAAAATTAGACCGCGCTTTACGAGCAATATCATAACACGCAATTGGTAATTACCATCATATCATGTGTGCAGTTTTTAGGTGAAATAAAAAATGTGTAGCATTACAGGATTAAGAACATTTAGCTACGGGTCATAACGAGTAGTTGTTGTCGGGAACGTTGGGATTCGCGACGGAAAAAATGCCGCTCGAGTAGATTATATGTGCGCTCGTTGATTATCGCGAGACGTGCATCGTTGCGGACGCTTTTGCGAAGCTACCAAAAGCCAGCGCTAGTCGCTGTACCGGAGACTTTTGCAGCTTTTTTCCCCCTTCTTATTCGACTTTTTTCCTTTTACCCGACTTTGCCGCGGTGTACCTTCCCTCCCCTACGGATTCATCTGTACGGTTATGTGTGCGGGTTCTGGTCGCAAACCGACCTGGCTGGATGCCAGGAGCAAAAATCTTTCCGCACGTATTTACCTGATGATATCGCTGTTATACGCGGAGACAGGATGACCGAATCGGCTGAGCGTGCTCAGTGACTGCGGATACACAAGCCTTTCCAATCAAATTGGATTTGTTCAGTGGATAATTCAATACGCGAGGAAATGTCAGAGACAGATTATTCCAACTTTCCCCCGTGCTAACTCCTATTACACTTCTCCGATTATCCATGTAATAGATCATTGATATCTCTTATTTCTAATACAAACCTGATATTAATTCTATAATACATACATATAGATCTATGTAGATTCTATCAAATTTTTTGATTATGTAATATATATTGCGCGGATATTAACTTTTTAGTTATGAATGTCTGAGATATTATAGTTTATATACAGAATTATTATTATGTCGAATTTTTCTTTTCATCAAATCGCTTTCCTCGACGAAAAGTGGGGCACAATGTTTTATAAGGAGACTAGAGAGACTTTGTGTATTTTGTAATTATTCCCTACGTCTCGGCACAGATCGAATGTGAACGGAGGTGCCACTAGACCATGGCTACTGTAGAAATCGTGGCTGGTGTGGCAGGAGAAGCCGAACGAACGAAGAAGTGGAAAAAAAGAGAAGAAAAAAATTGGCGCACGCACGGAGGGGCGGAAATTGGTCCGCAATCTTTGCACGGCTTACGGACAATTGCTGTCGGAATTGCTTCCCTCTATATATGCTTTGTCCCTTCCTTCTGTTCTTCTTTTCTGCACTTTCTCCGGCTCGTTTCTTCGTTCTTTCTCTCCATCATTCTTTCTCCCTTTGCTTTCTTTTTCATTATCTTGTTGGATCACCTGCTTCGCGTCGTTCCACAGTTACAGCTCTTGTTTCATTTTCGAGTCGGCTTCTTCCGTATGTCGTGTAAGAATACGGAACAATAAGGAGAATGAATATCGAATGAATGTCGAGCTCGTAACATGCTTTGAGCTGACACGTATTTCGAAGATGTGCAAAATAATTTTTAAGTGCGACGTCAAGGTGAACGATTTTCACGTAGCGTATTTACGTGATACGTACATACTGATACAATTTAAATAAATTGTATTAGAAATATTAATATATGTATACATATATTTGTGAATTGCAGAAATATTAAATAATATATATATAATATAATATATAATATAATGTTAGAGATAACAAATGATATCTTTTCCGCGCCATATTTTCTCATTCAATGCGATGTATCTTACAGTCGCAGTTTTTTCTATTTTAAGAATATTTTTATAAGCACGTATAGTGAATCTTCTAATTTTTAATTATTCTGATTCTAATAACTCTTATTCTTATAATTCCAATATTATGCCAACTCCTACTAATTAATTAATTTAATTGTCTAATGTATAATATAAAATTGCATATAATAATAGTAATAATACATATAATATATAAGCATTTCAGTGTATGTACTATATATAGCTTCTGTCAGGGCTCCTTGAGTAACAGTTACACGATACCGTGGAATTACCGAGCTCGAAACAACATTTTCTCGTCTACAATCACGCGTGGCATCGCAGGTGCCGTTGATAACCGCGCACGTACGAATAATTGCGTTTTTCGCCGTGTATTTCGGCGAGGCAATTGAGAGAGGCGGCAAGGGAGCGAGAAACAGTCCCGCACTCGAATATGCGTGCGCTCAAATTGCATCGACTATAGGATAGCGTTCCGCGCTTTAAACTTGTTCCGCGTACATTTTTCATCGCTTTTTTTTTTCAATCGCGCCCCGTGTCCATCGCGCAAAATAGTATTAGAATCGCGTACAATAAGTCTCGGCGTTATTGCGAGGCATCGACAGCGATATTACTCCAACGTAATCCCGTTACACAAATACGCGAGTGCGAATTTCGTGTATGTTTTTGAATACGTGGATTGAAATTTCGTTATAATTCTGTTGGGAGTAATTTTCGGTATTATCGATGTTGCAGGTAAATATATATCTTACAGCGTTTATAACGACAAGTATATCAATACCGTAATATTTTCAATCCCTGGTTTGGTAAATGTATCGCGATAGAAATAAACTCTTCATTTTATTGTAAGCGTATAATCCTAAATTACGTTTATTGGGTTTAATGAATTGTTATCCGAAGCGGCATTAATTCTTAACCGAAAATGTTTATCTATATGTTGAAACATATATATGATTTTGAAAACCATATTACAAACAATCTATTTAGGAATTTCTGAAAACGTTATTTCTTAATTTTATTTGTCATTTTAGATATTTTCTTCACATGTTTATTTAATATTTCTTTTCCGTAATAAATATCGTCTTACAACTAACGTTATCACTTTCCCAAACTGTGTAAAACCCACGTTATATTTTATGATAAAAGACACACCAAAAAAGTATTATTTCAGTTAAAGATTAATCGCTTTGTACACAAACGCGTTACGTTTATTTATGGTCACCGTGTTCTTTCAACCATTGTTTGCGCGTTGGCGTTTAAATCCGCATGTCACGAATGCGAATCGCGGCGCAACCTAAAAATGCAAAACTGAAGCTGGCGATCTGTATCCTCCGGCGCTGACGCGCGTTTGCGTTTTGCATTACGCGTTAATCTGCATCTTTGACGGCCGAATCGAAAATACAACATATATGGTGGCTGGCAGCTGTTAGCTGAAACGCGGCTCCACGGTATAGAAGTGCGCTTTCTAATTAGACTCGCGTGTGTTACATCGTCGCTGCTAAGCGAAGGTAGTTAAACGTTCGCCCGGACTCTTCCTTCGCATATTGTGAGCGCGACTAACGCGCGGACCCAACCGCTGATTCATTAACGTGGTACGCCCCGAGTTTTCGAAATTGTGTTGCGCGTGACGCATAATTGCACGTGGTTTCTTGCCCGTCCTTTATTTAATCATCATTTCCCAACATCGCTGAAGAGAAAGGAACGAAATTTATTCAAAAAAGAGTCTGACTACAATAAAGAATATAATAACATAGGTTTTTGAAAAGAATATAACTATAATAGGATATATATAATGTCTCGTTTTTTTAATTGCTTATGAATGCATAGCATGTACGAGTATTTCTAATTTTCATTTTTACCTTATTCTATATGGAACTCTTTTTTCTATTCAAGATAGGATTCTTTTTCAGCTTGCTTAAAATTAAAGTCCGATATAATTACATAAAAGATCGACGTGGTGAACAATCGTAATGTATTAATGGAAAATCAAATGAGTTAGGTTAACTTATATAAAACCGTCCTGATAATCATTTAAATAAAACATAGATTAAAATTACACGAGAAAAGCGAGAAAAACTTTTTTTAAATTAACAATATTCTATTACATTAACAGGATCTGGAACAATGATATAATAGAGATGAATTTTGAATTAATTTTTATTATCTTGTATTGATTTATCCGAGTATAAATTCTATATAAATTCTTCGGACTTGCAACATTTGTCTAGTTTGCAATATTTAATGTCTTTTCAACTTTAATCTACTTCACTGTCTTTTATTTCAGATATCAAAAATCTTCTCTATTATTCGATCAATCGACTTTTATATTTTAATCTTAAGCTCACAATCAGTTTAATTTATTCCGCGATGTGACAAAATTGACAGATGTATCTGGGAATTTTCACAATATTGCTACGAGACTGACACAGATTTAACGATGAGAGGAATGGAAACGCATCAATGCACTGTAAATATAACATCGAAAGCGATATCGTTTTCGCGTTGCAGTGACACTTTCTGGATTGCAAATTCCATCTTCAGAGAGATGTCCAGGCGAGTCGTCTAGCTACATCTCCCACACTTCCGTGCGTTCACCTTTACTCTTTCACCTTCTACCTTAGTTGGATCTTTCGCCACTCTTCTTACGACCGGTGCGTCTTTGTCATGCACGTTATTACAATCGCACATCCGGTCTCCCTCCCTTCCTTTTCTCTTACTCTCCTTCTCTTTTGGCATACACGCGTACAAATACACGGTTAAACGCGTGTACGTGCATATATCAGGACGGGTGACGGGTTACCCGGTGCTTGCCCGTAATACGTATGAATCACAGGGTTGCGCTCGGAGGTCTGGGATTACGCATCTCTGCGTACTCTCCGCGTTCCTTACGCCCCGTCCCAAGAGTGTCGGTGCTGTATAATACACGAGCGTGCCGTGCGCAAGGCTAATAGACGCGCATACTGCTCCTCGCGTGAGAACGCACGAAGGTTATTTCGCCACCGTTCTCCCGTATAGTCGTCGGCTCCTCGTCGCGGATGGGAATTATAGCAGTGCCAGTGCGACATCCCGGAAAAGGACATGACTATCTCGTTTCTCGCGTAGCTACATAGCATGACGCGTAACTTCACGACCGATCTCAACTCATCGGCGATCGTGACAAGCAGTCCTATATCTAATCGTATGGATATAAATGGACTCGAACATTTTTACCTCATCTTACAGATTTGCAAGTGTTTAAAAGAATAATTAGAGTTATATTTTTTATAATATTTTAATAATCTAATTACGCAAGTTATTTAACTTTTTTCAAGGATGTGAAGAAAAAAGGCGGGAGAAAAACAAACAAATTGTATCAAGTTGTGGATGAATTATCAACAATCAATAACGATAAAACTTGACGTTGAAAATATCAGAAGTTTGCAATTATGTATAATAACAAGATATAAAAATCGTTTACGTTTAGCACGTAATGTATATTGAACAAGAGCAAATGAGAACTGTGCTTGAATATACACATTTCAATTTTAACTGTAACTTATCTCTTTAATTTCAGTTTTTATATATTTTTTTATTAGATAGAACGGTCGTCGGTGTGAAATCAATAGTGATAGCAATCTATAGTTGTTCGCAGTGCGAACGTACCAGATGTATGTATAATTTTTTTACGTATAGATTTGCACAGATTCTAATCGGTTTAACTACTTCGTTGTGCAAAAAATATGCACACACACACATATATGCAAAATTTTACGTGAGTATTCAAAGAACCTGCTAAAATTATCTTAAATTTTGAACTCTCTAGGAGTAGAAAAATACCTATAATTCTTAAATTTTTTTTCTAAATGTTTACGTCTGAAATTCTTAGATTTTTGCTTATATTTTTCTTAATTTAAAATTGATAAAAAATATCAAATGCATGAATTTTGCAAAATAATGGTATACAGTCCAAAAATACCCATTCTCTGGGTGAACGAATGTAAATAATTCTCTCCGATAATAATCCGGTTACTCGTGCTACGAAAAAACAATATTTTATGGAGGATATTTGCTTCATCGGTATTGCGAATATACAACTAGAAAGATTATCTCATTCATTATTGATCATTATTTGTATTCTTAGCTCTCCATAAAATGTTAAAAATGTAAAAATGTAAAAATTGAAAAGTACACACGTATGACATTTATACGAGGTGAAACCGGAACATCCTGTACAACTCGATGCATTTTGCAGATGTGATTTCATGATGTTTCGCTACGAAAATATTTCTAAACACTTGAAAATTGCACTTACATTTGCCCGCAAAAGCTGTATCGATAAAAACATTTCGCTATTCGTGCTGCGACAATGATAACGATCCATTACTCTTTTCAAGCCAAACTAAAATTTTGTTATAATATGACTATAGAAATAGCAATCTGCTACAACATTCCACCGTGTTATATATATAGTTTGCTTGATTTTATCGTTTCCGGATCGTTATTTTCAACAATATTATAGTTGAACTATATTTCTCTGTTATCTTAATTTGCACAGACTTTCGCATATTTCGCATATTTCACGAATTCCCGATTTCTAAAATTGATTTATTAAACATATATTTATTTCTCTAGTAAGAAACTGTTATTACAATTTCTACAGAGTGCGTTTTGGATAACACAGTGCAATCGATAACGTCACGTTAATTAATACATTTAGATAAGGAAAAGTTTGTATACTCAATACTCAGTCTGTATTAATTACAGATTATTACGTTTAAAAAATATCGGTTATTTTAATTATTATACGGTACCAATATATCGAAGAGATGGCAGTTAATCCGTTTTGAAAGTGGGTTATATACGATTCTTGCATATAAATAAAACAAAATAAGTTAAAAGCATGTAATTCTGCGAAATTTACATATTAACTCACAAGCAGTAGCGATTTAATACAACACAATATGAATTTACATAGGTCGCATAATTCGCGAATTTCAATAAAGCATCAATTTAATAGCAAAACCTCGTTTCACTTGTCGTCATACGTAATCACCGTTGTGATTTTCGATTAATTAGTGACGCCGCTACCGTAAAATGGAAGCTAACGTTGATGTGTGATGTACACGAACGTGCCCACTCAAAGCTTAATATAAATGCAATGTATAATTAATATACGCGTAATTCGCAATAGCAATCGAGATGTTTCCCAATCGTCGCGCGCGTAATAGAATATATTGTAGTCTATTTAATAATAGAATAATCTTATCACAAATGTAAAACGTATCGTTGCTTTGGAATTGTATCAGATAAATTTTTGATTTTTAGAATTTTCGCAAATTTAGATATTACGCCACATGCAATAATGATATCTCGTGATTAGAGATGCAAAATTTGATTTGAGCGGTGGAATAGCAACGTGTGATCTCACGTGAAAATATGTCGTTCGGAAAACTCGGGACGTTAAGCGATTTTGGCATTTTGTCACTTAATCTCATCGCCATTTCTAACGTTCCTCAGTCAGGCGAAAAGAAAGGCTGTCATTGGACAGAACTGCACTTACGAGTGAACGATCTGTCGTCACTCGACTTTACGACAATCGCGTTCGCAGTAGGGGTTTTTACATTGTTTTTATGAGCGAACTCGAGCCTTCTTCCTGGCGACGAGGGACTCGCGAGACTTTGCTCCGCGCGCGTAGGACCACCCTCCTCGTCGCGTTGCGTCGCGTCGTCGGACGAGAGGGCCACCCTAGGATTCCCTATAGGAACAAAGCAGGAGAAAACCGTCGCGGTGTCCCGGACATGCGCGCTGTTTCGTCTCGCCGTCGTTGTTGTCGGGAACACAAAAGGGATTACAGTTTCCGAATCAGTGGATGTCTCGCTTAGTCGGCGTTGCTTCCGCGAATGGGGCCGGATGTGCGGGGGCTGCGGAAGGGCCGGAGGCCGAAACGAAACGGGGTTGCGATGAACTCGAGTAAGTCTCTTTCGCTCGCTCCTTTCTCGCTCTCTCGATCTCTCGATCTCTCTTTCTCTTTCTCTCTTTGTCTCTCTCCGGGTCAACATTCGCCCGGGGATCGCACGCTCTAGGCCGTATGTTTGCTCTTTGTCGAGTGCGCCAAACTCTCCCGCGTCGCGAGCGAGATCGGGAACAAACGAAAATCCAACTCGGTAATATCTGACAGCGCGGGTCGATGAACCGCGCGATTCTCTTGCGGTTTCTCGCGGATTTCGTGCCGTGGAAGTCAATTGCGTTCGCGGTAACACCCGCGAAAAATCGCGACCTATTGAAAGCTCCCGCGATTCAGGAATCGACAGGGTGAATGCGGAAACGCGGCGGGAACAAGAGTCGAAGGTAAAGAGAGGAAATCCAAGAAGCGATTTGTCGGTTCTCAACGAAGTCGCACTTGGAACTACGAAATCACGTCGTCTCTGCGCTTGCCACTCTCTTTTTTTTCTTGTTTCTTCTAATTTAACTCTCTCGAGTCTCTGCCGCCGGCAGATGCTCGACTCAATTGAAGAAATCCCTAAAGGGGGACTAGACTAGAAGACGGTAGGAGCCGACAGGGTAGATTGAGAGTGGATGGGAACGTGAGTGCAACGATAATTATATCTGCGACAACATTGCAAGTATTTGTTTTACGTTGCTTCCACGTTATTCACGATTGTTACAGTACAAGCGTTACATTTTTCAGCATAATTTCGAGATTATAAATATTTTTTTATTGGTATGAAAAAAAAGTACAAAAAGGTCCAGATTTATTAATATCGTTAATTTGTTCTGTTCTGTTCGAGGGGAAACGATAAACTCGAGTAAAGTCGAAGTAAAGTCTGCCGGATGATAAGACAAGGAGATAAGAAGTTCGGAGTCTCTTAGGCAGCTTTTCAATAAAGCTCGCGGCCCACTTCTCAGACGATCTTTATCGGCCACCCACAATCTGTCGACTTTTTTTATCCGTTATTCACCGACTGGTTCGCTACTTCGTCGTTTCCGGTCTCGATATTTCTTGCGCTTGCTTTTCTTCGTGCAAGAAATAGGCGTATCCGTAAATAGCGATTAAAGTTCGAAGACTGTCGTAAGCTAAAATACGACTTTCATATTTTCCATAGAATTACTACCATTTTACTTAAAAGTTGACTTTAGGGGAGACCGGGGTTCGTTGGCACCGTTTTTACAATTTCGGCATTTAAGTTCTTATACAACTAATTATCATGATTAAACAGAGTACTAATATGATAGAGAGAACCTTTCTTTACATTTTCATGCTAGGAACGCTCCTGTATACCGTATAGTTTCTTTGTAATAAATGAAATATGAACATGTTGCATTGTGGCCAACTTTCCCCGATAGTAGGGTAATTGGCTATGCGACAAAAGTCCACGTTAAATTAATGAATACGTAATAGAAACACAAAACGGGTAACACATACGTACTTCTTGATAAAGATTGTATCTTTTAAAGTTATTTTGTAATGATCGAATATCAAAACGTTGTTGCAGAAAAATAATTGTGAACTATTTTAGATGTAGCTTTCTTCATCATATAAAAATATTAATATAAATATATATTTAGCTTCTATCAGCATTGTAGATAGTAAATCACATGCTCAAACAGTCTCACGCGCACGGCAACAACAAGTCAAGCTAAGCGTGTCTCGATATGAGCCAACATACCCCATCCCTACATACGTTTTATTTCAGTCGTTTTATTACAATAAATTACTATTGTTAGTCAAAATAACATGTCGTATAGTAACAGAAACTTTTCTTTTAACTAATGATACGTCACTTTGATTTACTTCTCAAGCTGAAGAACGCATTAATACGATATTTTGAAACGCTCGAAAATTTACTTGTCACCTCTTGAATCAGACTTTTCTCTTTTTCTATTGTAATACTTGTCTGATTAAAATGAAACTTTGTGAAAAGTACCTATGTCATATAAGAAATATTTTGTGATAACTTTTCCATTGTTTTTTTCGCTATAAATACATAAACGGAACGCATTGCCAACTTGCCTCTTGTGCCAACGAGCTCCGGTCTCCCCTATAGCCTTTCGAATTGAGACCATCGATATTATTTGATTTTTTATATCCAGACTCTCTCTCTCTCTCTCTCTCTCTCTCTCTCTCTCTCTCTCTTTCTCTTAAAATCTCTTAAAAAATATAGATATAATAAATTCATGCTCCTCGATCCTCTCTATCATCTGCGAGTAGTTTTATTTTTAATCCTTTTTGTTTTTTATATACTTACTTCCCTAAGATGGATCATAAGATCAAAAGCGCTTTGAAGATTCGCTATAAATCGCTACGACATTGCTTAGCTAGCGAGAAAGGGTAAAGAGAGGTCTCCGCGACATTGGTAGCTAAAATTCTGGAAGATCTATGGATTGGAAAGAATTATGGCCAGTTTGCGGGCTCGAGAGGATCGAAATTTCATTGGCTGATTTCGCAAAATACCATTAATCATCAACCATTTTGCCTCTTGATAGAAACATTCGCTTTGACTCGTCGTCAAATCGGATTTTCTCGCTTTAGTTCCGGTTCCCCGAGCTATCAAGGAGAGTCACGGCATCGTATCGAAATACTTTTCTATCGAGAAAGAAATATAGCGATATTTTTTTTTACCGCTCATTTCACTCGAATTAAATCATTGATCGATCAACTAACAAGAGGTCTATTCTTGTGTTATATTTATTTTATTTACATAATTATATGGATAATGGTAAATATATTTTTAAGAACTTATGCTGCGACAGCGCTAGATAACACGTTATGTAATTCTTGATAACAGTCGTTTTCTGAAGGTATCAGATGCGTATAAAGCTCCTCGATTTTGTTGAGTAAAACTGCAAGATTTGCATTTTCTTGGAAAGTTGGTAATTCTAGGAAAACTAACAGATTTATGGAAAAATCCACACAAACTAATCGGCAAATTTTAGCAATTTATGTGCTAGCATGGTCTAATTTTTCTCAATTTTGTAAAAAAAAATGTTTGAAGAGATGTGAAATAGTATTTAAAAAAAGGAAACGAGAAGGTCAAAGTCGAAGGAATCGTTGTACATCGGAAATGAGCGTGACATTATACAAGTTTACGAGGTTTGTTTATCGTGGTAGTTATAGATTGAATGGTACGGGGCGAATGTGGCGTACACCACGAAAGCTCATTATGGCTTTTAAATTAGTCGCTGAGCTGGGTGAGGGTTCTCCCACTAGAGTTTCCGTTCGCGCGACGTCTCACTGCGCTCGTAAAAGAAATAGCGATTCTCGATTTTTGTGTGTACGTGTGACTATGTGTGTATCCTCTTTCCATTGTCTCATTTTCTGTCTGTCTTCGTCGTAAAGAAGATTCACTGCGACGAAAAGCGATGCAACAATCTGAATTTTCGTAAAAAATTGTTCACATTGTACATCTTTCGGTTTCCGAATAGGTACATATGTATATTTCTTGCGTTTAAAATGATTGCATCTTTTTACGTAAAGATATGTTTTAATATGTTTTTAGAATATTATACAAAAATTCTGAGCTTTAGTAAGATTTGAGCTTAGGGGATAACTTCTAAATAGCTTAGAAGAGAGCCGCGCTCTTTTTCGTTGAAACTCCAAATGTCCTCGGCCTAGATCCTAGACAGATCAAAGTGGAACGTATTTACGATCGGAGAGGAAGAACATGAGCTCTTATATACGCTAGCTGGTTTCTTGATCCCAAGACGAAACAAGTAATTCCAGCCAGCTATCCATTTATCGATCTAGTTCTCCCTTGCCTGCCCTTTCTTTCCGCTTTTTTCTTCCAACTATCCCCTGGTGAAACATCGCTGCTCGTGTCCATGCTCTCTTTACCGCCGGGATGTTTTGTCGTATGCGCGCGCGCCTTGTTTTGCGTGGCCTCGGTCGCAAACAGGAATGAAGATTTATCCCGTTGGTGTCCCGCGGTTGACTTCCGTTTGTCAAACTGCCCGTTCCGTCTCGCGATTTCCCCGTCGAGCGTAACGGTCGGCGATAATCGATGCCATATACTCGCGCGCCCCGAAGTTTCTCTCGAATTCGTGATGGGAAAGGGAGGACTCACGGCATTACGGGGGTGCATGGTATCCCGCATAGTCGCACATGGACATATCTTGCTTACCCACGTGCGAACGTGTGCTCTTATTCTGAGCTCGCGGCGCACCGCAAACGATCCGAAATTATAGTCAAGTCGTTAAATCGCGCGGCACTCGGAAACTCGTATAATTTTCCACCCGAACGGGGTTAAGCAATATGGGGGGACTAATTGCGAACGGTCTTGTTGGGATATGTCAAGTCGAACGCGAACGATTTAAATCTACGGTGATTCGCCACGATAAGACGCGAATAAATGGCGTTCTTTGATCAACAAAATTACATTTTACTCCAAAATGTGTATGCATGAGCAATTGCATAAGTAAAAGTAGAGCATGAACAACAGACATTCGTGTATTCCTTCAATGTTTAGATATAATTTGGGTGCAGCAAAATTAAAAGATGTGGCGATAAACTTGTATTTTCTCGAGCGCCGAGTTCTCTCGTCTTACTTCGGTCTTATCGCGCGTGAATGAGAGAAAGGAAGGCGCAGGCGATTACTGAGCTAAGAGAATAAGGAGATAAGAGGAGGCGGGTTTCTTTTCTGCGTGCTACTCTCTCTCTCTCTCGCGCGCGCGCGCGCGAGACGCGATTTTCTCGCTTTGTAGTTTACTACGGCTCCGATACTGTCTCATTCGAACGTACGGCCGACGATACCGGTGTTGTTGCCAGATATCGGATTTGGCTTTGTCGGTAGCCATCCGCCCAGCCTTTCCCGGGCAGGATGAATCGAGTGGGATCGTGTTTTGGAAGTCTCTCTAAATCAAGTATCCGCGTCGTTCGAAACAATTCCTCGAGAAGGGTTGCGGTCCGTGAACCGTAATCGTCTTGCTGAATTTCGTTGCTGAAGTAACACACGTAGTTACTGTTATTGGAGAATTGTTCGAGGTGCCACTTCGAAGCTCGGCGAAGAGGCAAAGACGGGAAGTTTAACACGTTTCTTCGTTTCGCCCAGTTCTTTCCAGGATTACTAACCTAATGGTTCGAAATTGATTGTTAATGATTACGAAAACTTGTTACCACGTAGAGCAGTGTAAATGGCTCATGAAACAGTGATCTACTATTTATAATTACTACATTTTTATCATGGAGTTAACTATATCGATTTATCACGGTGTTACGTCAAAGTTGTACAATACCCGGAAAAGAAACTTGAATAAATTTTAATTTATCATATTTACTATTAATTTATTTATGATTTTATGTTAAACAATCATTTGCATTTGTAATAAAGAGATAAAAATAAAAATTGAAAACTAACACAGAACGTTATACAATTATTGCATAATACTTCAAAATAGCATATAAAACATTTAATATTAAAGGAAAATTATATCAATATGCAATTTAATGTTGCAAAATTAATATATAATACCTTAATAACATATAAAAGAACTTTAATATTATAGAGATTAATGATCTACAATTTTTACACATAAATTATTTAATTCTTTTTGCATAGATTATAGCTATTAACTATTGACAAGTTAATTACTGATAACAGAATTTAATCATTATCAGTTGGTTGTTTAATATACGTAATATCTGCACGTAAAAGAAAGTAGAAAATAAAAACAGCTAAATAAAGTAAAAATCAATATCTGAAATGCAAAAATTAATTAATTGCAATCATTCATCTGAATGCACAAATTCTATATGATACCTATTGGTTACTTCGATTATTTGTAACTCAAAAATGTTATTCTGATTTACATAAAAAAATTTTCTATACAGTCTATTAATCTTTAGAACACATGCATTAAAAATTATACTTATAATTATAATTGTAGATAGTTTCAGGATATCATGTATCTTTATTCGTTATTTGAAATTAAAATTGATACAAGAGTAATATTACTCGATATATGCAGGGTGTCTAGTAATTATCGGACCAACTTTCGTGGGCAAGTAGAGCGGATTAAATTAAAATAGAAGAATTCTTTACGATTTTGTAAGTTTTTCAATAAATAATAAGAAATTATGAGGCATTAGGAGGAGTGCTGTAAATAACGGCTCGTGCCTTAAATTTATAATTATTAATATGTAGTATAATAGGGTGCAAAGTGTTTTCGTGACTGGAAAGACTGCACTATGGGGTGCCTAAATGTGTCGTTTCTGAAGTTTTAAATCCGCCACCGTCTGGTGGAGCGAAAGAGCGGCGAGCACGTTGACCGTCAACGCGCCAATCGAGGACGTGCCTGGAACGAGTCGACGGCTCCGTCGTCATCACCATCATCGTCCTTTCTCGTCGAAGTTGCGCTAGGTTAGGCTAGATGTTTTGTCTAGACGAAGGAAGAGGCAAATCGAGAGAGAGAGAGAGAGAGAGGGGGGGGATGGTGGGGAAGAAAGTGGAGGAACCGAGAGTGAGTAAGACCGAGCAACTCACCGAGCGTGATATTGGGACCCATTGTTCTAAAGTCGCGACGCCCATAGAGACGAGAGGAACCATTGTGCGAGGGGCCGACCGCCCTTGTTGTGCCACATTCGCCGGCATCACGGCTCCGCTCGATTAAAAGGGTGTTAATTGATCCCTCGATCGACGCTTGGATGGCGAACGCTGCCCGAACGAATTCCTCATATTGCCGGACGCTTACAAGCGACTTGTCCTATACTTGCCTGCATTCTGCGAGAGTGACATTCTCGCGATCGAAATAAACTGTCGATTGACAATTTTATGAGATTTAATAATGTTATAAAACATTGTATTATGTAATAGTTTTAATACACTAAGGTTTTTGTTGTAAACAAAATTACGGTGAAATTTCGATCTTTTTCTTCCCTGTGCTCAGACATTCGCTGTTTAATAAATATGTATGATTCTAATTTATAAAATTATTTTATTTTTATCCAAAGACTAGTATTCTACAAATAGATGCTTTCTCTATAGAGAAAAATATGCTGCTCAGGTTTATGATTTTATCCGATGAAATTTGGCTGAAATATCCATGCAACGTCGCTTACGACATAAAGACGCGCTTCCATATATATGCTGAAAACGTGGGAAGATCTTCGAGATACTTTCTTTCGAAAGAATATTTCGGGGATCGCCCGGCGTAGCAGCGTCCGGTTAGAACGTAGCCTTCTAGAGAAACGGCCACTGACCCGATCGCGCGTGTTGCAGAAGGAATCGATTCCACGACCGTGGAGGTATTCTGGACGTATATCGATCGATCTTGCTTATAGGTCTTGAGATCGCGCGGAGCGTGGAAACGGCTTTTATGGTGCCGACAACCCCGCGTAATACCGGCGTAATACCGCCGTTGTTTCGAGGGTCTACAATTCCGACGAAAGTGCACGTCGCGACAGTTGTCAGTTAGGATGCAAATAAAAACAAATTTACACTAATCACATCAAGCGATTATTCATAATTATCATCGAATGCGGTTTTGGTTAGATCGGAAATAATTAATTGTCCACAAACTAATTTATACTATGATATAATTATAAATTATTTCACACAAGCTACATACTTGAATTTCTGTTTGTATATATATACTTACAAAATCTTTATGCTCGTATACTTTTAATTTCTTTTAGAAATTCTCTATGATTCTGAATATAATTGTTCAAATAATAATCCAAGAAAAAGAAAGCAACATTTTAATCGTTTGTCATAAAAAACAATCATCAAGAATTATACTCAACATTGTACAAATCGAAAAATCGTACACATCTAATTTATACAATCCACTTTTTGCGAATTGCTCGACATATTCCTTTGCCTCTTTCAATACAGTTTGTCCACGATATGGCCGGCGGAAGCGTAACACGTAAATTCGCCTTAAGTATATTCCCACTCGGGCGGGCCCCGGAGTTAATAAGCTGCCGAAGTACCGACCAAATTTGTGGCTCCTAACCGTAACGCCACGTCGCCCGCACCAGGATCGCCCACTAATATGGCTCGCGTACGCGTTCACCTACACGCCACCCACCAAGCTTCTACCATGCCAAATCCCCATGCGATACGTTTATATCTGTTGTAGCGGCGGCGGTGGCGGCAACGGCGACGGCGACGGCGACGACGACGACGACGACGACGACGACGACGACGGCGACGGCGGCGGCGTGCCAGCCGGTTCGCCAAGGCCGGTATATCCTCTTACGACCCTTCAAACTTCCTCAAGTAGGTACGTCTAAGTTTGCGCGGACGGTATCCCATTGGGCCGAGATATCATCCGTTATTAGGGCGTTAATCCGAAATATGCCGGCGCGCCGACACGATTGCAAATTATCTCTAAGGCTGCGCTCAACGCGACGAGGATCGCGATCATCTCGAATGTAGGTCGGAACCATTCGATCCCGTCGCGCAATTAGGTACGCTAAAATTTAATGGGTTATCGATCGTTGGACTTTTACTTCTTCGGACCGAATGCCAGGGATAATCGGTAATTCGCGGTGTCGTTAGCGATCAAGGAGGACTGGTTCGCGCAATAACGAGTATTATATAGCTGGTATGGATATTATGCAAATGTGCAGTTACAAACGCATTTTAACGTAGAGAAACATTCCTGGGATAAATCTCGCCTGCTCTCCCGTAACACCGACTACAATGATAATATTAAGGGCACAAATCTAATAGAATGAGTCCACGCGGCATACTATATCAACGTACCCATGGCGCTGAACACGCCGAGAGAGCATGATACATATGGCCGTGCGAATCGAGTCTCGGATTATCTCAGGCAGTTTCTATCGCTAATGCACACGGGTGGCCGAAGAACCTGGATCCTGTGGAGACCGAGCCGGCGCGATAGAGCGTAATTAGAACGATCGTGACGCGATGCGAAATGCGTGACAAAGAGCCAAGGAAGCTTTAATCATTCGCGTATATACGATGGGAGACGCGACACCATACGCGATCGCATCCGCTGATACGAGCGAGTCACATCCAGCTCGGCGTTTCCCATCTTCTTTTGTTCGCGTAACATTTCTTATCGCCAATAATAATTTTTAAATCGAATCCAATCTCGCGATTATCAAATATCTACACAGTTCTGGAAATTAAGCGTTAAATATTTCACAGAGATATCTCTCGGGGCCTCTCGGAGTCCCTGGATTTTTCAACGTACGTTTTCTATCCGACTTTTCATGTCTGATCTAGCCGCGGGACGGCACACGGCACGCCACTTGGACGAACGATTCACATGCGAGCGTATATATCGTTTTCTTCCACGACGAAGTCCACGAAACGGTGGCTCGACGAGCCGTGACGGAGGCTTCCGGTCACACGGCCTACGCACGCATCGCATCGCGCCAACATAGACGTTCAGGGAAGATAAAGAGTAGACCGCGAGGAGGTCGCTCGGCGAGTAGGGGAATAAGCGCGGGACACACAATGAGAGGGAAACCGGAGCGGAGAGTCGGTCGCGGTCGAGCGTGACCTGTGGAGTTATTCGTATCGAGTCTCCTCGGTCTGATTATAAATAAGAAAAAGAGATACAAGATACAAAGTACATATATATACCACATCGATTACCCTCTAAATTGCTGCTTGCCTGATTTTAACTTCGGCCCTATCAAGATATTTCCCATGCTTCTTCTCTCATAATGAACCCAAATTTCAGTGTAATAATAATAATTTAAAAAATGAAAAGAGAAAGAGAGAGGGGGAGAGAGACGGAAGGGGAGACCTCGAAAAGAGGACATAGTCAAAGTTTCTTAAACCTCCTAATAGCGGAAAATGGTGGCGACCGACAGTATTAGCTTACCAAAGCCAAGTATTAGGTAAACGTGTAAGGGCCGCAGGTGATAGTGACTCGCTCCATCTCATTCTCATATACCGGCCTCGATTAACGTACCTGACTCATGATTAACATGCACCGTCACGGTTTCCGCGCTTTGCGTAAGAAAGCGTTTTACTCTTCACGATTATAGGGCGATTTATTTCTTAACGCATTGTCTAGCCTGATGATTGTTCATATCAAGTCAACATTATTTGAAAAGTATACATTTGATTAAATTGAATGGCTTCTTGAAACAGACATCTCTAAGTATTCATTTCTTTAGATCGTAATATTGATTAGCAATGTTTGAAATGAAATTTCGTCGCATATGCATATAATTGACGACGGTGACGCGATGACGCGGTAATCTGTCGATTTCCTGGTAAGGTTCACCGGGGTATCGTTAACCAAGTTTGCCTTCTCGTTCAGCGGCCCTATCTATTGGATAATTTATGATTTCCGACGTCTGGGTGTCGATGGTACGATGCATAATTGATACGACTTCGACTACGACATTGGGACATATCTCGAGAAACAATTCGCTTAAGATATCGAATACCTACTTGAAAATTGAAGGGACGATTAGCGATGCTATGTGACAGAATATTATCGCATTACACATAAATCAATTATCGAGAATTTATAAGCTTTATTTCATACATCATATAGTCAAATATATCTGATGTATAAAATTAACACTGTTATTTGCAAATTTTTTTACTTTTATGTGGAAAAGTATTTCTCTTGCAAATTATCGCAAACTATCTATGCAATCAAAAAATATATTCTAAAGTTTTTACTTCTCTCTTTCTTACAAAGAATTATTCTCCAGGTTTTCATCGAGTGATTTAGTTAATTTATATTTACGATTTTCCTAAATGTATAAAGTTTTTACTCATCGCGGCTTCAATTTGTGAACCGGAAGATAAAACTTGACGATAGGGCGACGTAAGCTTAACGGTTTTCATGTGCATCACCGTGTCCATTGCACACGACGTCCGACATCGGTGTTACCGCGGAGTGGCGGTTGGCAGGTGCCCTAACGACCGTTTATCGTTTGATCTAACCGTGACCATGATGTAAGAATATCAGATACATGCAGGTATAGCAACTCGGCAGAGTGCATTGCTTTAAAATTTAGGCGGCGCCGGAAGTTACATCATACATCGATTTAAAATTCTACATTAATGTTGCGTTGGATTACTCCCAATCCTCGGATTTTCATTTCATTTATGTTTCAATACTGTTTAAATCACTTTTCGTTATTATGCGCGTGGTATTCTCATAATAATGTTATATTGTTGTATAAATCTAAAATATAAAACGAAAATTTCCCTGTAACGCATACGAGAAGCTGAAAACAAAAATAGCAACTGTTTAATAATAAACTGAAGTACGGTGCACACGTTAATCGGTTATTATTCCAACAATATATCGCCATGCGATAGAAATACGAACTTTTATAATTATTGTTTTCAGGGCGTAAATTATGAATCATAACTGTATGTCATAAAACAAAGGGAAATCTTCAGAAATCGTATTAGGTATCCAACAGTGCCATGCGTGTATAAAATAACGTGTCTATCCGAGAGTTAAAACGAACATCGCACATTTCTACCGTGACGTACAAAGCGATGCACCCCGTGCACATTTTGCGCCTCGCTGAGTCATAATGAATACCGGGCAACTGATCCATCACATCAACGCTATTCATACACTATTACGTCTTCCCTTATCTCACGTCCTTGACACACCTCCAACTGTCGCGTGACCGCAAAAAGAGCGGGTTTTGCGAGGAAATACAACAATTCGCGTACACATAATACAACAAATCGTTATTGAAATTGTGAGAATAATAGAATGTTTATTCGAGTGTCGGGCGATGGAAATAATATCCATTGTTATATGTATGTATGTATGCTGTTTATTGCCTTTCCCCGTAGGGTTTACAAGGCGTTTTTAATTATGAGGAACGTACCCAAACCTCGTACATTCTCTTCCCCCTGTGCCTGGCCATATGCGACCTTACAAAACTATTTACCCTCCCTCCCCTCCCCTCTTCATCCCTCTTCTTCTTCCTCCGCTTCTGCCGTCAATTCTTCCTTCCTTCCTTCCACCTCCATCCTTCCTGTCTACTCCTCCCTATTTTGCCTGCTTCCTCTCTCGTCCCTCCTCCTTCTCCTCCTCTGGGCTCAAGAGAAGCTTCTCCTCCATCCCTCTCGCGATTTCCTCCTCCGCCGATCTCCCTGTGCACTTGTGCACCTCCCTTCTCCCTTCTTCTCTCTCCCTAACCCTCCTTTCCACCGACTTATCCTCATGTATCTTGACTCCTATGGAGTTCCCTGCCCTTCTCCTCGCCTCCAAAACCCGCCTCTTTTCCTCCTCGTCTCCTAACTTTACCAGAATTGTTAGCCATATCCCTCTCTGCCCCACCACTATCACCTCTCTTACCTTCACCTTCACCTTCAGCCCTTCTGCAAACAGCTCCTTCACTTTCTCCCAGTTGGTCTCCTTACCTTCCCATTTCTCTTTCTCCACTCTTATAATAATATTCCTCTTTCTTAAATCTTCCTCGTTCCTTTTACCCTCACCTGCCCACCATTTCTTTTTTCCCGCCATACTCTCCTCGCTATCCTCCCTCTTCCTTTTGCCTCCACTTTGCTCCAGCCTTTCTATCTTTCTCTCCAGCCTCCTTACCTTCCCCTCCAGCTCCTCCCTCCTCTCGTCCTTTTTTCTGTCTTCCTCCTTCTTTTCCCTCAGCATCTTCCTTAACTTCTCCTCTACAATCCCTTCCACTGCCTCCACTATCATTCTCCCTTCACGCTCCATCCTGCCAGCTCTAAAACAGACCAATTACTCACTTCTCCTTTTCTCTACTTTCCTCTTCTTCCCCTCCCACTTATCCTTCTCCCCCATCTCCCCTTCCATCTTCCCCACTACCCTCCTTTAACTCCTCCAAATCCCCCTTTCCACTCATTCTCTCCCCTTCTAATTCTAGCATCCATTCCTCTCCTCCTCCTTCCTCGTCCAAAACCCATCCTACCGCTTCCTGCCAGCTTCCCTTTCCTGAATTCCATCTTCTACATTCTTCCCATACATGCTCCCACGTTTCCTCCTTATTCCCACACAACCTACACTTCTTTTTCTCCTCCGCTTCCCAGTATCTGCTCTCTCCTATCTCGTTCCCTAATCTGAATCTAGCCACTCTTCCCCATCTACTTTCTCCCCAACCCTTCTTCAGATATCCCGGGATACCCTCTCCCTTTATCCACTTATACCACTTATTGTATTCTTATTTCTCGATTTTCTCCCATCTCTCTTTTCTTTGCGTCTCCCTATCCCCTTCAAAACAATTTCCGAAACCATTCTTCTCCATCTCCACTTATCTTTTCCACCTCTTTTAACCCCACACCTCTGTCTTCGAAGAACTTTCCTCTCTCTCTTTCCCAATCTGAACCTGCTTTCCCTTCCCTCTCCCTTTCCTTCAACTCTTCCCAGGCAGACCTCGCCAGTTCACTTCCTCCACCTTCCTCCAACTTTTTCTCAAATCTCCATGCCCTCATTCCTGCTCTCCCTCTTAATTTCTCCCTTTGCAACTCCTCCCTCACTAGATACCACGGTGTTCTCACGTCCGCTCCCAATACCCATCTAATGTACCTTTCTTCCATTCTTTCTATTCCTTCCCTTTCTCTCCATCCCCATATTTCCGCTCCATAACTCAACACCGTCCACACCAGTCTATCGAACAGCCACAGTCTTTTTCCCCAGTCTTTCCCGAATCTCCTCTTCCCTATCCCCCAGACTTTTCCCATCACTGCGGCCGCCTTTTTTATCCTTTCCCTTATTTGTGCTTCCTGCCCTCCATTTCTTTGAAACACGTATCCCAAATACCGAAATTCCCTCACCTCTTCCAACTCTTTTCCTTCCCATCTCCACTTTCTCTTACTGTCCCTCCCTCCTCCTTTCCTAAACATATCCATTGTTATATTTTGAATCAATAAACAGGGTGTCTGGTAATTATTGGATCATCTCTCGTGGGAAAATATTATATAGTAGAGAGGTTAAACTATAAATAGAAGAGTCCTGTACGGTTTTAAGTTTCTCAATAAATAATAAAAAAAATTAATTAATACAAATCCGCGAATCAGCATGCGTTTACGCGATTCGGCGAGAAGAGACAGCTCAGCGATTACCGTTGCTAAACGCGCGAAAGTCCAGCGTCACGTATCTTTCGTGCATAGCCGAGTGGGGTTAAATGTGCAATATTACTTGAATTTAAAAGTTCGGCTAAACATTTCTACTTAGCTCTATAACTATATGTATACTATTACATTAAAAATATCAACAAATGCATTATAAATTTGTAAGGTATTTAGAAGATTTTTAATAATTGTGTGTAAAATGTCGTTGGATCGGTTATCAATAATTCCGCCACTGCATTTAGGATGCCAAAGGAAAGTATTGTTCGATTGTTCGGTCGAAACGAAATTTTGAGATGACGTGCCTCCGATCGAATGGACGATTGCCGAGTAGGGAGTTCGACGCTCGAATTTACGCAGGAACGACGCGACGCGTCGCGTCGCGACGCCAGCCTCGTATCACGGGCGCTCGTAAAAGTCGACTATTTCGGCCGTTTGATATCGTATTGAGAAGTCGTTGTCTGTACTTTCCCCATCGATACCGCCGATGGCAAGTGGATCGCAAATGTCTCGCGCGAGGAGAGACAATCACACAAAATTGTACGACGCATCGCGGATTTCTCGAGAAAGTATTTTATTGCAATATAAAGGCATATTATACATCAACATTTTATATAAGGATTTTATATTCGTAAATAATTCTCCGATATGTGCGCAAACCGTCGGTTAACACGTTTGCGAGCTATCGATTCGCCTAATGACTCAAACAGTTAAAGCGATCGGTCGCGACGTCGTTAGTTCTCTTCAGAAAATGAAACGGATGATAGGCAGGATGGTAATCTACAATAAGGGCGTGGAACTGAAGAAAATAATTACGAAAGTTGAAGAACATTTATGAACTTAAGTGCACGGCAAGTAGTTGAATGTCGTTAGCATAGCTAACAAGTACTCGGAGTAATCGATGCTGCGAGCTCTTAAGCGCGAAGTGGTGACTTCGCGGTTTCTCAAAGATGCATGAGCCGAGAGTTTCATGACATACTCGCGCGTACAGTGCGTGAAAAGATTTTCGATAAGCGACGCCGGTACGTCAGGCTTCGTGCGTCTCGCACGCAATGCACGTTGCCCGTGTACAGTGCGAATGTATGCGGGTTAAAGGGACGAACGAAATGCCATGCTCTGCCGATGCCGATGCAAAAAAAAAAGAATATGTATAATTTACTTCTAACATCGTTGATAATTGATATAAAAATAATTTTGTTAAATACTTAACGATGGATCGGTAATAAGTTACTAAATAAATCATCTGTAACTTGACCTTTTTCATTTCATTCTGCTTAATAATATAATGTTACCTTAATCGCTCAATTTGAGTTGTTAAAGTTACAACTTGATACATGACTTATCTCTTCTTGACAAAGTATTACTACTTATTTCTTATAAAATTCATATATTTATGCATTATGTTCAAGTTATCGTTAAGCCAGATATGTGATCGATCGATCTTAATGTTACGATCCGGATTACCGCACGACGTATATTCGCGTCGTCACTTTAGGACATGTCGTAAAAGACACACGACGATCAAAGATGTGGTAATGGCATAAAGTATAGCAGCAGGAGGTAAGGCGCGCGTGTAGCATACAGCTGAGAAGGTTCGTTCTACGGATCAACTTTAATATCTCCGACGATATCTTCGTCCTTATCCGTCTCCTCTTAGCCCGGTTGGCTCAATCTTCTCTCGCACGGTGATCAGGTACGCTAGCATCGTCGAAACTTTTCCAATCGGGGCGAAAGTTTGTTCCGGTAATTAAAGCCGCATGAATACTCGATGGGGTTACCTATGTCGGTTACTTCCACCACTCCTGCTTACTTTTGAGATCCACCAGAGCGAATAATAGTTAAAGACGAATCGTCGATTTCGTTCGTGTCCCGTTCATGACCATCTTTGTCATCGAGAAAAGGATGGGAAGAGAGAGATCTTCGTTTCCGGCTCCGCTTATACGCTCGACAGGCTGGAGATCCGGCTTTCGTCACCGTCGAGGCGTCGACTATTTTATGAATCAGTAATGAGGAGTATAATTCGATGTAAATCCGCGCCACGTGTCGCTCGCTATAACAACGTCATTTACAATTTGTTTGCTAATAGCTAAATAATGTAGTTTATTTGTCATTAATATCACAATGCTAATTGAATAAAACCGAATTTATCTGTAATTGATAGAGGTTAAATTGAAAATTGATTCAGTATTTTATTAACGGAAGAGACCGACCCCGGGAAAAACTAATCGAAATTTTGTAAACTGAATCCATGGTAATTGGATCGTGTTGTATTTCTAGTAAATAATATTCACTAGGGCTACATGATAATATACTATAAAATTAATAATATTAATAGTCAGATTTGTATGTGTGAAAGGACGAATAAATTGCAAAGGATCAAACGAGTCGTGTGTCCGTATCGGCAGCATCGCGATCTTATCGCACTCCAAATTCGTTCTTGCTCGTTGCTCCTTCACGATTACTTTCTCACGAATGGGATTCGTTGCGCTTCTTTCTCCCCTTTGCATCCGCGAGTTACCGCTATCGCGGCCCCGGCAAAGGCCTCGTAGCTTCTCTCTCTCTTTCTCTCTCTCTCTCTCCGCTTCCGCGGCGACCGCGGCAGTTAGATTAGGCGAAACTGCTTAAACTGCTCCCTAGACATCCCTTCATTAGATTCCGCGCGGCCGTTACTGTACCACGTGCTACGAGAACCGAAACTCGCCGTTTTGCTCGCTCCTGGTCGTCGTGTGCCGCTCGGTTGCATTCCGAATCTTCGATCGGTCGTCCTCTCTCGCGTCACGCTCTTCGCTTCCCCGACTTCGCCGCGGCCTGGCCGTCCCGAAGGATACGTCCGAGGATGTACGAGCAATTTGGACGCGTGCGCTCTATTTGGCCCGAACCATCGGGAACGAATCGTTAACTCTCAGATTCACGTTATTTCTTTCTTTACGCTGTTACATCGCGAAAGTCGCAAAATGTTTGCGACTGCAGAATCGCGAATGTGCTTCCTGCCGATGAATTATACAAACAAGATACATGCATAACAAACGTTTATTTTGTAAATAATTATTATAAATAATATCATAGAACGACATAGTGCAAAAGAGATCAAAGTAATCTATATAAATCAGAATTTTGTATTCGAGAATACGAGCATGCGCCATCTTAATTGTAGATAAATATAACATATCGAGAGTCAAATCGAACTTTTATTATCTTCGAGAATTTAAGAACGCACGGATAAATCTGGGAAATTTATTTTCGCATGTAGCACGAATGTCGACGAACATGTGAAAATGTACGCATTGACACATTTCTATATTCACTGTGGATTGTGTATTGAGAAATTAATGGGCGCAATGTGACTTTATTTGCATCTCTCTTGGTAACATTTATCATCGCGAATGACAAATATTACTATGTGTGCGTGCGTAATTAATAACTGATATAAAATTATAACATTTCAAAAACATCCTGACCTATACAAACGAGACAAGATTACATAGCGATGACACAGCTCTGGCACCATGATTTTAATCCCTCGCATATTTAAGTGAGCAAGAGGATGAGTACCGCGCTGTCATGGATTTTCAAAATTGTTTATAATAAGATAATAAGAGATATTTAATTGTACATCCACACATCAGATTCGATGTAAAACGTAAATGCATTTCGTTTTTTCTCGTTTTTGTATTTTCAAAGGCATACACGCGTTCAGCTGCTTTGTCCTTTTAGACCATAATGCACCAACTGTTATGTTATTAGCGCGTAATTTCTATCAGCAGGAATTATGAAAACGCTCTCTTCGCGCATTATCTTCATTTTCATTCACAACATTATCTCCATATTTTCGAAACTTTTGAGTCGATCCAATTCGCTATGGTCAGCTACGGGGCGTTAAACACTCCATTACTGCGCTTTTTATATACAATGGATTATGTTTGCTTTTATCGGTAAACTACAATTTTTTTGCCGAATAATTCTACATTATGAAGTCGGGCCGGCATATATCGAGGCAATTTTCCCCAAATGAGGTAATTTTCTGTTCCGCGGTGACCGAAATATTAATATGACACAAAGCAAATGTCGAGGTGCATTTGCAGTTCCATCGACTATTCTAGCAATTAATATAATTTGATACATAATGCATACGTTCTCGCTTACTTTACGCTACTGTCAAACTTTTCGTCAACGTTTTCAATCTGCATGTTCATTAACGTTTCTCTTAATTAACATACAATTATCCTTTTGTTTACGTTCACGAAACTCTAAAGTTATTTAGTTTTCAACACTAATAATGACTGCTCATAGGTACATACATTGGGTGTGTATTAAAATAAAGACAATATTTTTTACTATTCTTTGTTTAAATAAAATCGTAACCGTAATAAACCGTAACGAACATACTTACGGCTTTACAAAATTGATATTACTTCAAGAGATTACAGCATAATAAAGTGATATAACAAATTAAATCTTTTCGCCTTTTACATCGCGCAATTTTAATCGCCTGTGTGAATAATCATCCGTGCTAATGACATATATAATTCCACGAAATATGGAATATCGGAGATACTATACGTATATTAGCGATCGGGGATACGTTATACGCATAATATTTATAATATTGTTGAAGATTTATAATATCTGCGTGTAAAAAAAAAACGGACAAATTGTTGTTAATGTGTTAAGTAGCTAGAACTGCTCGGTTATGGTCTGTAGATTACATCGACGTTAAAAATCCTTTTCCACCGAAAGTTTCGAATGCTCTTCGAGCACTTACCGCGATCGAGACTCTCTTCGACATCAACCGTGCCGATCCGCGGCGATCGACTCGCAGAGCGAAACGAGCGCGTCCATGTTCCGCCGTAACTACGAATCGATTCTCGTTTTTCCCGACTTCTCGACCGGAACGAAATCGGCTCGCCATCGTGCCGTAAACGCCCCATTGCATCCAGCTGAGAAGGAACCGCAAAGAGTACGACATCTCGCCGTCCTATTAACATCCGTCCGGAAAAATCGGCGACAGTGGCGTAACTATAGGTCTGCATGGCCGCAAGGCACCAAACTTCTCAAAAGCACAGTTTTTTTCTTCCTCTGTATCTTCTTCTCATAATTTGCTAAAATCTATATTACGACTAAAACTAGACCTAATTAATACCGTATTACACGTATCGATATAGTCGAATAATTTTACGATAAGGATATTTTTTTTAATCTGGCTATCTTTATTAATTACAATCGTCACGACGTTTTGACCATTGATTTTGGTCATTATAATCGTCACGACACTTTTTTTTTACATCCTCAAAGATCTTGAATTCTAGGCGTTGCGACTCTTTTCTCCTTCGCTCTCATCTGATGAGTACGCCGTTGATCGTCGGATTTGCCGAGCTCTGGCGATGCGGAAAAAGTTTACGGCTCGTCTTGTCTATGGTAGTTAGCTGTCCTCCGTGGCCGATGAGCAATCTTGCGGCCACGCATGGTTACGACAATATTTCTAGCTGCGGGACAATTGGCGTTCTTGTGGTACATGTAATAAGCATAACGAAACTTGTGTGGCGGACAATCATTGAACGAACATGTGCTTGATGTATGAACATGATTACGTGTGTGGTTTCGAAAATGTAAAGTTAGCTGTATATATATATTTTTTTCGCGTATAATTTTTGCATAGAATATTTTGCGCGTAATCTTGTCACTGAATGTCGCGAGCTTGAGATGTTATTTTACTGTCAATCTTGTCGCCTTATATATATCACATGGTTGAAATATTCTTTTTAAAAATAGATGCTCGAAGGACACTTTGGGTTAAGTGATCCCATAAAAAGGTTTATGTCCCAATATTTCATCGAAGAAGATGCTGTGAAAACAGCCTGACAGGTAAAATGCGCAATGGCATTTTGATATCTGTTCGAGAAATTGTTAACTTTCAAGTAGGCAGAATAGAAAGGTAATATATTATATATACATTACCTTTAACAATAAAAATAATTGGTGGGGTCAGCAATGCGTTGAATATTTATTGGGCGCGAATAATATATTGAGACGGCGTGCGGCGCATCGAAGACGAAGATAGTTAAGTAACATTTTTGTTATTGTACATTACCGTTGCATTTTTAACGAACTTAATGCCTGTACAATTTCGTACTGCGTAAAATCTTATTCAGGTTGAGGAATATTACGCGACACTTGTTCCGCGGTTGGTTTGCTTTATTTCGAGACGCGCAGTGCAATGTGCACTCAGGGTGGTTTAGTAGATGCAAATTTCTTGCGACGGTAGTTTTCGGTCAGCGACACAACGTTACCCTAGCCTCTATACCTAAATCCGGCGTGCCGAGAACCTATCTAACTAGCTCATCAATTTCAGATACCCTCGGTCCAATGTGGCGTGCGCTAATTGCATTTGCTTCTGTACCGATACACCCGTGCCAGTCTCCATCAGATTATTGTAATTATTGTTATTACGAATATCCCTCGCGCGTAATTTACGGCGAAATAGTTTGAATTACGGAGGCCCACATCAATTATGTGTTACCGCGTCGCGGCGGCAACGCTCATTGGAAATTGAAAATTTTTAGCGCAATGCAACGTCGACGTTATTTCGACATTAAATTATGTACGTCGATGCGCCGTCCGCGCGGCGGTATAGTTTATGTCCGTGCGGTCGAAACATTTCGATTAAATGATGCGGCACTTAATCGCCACGGCTATTTTTCATTCTTTAATGCTCATCTTTAAATATAAACATATATAGCTTAGCGTAATGCATAGCTTTCATATATGTTTGATATATAAATATTCCAGACCTATATTTGCTTCTTAATTTAACCGCGTCGACTCCTTTTTTCTTCAGCCAAAATTTAACGGAATATTGTTATTTGTAAAAATTTCCTCAATTTTTAATGTTAAAACTTCAGTAATTCAATTTAATTTAAATTAAGTTTTTTCATTAAATTCAAATTAAGTGAAATCATATTATTTCCGAAAGCAAGTATTTCCATAATCACCGAGGAAAAATTGAATTCCAACCGTTTTAAAAAACTGAGGTTAAAAGAAATGACGTTTCGTATGTATGGTATGCATGCGCAGCACTTTTTCGCATTGTCGTTGTGTGTTTATAAAACTAATTTTCTTTTCGTTTATACGCGAAGCCCGAAACTCTTAAAGCGAGAGCACGTGTCGCGGGTGAAAATGCACAACAGAGAGCTCGTTTTCGCGTCGCAATCATTTTGCAATTTGTTTGAGGCGCACGGAGTCGGAATGTTTCCTTAATTGTCAGGTACACGGTATATCCCCCGACGTAATGTCTCACGTGGCAAGCCACCTGCGCGAATTTGCAGGGCCGTAAACCATCTAGCTACTATCGTCTTTGAGATGCTTTGAACCAATCTCACGGTAAGAGTATTGAATTTGCATGTTATTTGGTAGCGCGCAGTTCTGCAGTCCTTGTGAGCCACACAGCCGAGAGACTTCCGTCCTTCCTGCCTGTTGAAACGGCTTTTCGGACCGGATATCCAAAGCCCGCAGGATACCGGGGGTATACTCGCTACAATCCGACTTCTCGCTGTTCTCCGACGCTGTCGCGGATGCGCTCGTCCCGCGCTCCACTCCATTCGTAAATCTCGCGCGTTCGACTCGCCTCTGTCCTACTCGCTTCGTTTGTGCCATTAACGAAACAACGAGAAGCATCGCGGTTCCGCTATATTTCCCTCGACGGCGATAGTCGTTGTGATTTAGTGTTTCTACATCTTGTGTAGAGCAACGAGAGAGAGAGAGAGAGAGAGAGAGAGAGAGAGAGAGAGAGAGAGAGAGAGGAGGGGGGGAAGAGACGGAGAGGGAAGCAAATGCCGCTAGACGTGTCCATTCGCTCGTTTACTTTATTTCGACGACGGACGCGTACACTCTCGCCGCGTTCAAACTTGTGAAAAGGGTAAATCTAAATCGCGGCTACCGAGATACGTTCCCCGACCGGGGCAAATTGTGCTGCGCGCGAATTCCGAGCGGTTTCTAAAGTGCAGCGGCAATGTTACATACATTCTAAGCCGACGATGCATTGCGCGCTCCAGTACTTTGCACCGCGCCATCGAAAGAGGTATGGCGATGCCGTTATTCGCCGAACAATAACGCAATGTAACCTTCCTCCCTCCTTACCCTCTTTTTTTCTGTCACTCTCTCTCTCTCTCTCTCTCTCTCTCTCTCTCTCTCTCTCTCTCTCTCTCTCTCTCTCTCTCTCTCATTGTTCACATTTTCGTAAGTCCACAAACGCTTTTTTCCGATTTAAGTATAAAAAAAACTTTACTATTTTTAGACAATTTCAAATGTTAAAACACGTTTTCCGTAAAGAATAACAGCAATATTACACTATAAATCATCTTTTTTTAGTAAAACTGAATAAAAATACACCTCGATACATATAATCGATCTCGTTTTATGCACCTCGCATTTTCTCCTTTGTTTCAATATTTTTTACTTGACGTCAAAATATATTCAGAATAACTTTTTTTTCATTAAGAGAACTGTTTGTTCTTTTACACATTTACTTTTCATGATGCAGAATAATCTTTAAAGGTAGAATCTTCTTTTTTCGTATATAAACTGTACTTTTTTAAGGGACAAGGTGCTAAAGGCAAGTGAAATCTTAAAACTTCCTCACGTCTGTTTGCATTCAATCTTTGACTACTTCTAAATTATTCAAGAGATGTTTCAATAATCGCCGTATTAATAACACGCGTGTTCTATCGAATCAAAGGTTAAAAATATATCCTAATCCACCCCGTATATATGTATATATATGTATATACAATTATACATATCTCCATCTATTCTGATTTATAAAACTCTAAGACACGAAATTCCGGTTGCTAATCCTCTTTGTTCGGATTTCTTCTCTCGCTCGTTGACGTTATTCTATATGACCGAGCTTAACACATATTACGAAAGACTTATTCCGACTTTTGAAGTCCCCTAAATCGGCTTTAGGAGAGAACTCGCTCCGTCTCTCGGGTGTTCAATTATCGTCCAACGAATTCCAAGTTGCAGCTCGGTAGTGAAATTTTTAATAAATGTCACCTGTGAAACGGTATGAATAAGGAAACCCGTGAAATCTTCGTCCGTAAACCGGTATAAAACCGTCCAAGGTTTACCAAGCGCACCCATACGTGGAACGCGCGCGCGTCGACAAACCGGTTTCCCCGTACGATCGCCTATGGCTCTACGGATGTGTGACAGGAGTCAACGTCTCCGCAGGATGTCCCCTGCGCCGTAATCTTCACCGTCGCACAAGAGCAGCGCGGCTTCTCGCTACAGTGAATCTTCGGAAGGAGTGGCTATATATGCAATAAAGAAAGCGCGCGGCACGCCCAATTCACCTTTTATACACGAGGGCTTCCTTAATGCCCTCCCGGAGTTCTTCATCGCGAGAAATACGCGTCGCGTGTAAGCGGCCGGATTATCAGCGAGACCCGGAGAGCTTCACGTTTTGAATAGGCAAATAGGTTTACTAAATTCCGCGGGATTAAGCGGACACGAGTAAATGAAGCGAGAAGCTAAGTAAGGAAGCTACGTACACACGATTGTGTATGCTGCTAGATACGCGACCGCTGAATCCGCTTCATTAATTTACGCTACGTAACAATTAAACTTGCATAACTTTGTGGTATGTAAATTGCGCGTGTATGTAACACAATTTTCGTCCAATTAATTGCCAGTAAACAGACAGATTTCTCTCGTGCGTTAACGGCCAATGTTGTTATCAACGATAAGAAATTTACAACGCTCGATACCAATCGAATAATATTGAGTTCTGTTCAAGACTATTGACTTCGATGGGACGTTATTTTATTCTCGAATAAAATGTTTCGGCCGGTGCAAAAGGGATCCCGATTCCTTCGATCGAACAGAGAGTGACGGGACTTCCTATAAGGGATGTCAATTTACACCTATCTCCATAAATTTTTATCATCTCGGGCGCGCGATTCCGCGTGGTCGTCGTGACGTAAAAGCAACGGCGTCTA